>NC_071402.1:134067912-134370943 GCF_017976375.1 Cuculus canorus | reverse complement strand
CGTAAACAGCAACATCTGAGGAAGTATTTGTCTCACACGATGGCACCCAATTCAAGGTGATAGCCTGTCTCAGCCAAAAACATAGGGCAAAGTTATCTTCAGAAGACAAGGCCAGAGGTTCCCAACTGCTACACACCTTCCTAATTGCTCTGTAACTTCTCCTGCAACAGCAGCCAAGAGCCAGTTCTTGGCTCCTGTTAGTTCCTGTGGGCACACAGAACTGGTTCCCAGGAGACACTCCCTACCCACAGGCAGAGCCAGGAGCTGCTCTGCTCCCTTCAGAGCTTGGCAGAAGACAGACCAGGAGCCCAAACCCCAAGCTCCTGTCTGTCTCTGCAAATGACAGGGCTGAAAGCCAGTTCTCAGACACGGCTGATGCCTAGGGGCAAGGAAATCAGCACGGCTTTGTGCCTGCTTGACTGCAGAATAAGCTGGGAACCACTCTGCTGGAGCCAGCTAGCCTGCCAGGAGGCCTGGGAGCCACCTTCCAGCTCATCCCAGCACCACAAGCAAAGGTGGGAGCCAACTCCTTTGGACCACAGGGTTCCATCTCCTGGCTTCTAGTTCAGCCCATGCTAGCCACGCACAGCAGCTCTGTTGATCCAGGGCAACCCAGCCAGGGTGAAATCCCCACCTTTAGGCAAGGAAGCAGGAAAAAGGAACAGCGGAGTGGGATGGTCAAAAGCGAGGAAGATGTCAGGGAGTGCCCAAGAAAATGAAGGATAAAGACAGGAAAAAATGGTCCCAAGGAGGTGAAAGGGATAGGTGTCCTGCTGCATAGACCCAAAAGCACTGCAGTTGGTGTTACCCACAAGGACAGCTTATTCTAGAGCATGGGGGCTGATCCTATTCTGGGATTCATGGGAGTATAGAGATGACACTGTGAACCTCTTGCCATCCCTCAACACAGTCAGTAGTTTCAACTTTAAAAACACCACCTGCTGGTCCCAGGGAATCAGTGGTGAAAGAACAAGTTGGATTTCACTTACGAACAGAAAGACTGACCCCAGTTAACCCCTAATTATTAAAACTTAGAACTTCAAGCCCTGATATCCTATGAGAATCTTCTCCAGGCAACATCACACAGTGCCCCCAGGACAGCATTGTTCATTCATGTCTTCAAGCTCCACCACAGTCAGCTTGGATGTTGCCTGCCAGCATTTTCCAGGAGCAAGACTCCACTTTCAGAGCCATGGGAGGTAAAGCCAATGGGTTCAGGATGAAGTCCTGTCCTGTCTCTCTACTGAATGTCTTTAGGATGCTTCCTACTGACACAGATCAAGGCACGTGGTCATGTGTCACTGGAATCCTTTACAGAATTTCTGGTTTCTCTCAGACTTCCTTCAAAGAAGGGAACCAGCATGAAGAAGACAACCTGTCCTGCTCACAAACAAGAGGGAAAAAAAGGCAGTCTCTTCCTAGTAGCAATGACTCTTCTTTTCCAGAGGAATGAAAATATTCCCAGAACAGGCCCTGTACTCACCTCCTGCACAGAGATCTGATGCTCATCTGCTTTCTTTCCCTCTCATCCCATGTCCTGAATTTCCCCAGAGCAAGACACTGACATTGTTTGGACAAGACTAGGAACAAGTCACTGTTTACCAAAAGCTGTGTTTGGGTGAACTCCAGATTTTACTTTGTCAGAGAAAAAAAGATGCTTTCTTACTTGATGCAAAATAAGAGAGAAGAAAATCTTAGCTAGTGTAAATGTAGTCTCTAATTCCTTTTGATGGGTCCAGGCTCCTCACAATCTTTACTTCAACTGGTTAACATATGAAAGTTATGAGCGTCCTCTGATTATGGCACTGTAATTTCATTTTAGTTAGTTATCATACACTAGCTATCTTGACGGAATAATGTATCTTGCTTCCCCTACTCTGCGTCTTATAAACTCCTCCTTAGCTGTGGCCCGAAAGAAAGATTCCAGTTCAAGAAAAACAAACATCCAGAAGTTAAAAGAATGGTAATTTCAGAATAAACACAATGTTTAATAATTGGCATTACAAGTGGCAAAGGAACCTTCAGCAACAGAACTTAAAAATCTCATCAAGCCAGTAAGGAATACAGGGCATTAGCATTCCCTTGTCTATTTTAGAGATTAAAGGCTACACACATGCCTTCAAAGTCCATATCAGTACAAATATCACTCCAAACAGTCCAAGCAGAAGACATACACTTCATTTTTGCTATGACTTGGAAAACACAGACTACTGCAATAGCATAGGTATTCAGTACCATACTAAGAGAACTTTCTACACTACTTGATCGTCTCAAAATCGTACTGTATATTGATGTCAATATGCCTGGGCTGCTAACACCAGGTCTGACAGAGTGCATGTTGGATTATACAGTGCAGGTAGTTGACTGGCAGATTGTCTATTGTGCTTCTACTGATTCTTTGATGGCATGAGATGAAGCTATGATGTGGACTGATGGGTAGTCCAAGTACTTGGCTGGGTGGCCCATCTATCACCATTCACCCAGAACAGGTACAAGACTCTGGAAGCACAAGTACTACAATCATCTTCTTCATCTCCCTGCTGCTTTGTCAAGGAAATACATTGAAATAGCTTTATAGTGGCCATGCTGTAAATCAAATAACATATTTTGATAACAAATTGCAAAGGAAAGGCACTCATCCCTTCAAATTTCCTCAACAAAGCAGTAAGGTCAGAAAGAGCTGTCACAGTCGTCTTCTTCCGTAGGTTAGAAGACTCAAAATAATGCAGTAATGTTTTATTTTCACTGCCTCTTAATTCCTTCCAAAACATGGACCACAACCTATTCTGCACTTCTGAATCACAAAAAAAAAAAAATATCAATTGGGATCTTTCCTCCTTAAAACATTACCAGGAAGGCATCTGGGAGAACACTCAAATTGAAGATGGCACAGTAGAAACGGAGCGCATAATTTAAAGATAATGGGATTGTATTACACGCCTCAAGAAGGGCGGGGAGATAGCAGCTCAGGTCAGTCTAGTTTATTTGCACTGTATATCATGTGGTACCATCACTGTTTTAAAATGGATTCATTCAAAAGAGTACAAGACCTGCCACTAGTGCGCCCGATTCATTTAGACTAAGATCAGATTCACCTGCACCTGAAAATGTGACCGCACAAATAAACTTGCATATAAACACCTAAAAAACCCTGAATTCACTTCTTTGCATAATTTTGTGTGTGCACAAATGTGTAAGCAGTAGTTTGGGTTTTTTATAGCACTAGTTACTCCAAACTCAGAGAAAATCCCTAACGACAAAATTAAACTCAAATAATAAAAATGGTCATTTAAACCAATTTAATTATGTTGAGCTAGTCCAGCTGTGGACCAGTGCTGAATTGTAATGGCCAAGCAAAGGTTTTCACTGACTAGCATAAGCCAGCATTGCTTATGTGTAACCAAAGCTGTCATATCAAATTCAATGCCCTCATTTCCATGTGGGCAAATGAAATAATTATCTGGGATCATTTCTGTTATCCCTATCACAGAGATGTTAAAAACACAGGATTTTCAGAATCTGGACTGACTCAACATCTTTCTTTACAATGGCAAAGGCTGACTTCACCGTAGTTGTCAAGGAATACCTATTCACTTCAGAATTCATGACTCTTTCCTACAGCAGTTTAATATACCAACCAAAGTGAAAAAAGCAAACTCCTGGCTCGAAAAAATTATCCTAAACTTTACATTTTACTCTCCTATACAGACGTGAGAGCTCTATTTCTTTAACAGCTATTTTGCTTAGATAGTTGGTATAAAAAATAAATCACTTTCTTGCAAAGCATTAACATACATTTTCCCCCACTTAAATACTTCAATTTCAAATGCACCACAAAATGTACTCCCACAACAGTACTGTATTAGTTTAAAACTATTTTAGTTCAATTAAAATGTCTAACTATCTGCCTCCAAACCTACCTAAACTGTAATTTTCACTTTGAGCACAGCCAATGTTCTCGGTTTTGTTTTCTTTTATCAGCTTATCAAATCAGGTCCTGCATTCCAAATGTTGGAAAAAAATAGTCATTAACTGCTAGGTAACAGCAGATTTTCCAATTTAGAAAACTAAATTACACACACTGCAAAAGTACATGTATTTTGCTATCTGAAATTTCATATTAGAATTTGCAATAACAAAACACTTCCCTAGCTCACAGGGCCTGCTGAAGTTTTTACCTCCCGTTCTGTAATTCCAGGACAATTTGCAAAGCTGATGGGGAAAAAATTAAAATAAAAATTAAGCTTCAAGTGGTATACTGCTGCTCCCACAGTTTAAATGTATCCTGGTGTGGAAGCTTCTGGTTCCTCCCCAAATGCTGTCTAGTAATCATGTTGTTGTTTTTTTTTTCCAACAAGATATACAGCTGTATGAAAGATGGCTAATCTTCAGTTTACTGTTAACAAAAGAGTGAGCTCATAAAGCTGAAATTTACCCTCAAATTGGCTTTTCCCCACCTTTTCTACCCCTATTTTTTTTAAGTGCCATGAAGTGGCAGAGGAAAGCACAATATTTTAGCCATCTGAGCATGCAGTGTTCTTGAATTATCCCACCAACTGGAAGTGCTCTATGCTACCTGTCTTTTAAAATTGGAGCCATTATAGTCAATCGTGCAAATCTACAGTTAGCCTTTCATAAAAACTGGATTTTTGACCCACTGAACTGGAACAGCCTCCATATAGTTCTTCTGATCTCTGACAAGATACCATATGACACATGCATGCCAATCTGATATTGCTGTGCATCTACACTGAGTTGCTCAGAAAAAACTGCTCATAAGTCATTAAAAAGTTCCAAATAATAGGGTGGTTCTTTTTGTAAGACAAACTTATTATTTAAGGAAGTGCAATAAAGCTCTGCATATATCAAAAAAATGGATGTCTTCACAATGCTTTTTCACCTCCAGGTAACCTGCTATCATCTGGAGTACATCAATGGAAAGCAAAAGCTTATGGTAGTTGTTCGTCTGTTTCATAAAATGAACGGGTTAACTCAGCACACCTCCAGAAAGAAAATAGACCGTACTGTGACAGCCCCAACAGTGTGCCAGCACCCTTAAAGGCTGTCACTGCAGGGCACAGAAGCAGGAGGCTGGAGTCTCTCCCTAAAGAGACTGCCTCCATTCAGATGTGAACCACATCCATCTTGTGGTTGGAGGAAGCAGCAAAGGCTGTATAGCACCTACTGTCCACAGTTGTTAGATCATGACCAGCATTGCTAACTGAATGTCTTTCAGACGTACAACTAGACTTTAAAAATGACAATAACCAAAAAATCCTCCAAAAGCCCCCAACAGACCATAAAGTCCAGTATAAATCCTAACGAGAAGTTTAGCATGCATTCCCTGAGAGGAGAGAGTCACTAGCTACTGAACAAAATTCAACTGGGTTATAATTTCACTGCCTTATCCAAACTTTTCAACAAGGACTGAGCAGTCTTACAGATTAATTTCACATTAATGAAAACATGATGATGAGAATATGCTTGTGCCTTCATGATTTTTCCCAATCAAAATATCAATGATAAGCTTTGAGTTTTACTCCTCTTCTGAAAATGTTCTCACTATAAAAAACCTCCTACCTTCCCCCTGCTACAGTTGCTTGTGCTCTTGTCATTTCTAAAAACTATGAATTCACTTCTTCATGGCATATACATGCACTGTGAAATTCAGCTTGGCCACAATTTTTGACTGAGATACCTAAGCACATCTGTCACTTCTGCTAAACACTGCAAATACCTCAAAGAGCAGGCCCTTTCCAAGAGTACCATCACTTTCAGCTGTTAAGACTCAAGATACAAGCTTGTCTGCTTGTTCAGTCCTCCCTGGATGTAAGAGGAAACAATATGAATTTATACACAGAATATTACATAATTGGCCTACAGAAAAGGTCTTCAGCATTTTTCCAAGACAGAACCCCTTAAAAATATTTCCTCTTCAGCTGTGGATATCCATATTTTCAGTTGACTGGCAAGAGACTTCAGTTTCTTTAGTACCTTTCCTGGCCTTCTCAGAACTGAGCAACAAACTGCCAGAGACCAAAGATGGCAGATTTGTAAAGCACAAGGCCCCATAAATTTACCCTTTTTTTCCCTGAATAATAATTAAAACCAGATCACTTCCACGAAGGTAAACAGCATAACCTGCCTAACTAAAGTAAAATACCACATCTATTTTCTCCATATAAGATAGTCAGGGGTTGATGCACATGACATGCATAGAGAGGCTGACGGTACGAAATTTTCCTCCTGGAGGAGGGCAGGCTAAAGGAGGACCTCATTGCTGTCTAAAACTATCCAACATGAGGGTAAAGGGAAGATGGAACTGCAGGGTAGAAGGACAAGAGGCAATGGATTCAAGACAGTACACAGGCAATCCCAACTAGGCATCAGGAAATTATTTTTTGCTATAACAGTGGTTGAACACTGGCAGACACTTGCTCACAGAGGCTGCAGTCTCCATCCTCAGAGATATTTAAAACCTTGATTGGATGTTGTCCCCAGAGCAACCTGGTCTTGATGGCCCTGCAAGGGCTTGAACCAGATGGCTGCCACAGTTCCTTCCAATCTAAACTGTTTGATGATTCTATGATCATTCCGTGGGTTTTGGTAATGAGCAAGTCAGATGCTCCAGCCTTCAGCCTGATGTCTGTCAGCAGGCAAGTCTGATTTAAAAAAAGAAAAAGACAAAACAAAACCAACAACAAAGAACAAACTGAAACACCAAATTTCAGTTCTGGATGACTTCGAAAACTGAATTGTATTTTCTAGACCAAATGAAATACAACTGCATAAAAGGATGGTGCTTCTAATATTTAAAATGACAGATTTATTTTGTGACTAAACAGGCTTTGTTTTGCTTAAGATGCCTTCATGAAAGTCTGCCTGGTTACATAACATTTTAACTAAAAGGAAAAACAAAGCAAGAAAAACTTGCCAAGTTGACATATGTCTAGAAACAAAATTCTCCAAAAATAGTATCAAGAAGACTTCAAAAATTGTTTTGAAGAAAATATACTAACAAATCTACTTTATATCCTCTTTTAATGAAAACTGGACATTATTTGCACAAAATTCAGTACAAACAACAAGAAATATCAGAGACCAAACAAATTTTGCATTTGTAGCAGTTTTGGAGATCATCATATCTAGGCAACTGTTATTTATAAACCAACAAATGTTCCACTGTGTAGGTGTAAGCTAACACACCACTGGCTACAAATGGTTTCTAATCAATTTGAACCAGCAATGGAAATTTCACTAAAAAAATACTGAATATCGCAATTTATCAAGTGATCAAACCTAAAGCCTCAGCAATTTATTGTGGTAATTCAGATTTAGCTTTTCCTTGCTTTACGTGGTATTGAGTATACCAGGCTGGGCATCACTAAGCTAGGTGTTATGCAAGAAAGAAAAAGAATTACAGATCCCATACGAAGAGCCAAGTCATACGAAGCAACTACAGGGTAAAACATAAAAAAAAATAATCCTCTGTAACAAAGCAAGAGCTAGCTCACACAGTCTGAACCTAATCCCCCAGTCAGGAAAGCAGTTGTGAGCCTCCTGTAATAATTCTTGGCATGCTGAAAAAGTAGCAGAGCATTATCCTAAGAGGAAAAGCTCTGAAGCTCATCATAATAGCTGTACAGCTATTTAAACCTCTGCTAAGAGCTATGTGCTTCTAGAAAGTTTACAAACAAGTATTCAGGTAATTCAAGTATCAGATAAGCAAATAGGAGTACTTAGTAAGATGTATCCTTAATTAATGTGTTTATCTAAGAACTGCACTGATAGAATTAATAACAGAAGCAGAGACCCACAATAGCTGCTGCCTACTTGTAAAAAAAACTTTTATTTTGAGTCAAAAGCAGAATACATTGCTTGATTCTGCTGTTACATGCAATAATTTTGGGTTTGGGTCACCCATTCCCTTCGTGGTTTTGGGGTTGGGGGGGCTGTTTCACTTTTTCATTTTTTCTTTAATTTAAAGACTGACTTGTTTTACAGCATATTCGTATTCCGCAAAGCAGCATAGCAGTCATTTTGAAACAGCTTCAGCTTGAATAAGAAGACCTTTAAAAAAAAAAACCATACACAAACCCAGAAAAATACACACTATACCATAGCTATATTTCATTAAGTATAAGAGCAAGAATTTCTGCCTGATGCAAAATTTTACTTTAAAACAAATCAGAACTAAAATGTTCAAAGACAGGTTCAACACTGGCTGGCAGCACAGACTCAGGAAATCATTTCCCCTTTTCAGCCTTTCTTTCCTCTGTGAGCAAAATCAACATGGACACCACCTATTTTGCCCTTCACTAGGACTGTGAGAACTAGTATAAGAAAAGGAAAGTTCCAGTCCCTGGATATCACCGCTGTGTTATTCAGAACTCAGGACTGTTAGCTTTCATCATTTCATTTATCCATCCGAAATTAGAGATGGAGGTTAAGACGACTTAGTTTTTAAACACTGACATTTTTGCCCAACCACCTCACCTTTTTTTAAATGCCATCTAGTAAAGAATTTCAAAGGGCTCTGCTTCTTTAATGAGGCATTAAAATACAGTCATACGACAAAAAAGCAACACTACTAAGTCTCTTAAACCCCTGGACTTACATTATCAGCTTTTATGTGCCTGTCAACACTTAACAGTAAGAAGCAATGGTTTGCTCTTTGCCTTGAATTTAAAAGCCAGCTAAACTTCCTCCCACTTTCCTGCTGAGAGCTTTAACTCCTTGCAAACTGTCAAAGCTTTGACACTTCAGCAGCAGATAAATCTATGCCAGGATGCAGTGGCCAGGTGTAGTCTCAGTCAGCCATTGGCCACTAATTTACTAGTGGCCATTTCATTCACCTCAAAAAGCAATAAATCAGAAACACTTCCCACCCCCATACCCATACACACAGCCTTGCCAATCAGCCCTTTAAAATAGATGGTAGCTTTCTTAAAGAACCAGGTCCAGCTAACCCGTAACTTGAAAGAAATGAAACATTCGTAATTGTCAACATATGGTGAAAATGCAAAGACAACTCCAACCCAAAAGGTAAAGTAAAGAGTGCAGTGTTTTTTCCAAGAAAAGTAAGTCCAAAGTATTAAATAATGGAACTTGTCTACCCAGAATGTCTCTCCAAATATCCACAGCCTAGATGTGGCATTCAGTGTGAAACCTTACTGACGCAGAGCCCATTATTAATTTGGTTTACATAGGTGCCAAGCTAAGCCCACCTGTGGAAGAATAAGATTTGAAGGATTTGCTTAGTAGAAAATCTGAAGTTCACAGCTGCGAAGCCCTATATTCCATTTGGTATAAGCTAAAATATTTGCACTGTTATCTCAATATACAGAAAAACAATGACCCCACAGATAAGCCATGCTGTTTCTTTACAACAATAAAATGAGATACAGACTTATAATGGGATCCTTGAGATAGTACAGTTAACAGCAGCATAGTGAAAAACGATCCTTTCCCTTTTCTTCTGTTCCTTTCACACTGTAATTCCACAGTACACAAAACCCCTATTTAAGTCTCCTAACCTTGATAAGGACTTGATCCCACTCTCATTCAAGACAATGGAAAAAGATCTCATAATTAACCTCAAAGATGCATGACTGAGGCACTGAGTGGCAAGTTATAGGGTACTATTGTAATAATTTCTTTGGGAAAATATTAGAGTTTTTTTCATAATGGAGGAAAAAAAGCTTTTTTTTTTCTTAAGATAGAAAATAGAAGCCAGCTTTGTCTAAAGGTCAACCATTTCTGCTGAGAATGCACAACACTGAGACAGCTCTCACATCCTTCCCACTTCAGGCATTTGCTGGGGTGGTAGCCACAAGGTACTATACAGAAGTTACAAATTCATTTGTGCTTTCAAAGGGGGAGAGGAAGGAATTAAAAAGCGCTATCTGAGGTTCTAGCCAATGTTGGCATGTCTCCTTCAAATATCTTAAGCACAACCTGGCATAGGATTTTCTCTCATCACTAGAAGAACTTCAATGGACTTCAAATGCCAAACAAATCCCTTGACTCGCTCTGTCAAACCCCAAGGGAAGCATCTGCCAGCAGTAAAAATACAAACAAGAATGCCAAGAGTTAAAAAGTTAAGTCGGATTGATTCAGCATTCAGATCAAACAACTACAGCTCTTCCTAGATTATTAACGAGCGCTCCAAGCAACCTGGGGCTCTGACGCAGACAAGAACCTGCACATCACAGGCATTCCAGGAACCCTGGTTTGCCTGGAACAAAACCTCTGCAAAATATGTGTGCCCTCCCGATTTAAAAGCATGCTGTCTCTCGTTGCCTCTCTGTCCATACACATGCACAACACTGCTAGGCACAAAATACTTCCTTCATCAAGGCTATGATCAGCAGGACTTTTTCCTGAAATTCTTTCAAATCTTTTAGCATCCATATTAATTTTTCAAAAGCTGTTCTAACAAGTAATATTGCACAAAAGAAGCACATCTTTCACAACCTCAACAGACAACCAAAATAACGAAAAAAACCAAAGAGACACAAGAAGAGACAGCAAGTCTTCTCACCAGCTGCAACTTCAAATAGAGATTTTTGGAGATGGCAGAAGGAATACAGTGATGCTTCAAGCAAGGCAATAGGATCTTTTCAAATGGAAAGGGAAGGGCTTTTTTAACTGAGAATAAAACCTGTGTGGGGAATACTGGCAAAAGACAAAGGACATGTGAACCACACATTTTGAGAAGACAAAGCATCAATGTCATCTAACTTTCCTTTTACTCAAACAAATTAACAAAACTTGAGATACATAGATAACCATGTCCAAATGTAGAAGATTAGAAACAGCAATTTTATCCAGTGTAGGTACTTGAGAAAAAGAAAACCCATACTTTTTGAACTGCAAGTTCAATGTCTGAAATTATTTAAAATCTAGAAATAAACAGATCCCATAATCAAGTTTTTCATGTTGTCAGTGCAAGCACCACACCTCCGATGCACAGATGAATTTTCAGGGTGGGTGGGTGAGTAATAATGGATTTCTTATTTCTCACAGAAGAAAGTTTTAAGCCTGAAGAGGAAGCCAGCTCAAAATATAGCCAATTTCAACAAAAAATAATTCAGGGTAATTTCAGATTCAACATTCACCCAAGTCTTCTGGCAACTTTCTTGTGGTTTTACAATCATTTCCTACAGCCACCTTTCACTGCAGGTTCTAAAGACCTGCACAAGCACGTTGAGGAAGAGAAAAAGCAAAGTGACCAGTTCTCCAGAGAAAACCATGAAGACGACCATGACTTTGACTTCATATTGTGCATGTGTAAATGATTAAAAAAAACTCAGGCAGAAAACTGCTTGGCATTAGTGTGGTTCCGCTACCAATCGCTGTGTTTCCTACAGTAACAGAAGGTGAAGCAGAGTTTAGTATAAATAAGGATTCTTAAATTAAGAGTGTACATTTAAGATGAGTCTTACCAAAAGTAACTTCTCCTTTCCCAGTCTTGTCAAACAGCTGAAAGGCTACTATGAACAATGCATCTGGAGCACACAGGACTGATTCAAATGCCACAAACTCTTGAAAGGATATCAACCTAAGGGATGAAGGAAAAAGCAAGAGCTATGAAACCACTTGCTTGCAGAAAACTGAAATAGAATAGCACATATATTATACAAAAGAAATAAGAACACAACCAAAACGTGTACAAAATGTTATCAATAGGGATTAAAATTTATCCTCAAATGCCCTCAATGCCTCAAATACCCACCAATGCTGTCAGGAGGCCTTTCCATCACTAGATGGAAATTACTGTTGAACAATGAACTTTTCCTCTCAGCAAGTCCCAACAGAACATCAAATAAGCAAAGCGCTCAGCGTGGCTACTCACCTCAGCTTTAATGTCTAACTGAACTGCCCTCTGGGGAAGCCTACCTCCCTCCCTGGCAAGACAGAGAGCCAATAAAGATATGACTAACTTCACTCAAGACTCAGTACCTAAGGCTTTTGTAAAGCAAATCCATTCAAGACCTACACGCTGCCACTCACTTCAGAAGGAACCGATCAGAATGTTATCTGTTAGCTAGCAACTTATTACTCATCCACCACAGCCCTCCAGTCCTGCGTGTTGAGTCACAAATTTCAAGCAGTAGTCTGCACATTCTTCCTCGACCCAAGAGCAGCAAATCCATCATTACAGCCAGGTTCTCAAACTTGAGTGCAGTAGCAAAGCAGAGATAAAAGCAGAGGTGCCCTTCCTTAAGTTAGTTAATAAGCAGAAATATATAATTAGACAACTTGGCACGGTTTCCAGCAGTAGATTTGATACAGCAAAGACCTTGAGCAGTTCTAATTTCTCTGGGTCACACCCAAGAGTTCAAATGGAGATCAAACTCCTATTCTTAAAGAGAGAAAGACCAATCATTCTTCTGTTTTGTTACTTCTTTAACATGTAGGTTGTACAGTTTAATATCTTCTTCAAATATGTAGCTGCAGGGCCTGCTGGCAGTCTGGGATGTTTAAGCTTGCCCTCTCTCGAGGCTGTTCTATGTCAGCTTTACAAGCACACAGCTTTAATGGTTCACATTGCAGTAGCTGGGGAGTAAAGATTTATTCCTGAGAAACATGAAATTCAGCATAACAAATGTCAAGAACCACACACACAAAAAAATGTTAATTTTTCTTCTATTAGAAGCTAACTGTATGCTTAGGACTTCTACTCAAAACGACGTTGCAGCCAGTTCAATATAAAATTCCCCTCACTATGCAATAACAGTGAAGAATAAAGCATTCGAATAGGTTGGAAAAGACATTTATTCCATCAAGTCATGATGACCCGTGACTATGCAGCAATTTCCAGTCACCCTGTCTTAAGGGAATTAATTTCAATTCACATAGAAGCCAAATCTCCACAGGGTAACAGACGCTGATTTCCGTGAAGAACATGAAAACACGAGCAGCTGAACAAAAGACATTAAAAAAAGCACAGCACAAAGAAGGCCAAAAAGCTTTACTTCTCTGCATATATATAAACTAAGTAAAAGGAAAAGAAAGCATATGTAGAGTCAGAAATAGTCTAACAAATAATTAGCCCTGGGAACATGCCACCATAGATTATTATGTAGTGTGAGAAATAAACAAAAAGAAACCTCCTCAGGTACTCTTAATATTAAACTCACAATTGATGATGCCAGTAAACATATAAGCATGCCTTAAGCTTTATGGCAAAGAAGCCAATGACTTACTACATATACACAGGTTAGCACATGGGCAGGCCATCGAGTCATTTATTTGCAGCTTCTTGGGAGCTTTCAGCACTCCCCGCTGTCAGACACACAATAAACAGATACTCAGTCGTTAAATATAAGAAAACTTCTACCTCTCCTAAGCCAAAAGAAATTTAAAAAAATGCAACATTTCCTTCAATTTTAAAGCAATATATCACAACCTACTCAGTTCTGCATTCATGCGTATTTATTGTTACTATGCGACTTACAGGTTATAAAAGCTCATTATCTGCTATTATTGGTTACATACCTGACAACTTCCACAACAGCAACCAGATACAAAGCACTGAATTCTGTCCCAAAGACTACAAAGCACCCCCCCAACAAAGCAGACAACAGGCAACAAGACTCTGAACAAGACTGTTTAGAATTAAAAATATAAAATACCTGCCAACAGCATTTTGACAAAGCTGCTTTTTGCATGAAACACTTACCAAGAGATCCTAACACGGTGATGAGAGCAGAGAAAAGAAATACAGCACCTATCCTAGCAGAATCCTAGCACCACAGTAATAACACATTCTATGTTATTAAGCCCAGATTTGATTAAAACTTCATGTATTAACACTTCTAAAAGATTTTATATTGGTAGAAGCACTCTTTGTCAGTACTTGCAAGTAATAAATCCCCCTAATAAGTCAGAGATAGATGCTTAAAATAACCCCATATCCATTTTCAAAAACAATTATTCATAGTACTATAAGATTAAAAGTGTACAAATTGTGTGGTTCTAGCCAGACTATTAAAGAAGAGACATTAATATCTGCTGTGCCAGCTGAATTCAAATTAACCCAGTTTTTACATGTTAATTAAACCAGCTATTTTCTTCTTATTGTATTTTTGCTCCCTAAGTAGACTAGCCTGCTAGTGATTCCCAACAGATCTATTCTAACAACAATGACGTATTCATTTACTTCTATTATGACCATACAATACAGTAACTGAGCAGTAATTTTTCACAGTCAATTACACGTGTGATTCTTAATGCTTAAAGATGCTGAAATAATGTGTACTACATAGCCATATGCTCACTTCTCTATACTGCACAAGGGTAGTTGCCTGGGTAACACATTTTCTTTCTGGTTTAGCATCACTCTTTTGGGCTTAGTATAACCCTTCACTGAATATCATTAGGTGTCATTAAACAGCACATATTAACATGGGCTTCAATATACTACTTAAGAGTTACTTTATCTACCTAAACAAGTGCTCATTTATGTTACAAAAGCAGAAAAAAGCCTAGTAATTTTAACCGTGCAATGGGAGGAAGCTGAAATGTTTACAAAATTTTACTTCAATCTTGAAGATATCCTCCCCAACTGGTCAAAGTCCTCCTTCACCTTCACATCCTCTTTAACAGTACCAATAGTGCACAATTTATTCAGGAAGGCTGTGATCTAGACATTTTAAAAACAACATCCAGAAACAAGAGTTACAGTCCAAACATAACAACTGGGTATGGTGCAGTAAAACCACTATTTACTACTCTCTCCTTTCTCACATGGTTCTTTCGGTGCTTGTGCCCGTGGTATCTGGGCACCAGACAGTCGTGACGCATTCCCACCAGAGGAAGTCTGCATGTAGCCATGCAAAGAAAAAAAGCCATAACCCACTGTATTAATTCATACAAATGCAATGATGAAGAGGTTTTTTCAATGCATATGTTTTTACTGTATCAGCAATTTATACATGATAACATAATGGGACACAAATTGAAGCTGCATCTATTATTTTATGCCGCAGCCTAGGTAAACTAAGTATAGTGTAAATTGGTGCATTAGAGGATAAATTTATATCCAATAATAATGGAAAATGCTGGTATTTCGATGTGTTATTTTTGAATAGCTTGTTCTTTCTAAAAATAAAGCATACAGTATTTCTCAGTAAAGTGTTAGTTACTACAGTCCAAACAGAGATGTGCAGTAAATACTTATTTTGTTATACTGATGTTCAGAAGTACAACAAAAGACTGAAAAACAGTATATTACAGTAGGCAGGATAGAAGGTGCCTGGTCTGTTGCTGATAGGCCTTGATAATGCCACTGTATTTTGGGGGAGTTTCTGATACATCTGAAGCCAAATGAAGCATTTTTTTTTTCAACTGAAATTAGGAATGAGAGGCTTAAAGCCAAGAACCAGACACTGCTCTTAAGCCCATTTCATAAAAACTACAGCCATGTGATATAACGCTTATAAAAAATCTGGGTTATTACCAGCTGGCTACTTTGAAAGGCTTCTCTGGGCATCAGCAAGAAAAGCATTCCTCTTTTTTTAAGGAAACCTTGAAAAGATGCCTCTGTAAGAGGACAGAAGGAAAGCCTACCTCCAAATATCCCTATGCCCTGACTTAAGACGGAGACAAAATTTGCTCCCATGGCAACAGATATTCATTGAACATCTGGGTCTGCCTTAAGACATCTCGTACCTTTGTCACATCACCAGCAACTCCTCTGGACACCCTCAAATCCTTAATCTCTTTCAGTACAGGAGTTGTGCTAGAGCTACACAAGAGATTTTGTCCACAGCAATCACAGTGAGATCGTATGAAAGAGCTCCTGTTCTTTAGGCTACATGCTAAGGACTCCTTCAGGTAAGCAACTCTCTGCCCATCTATTTGCTCTGCTCATGAGTCAGAAGCTCTTATGCTGTCTGTCTTTCCCCCCTGCAACTTACCTATTTCAGTATTTCTTGCTAATTACACTTGGTATCTATACCTAATTTCTCACCAAAATCAGGAGTTAAAAATGTTTTTACAGTGCTAGGAACAACCCCAGTAATCCTGGGCTCAGATCCTTTTAGTGAATAGTGGTCATGTTCACCAGTCATGAAGGAGAGATGCTTCTTCAGAGCAGAACAGGGATCTGAGGCAGTGGATAAATGCTTCCAGAAATATCCTAGAATCCTTTTTTTCAGAACTGCACTACTTTAAGCCACTAACACCATAACAAAACGAACTTGTCACTGCTCTTGCAAGCTACCTTCTATTTTAACCTAGAAATAAGGCTAAATTATTGAATGGACTCTCATGACCTTAGCACATGCAAGTCTCTAAATACTGAGCAGCCTATTAAAAATGAACACTAACAAAAGCAGTTTTGTACTTTAAAACTAGGAGCTCTGGACTGCCAAGCTGGAAATTCAATAGGAGACCAGTAGGTCCTGTTGTCATCCCTAGAAGATTTCATTCCAGGAACCAAAGACCAAGTCATCCTTGCTTCAGATGAATTCTTCCGTGAATTAATTTACACACCACTAGAAGAATATACAAATGTCTGCCCAAAGGCAGAAAATGCTACAATGACAGGTTAGGGGGTGATGAATGCGAATCACTTTCAGAACTTTCTCCATTCTTTCATGCATTATTATAGCAGCTAAACATAAAGCCTGAATACCAGAGAAGACTCCCCTAAGACGTGTTAGGAACATGCAATCCTCTGTCACTGCACAGGCTGGACTGCAGAAACAGTCCTTACCTATGGAAGAATGCAGTAATTAGAAGCCTCAATCCTACAGCACAAAAATCCTCCAAGATAACGCCCCGTTATGAAATCCCAACTTGTCAACAAGTTCACATAGGCTACAGTTTTAGATTTTGCTCTTCCTGACACCAGCTTCTGCTTGTGAGAGAGATCCAAATCACAAGGCATGGATTATACTCTCAATCTTCTTAATACAAAACGGATTTGAAGCTGTGCAATTTGGAAAATGCCATTTTCGCAAGCACCAAACTAAGGGAAGAAATCTGAGAAATGTTTAACACTTTCAGTTGAATGCTATCTTGAAGCCATCATTTTCCTGCTGCCATCACTCCAATGCTACCAATGTAACCTCTTACAGAATTCTTCTAACAGGGCTAACAATCATCACACTAACTTGTCTGCAAAGTTTAAGGTGCCCGGCTGCCAGATACCTGAGGCTGGCTGAGCAGAAAAGAGAGCACAGAAACTAGCGCAAAAGTTCTCAGTTAGGCATGCATCTGTTCCCTAAGAAGCCTGCATTCTCTAGCCATGCTTTATTTATCTCACATTTTACTCTCTGCAACCACTGATATGAGTCATGCCTGAAGTTTTCTGGTTTCTAAAAATGCCACAACTACAGACTTTAAGTCCATAGCTAATTATTCTAAAGTTTCTCTAAAGATACTTTAAAGGCGGGGTTAAAAAAATGCATTCATATGACTGAAGAGACAGCTTGCCTGGGCAAGTACCAAAAGCAAAATCTAGGATTTCATTAAGGAGGGGTGAGGGGGGTAGCTAATCCTGCCTATTGGCAAAGTCAGCCTTTCAAATGCAAACCATGTGCAACCAACTTCCCCGCTGTCTTCCCAAGACTGCAAAGTGGTTCCTTAAATACCTTAGTTGCTCCTCCTCTCTCTTAAGGGAAAAAACAGTAGCAAAAACCTTCAACAGTGCTATTCCAAAACAAAGCAGGGACACTTTTTTCTACAATCTCTTCCTACACCATTTAAACTTATTTTAGATTGCTATTTGAATGTGTTTGTGACAGATACACAAAGTAAACAGAGACAGAAAGACTCATGGAAGAAAAGAAAGGCAGGAGTTAAGGGAGCCAGACAACAAAAATGAAAGTTTCAATGAATTAAAAATACGTAGAAGACTGAAAATAGTTTGCTCAGCTAAATGGAACATGCAGCCCAAAACATCATTTCTACTCTTTCCACTTAAAAGACATTGTGTTCCTTTACATATCTGCAGGCAAAAAAGAGAAAAGAAACCAAAACACAACCCCTCCACCTTTCAGGGATCAATTTATTTTTGAAGAATGGGTTTGTACTTTTTAAATGAACAACAGAAAAATAATTAAAAAAAAAAACACAAAAAAACACTTACCCATCCTTTGTCTGATCCACCACACCTGCAAGGAGCTGTACAGTGCTTGCATTAGGCAGACCATCTCCAGTTATCTTTAGGTACCGTGTGACAAAGTCATTAGGAGACATGAAGAATTCGCCATTCTTCTCCACACTTGCATACTGTTGAATGAATACAACATTTAGTGCCTCAAATGCATCCTTCTTCAGGCATTTATTAACACCACCCATAGTTTCCAATCAGGAGCAGGCTCCTGTTACAGCACATAACAGTTCTGCTCTGAAGAGCCTACAACCTACACCCAAACAGGAAAGAGTAAGAGGGGAGCACTCAAGTAGCTGAAGGCTTGGCTTCCAGACAGAAGAACGGCAGATATATGATTTTTTGTTTATCACGTCAACAATTTCTCCATGGTAGGCTAGAAAGAGTTAATGGTTCAATACCAATTTTTTGTTGGAAGTAAAAGCACACATGCCTTTAAAAGCAGGTATGTGGCATCTCTCGCCCAGAGAAACTATAACAGTAACGGGATACTCCAGCACATTTTATTCATCTGAAATTACTCCTTTGTGCTGCCATTCTGCTTCTGGATGGGAAGCCAAAATGACATCGCAGTGCTAGTGGCATATGTGATCCCACCGGAGTGTCCACCTGGGGGGGCTGTTTTGGGGGGCTGTTTTGGAGGGACATCACCACAGCACCATTTCAGCCACCGCTGGTCCCTAGGGAAAGGGGAACCTACAAATGCTCCTTCCTGGCTGAACTGCTGAAAGAAGTCCAGAGAACACTATTTGGAGAAAAAAGTACAGAAAAAAAGAACTTGGACATCTCAACAGAAACAAGAAAAATGGTCCAACACCTTACCAAACACTGCTGGCATATGATACTCCCGCTTTATGCCATAGCTACCCGCATACTACTCCAGAAAACTGCTCTTGACAGATGCAAGCTTATTTGCTCCCAAGGGAAGCCTCTAGTAATATATTACATATCAAGGAAAAGGAATATTACAATATTTTTATTGCAATACATAAATAAATGTAATTGCCTTTTTTACAAGGTTTACCTGATTCCTCAGTCATCCTTCAAAGTTGAAATCCCTCATTTTCTGTACAAAAGTAAACTTGAAACCAATTCCTAATAATGCTGTTGTTGTTTTTTTTTTTTTAGGAAAAGAAAAAGGATAAGGACAACAATTAAAAGGAAAAGAAATCCCAGGCAACATTTGCAGAACCATGCATTAGCTTTAAGGGTAACAGGTCTGTCTCAGGATAACAAACATGCGCTGAGAACAGGAAAAAAAATGTTAATTTCTTTTTTTTTTTTAAGATAAGGTAGGATGATAAACCATTGTTGCAGCTCCCCATGGAGCATTATCCACAATAAAGTAATAAATAAATTAGATATCTGTTTCTATTTTGTAGTGTACTTCAAAGACACATGTTTTGTTTTACATTGCTACGGCTCTGCTAAGGGAAAGGAACTGCCAGTTTTCATTTCACAGAGCCACACTGGTGCCTGCAGATACTGTTATACCTGCTGTAGGCATATAACTCCCAGAGGGATGCCAAAGTGTAGTGGTAAGTAGATTATTTTCTACTAGTGCTATATAAATACAGTCTTCAGGTACAGCAACATCTTCAAGAAACAAGGTTTCAAAAGAGCAAACCCAAACAAAACATAACTTGCTTTGGCATCTATATATTGGTTAGTATTCAAGGATTCATGTTTCGATAGACACTGTTCGTAACGCAAGCTTTCTACTTGATACACTGGCACAGAATTTTCAATTGTATACTTTTATAAGAACTAGCAGATCAATTGATTTCAATGTAATCATTTGCAGGAAGACAGAATCTTTCTGAATCCCAGCCTTGGAAACTTTTAACACAGCTGCTATTGAGAAACAAATCAAATAAGTCAGCCTATGCTTCTGTATTTCATTTTTCTCTTCCAAGCTAACCCCCTGCTAGGGCACTCAATAACAGAAAACAGCACAAAGTTTCAGTGTCCCCCT
This sequence comes from Cuculus canorus, assembly GCF_017976375.1. Taxonomy (NCBI): domain Eukaryota; kingdom Metazoa; phylum Chordata; class Aves; order Cuculiformes; family Cuculidae; genus Cuculus; species Cuculus canorus. The sequence continues at coordinate 134,350,841 of NC_071402.1, read as the reverse complement.
GTTTTCCTGTCACCGTGATTTACTCAAGTGTATTTGAAATCTAATCACGTACTCTATACTACATATAGAAAATGACCTTGGAAAATGTCAGCTTGATCACTTTGACTAAAATCTAATCTCTTAGGGGTTATGGAAGAAGACTTAGAAAAAGTAGAGTTACTCTTGGAAATTATCATAACAAAAAGAGAAAAACATCAATTCCATTGGTTTTGGAGGAGAGACATTAAAAAAATGGTTCTTTACAATTGTATTTTTCCCCACTTTGTCAATTATACCCACAGAGAATTCGATATTATACAATAGTACTTAATGGCTTTTGGGTAACTTATTTCCATACCTTTTAGATAGTCAGGTATTAACTAGTTCAACTCCATTTTAAAAAGATTTGCCAACATTTTATTGGGGGTTTGATGTATTGAAAATGCTAAAAGTTGATTGTAATCAACTCTATTTAAACAGATAGCTTCATATTTATTTCTGCACAGTGGGTATCAAACCTACCTGGGAATTGTATTTTTTTTTTTTTAATTCTTAATTCAGTAGAAAGAATGATTGTCAAGTTATTTTGTAAGTGAAGATCCTACAGTCCACAGAAGCAACTGTATTGGCCTCACCACTTACAATCATCTGAAACAGCTTAATTAATGCTCTGGCCATCGCTTATCTCTAGAGCACAAAACAACACACCATATTCAGTCATCCTTTTTCCTTCTCAGTGAGCAGCACAAGAATTTCTGTATGACACTGAAAAAAATACTTAGCTCATACTTCATTATTCTGCTTACTGAGACCCCTTCTTTTAGTGGAAGGGGAAGCAGAAAAGGAAGAAAAAGGAGCTGGAGGTGGTATTTAGTGTTCTCAATGACAAGCCATTCCATCCACCAAACCTTAAAGCTGAGGAAGCTACCACCCCCAGAAACTCAAGAGAGATGAATACCCATGGACAGGTAGGAAATAACTTTCACACTGTTCTCACCAAACCAGCCAACACCCCTCTCCCACAAATGAGCACCTCATAGTGCTGAAGGGACCACACTTCTCTCTACCACATTTATTCTCTTCCCTAATGCTACCACCTTCTTGGGTCAACAGTCTACTCCCTGTCTGCCTTTTCTACTGCCTTGCTCCTGCTTTTCAAGCATTTGCCTCTGAAAATCCCATTATCTCATTCTTTCTCAAGAGTCTTTTTGCACTCCTGACAGATACAAGTTCCAGGACTTAATAAGTTAAATCTTGGCTTTCTCAACTGAAAATCTGATTTCAGAGCTATAAATACTGACAGTATATGACAAAACTATAAATACTGGCAATATACATAGTGACACCTACACATATTGTTAATAATAGCTCAAAAGGGACAATGGAAAACATGCTAAGAAGTGCATGCTGTGTGAGGCATGACAGTGGAGAGAGAGAAGGTGGAGGGAGGAACTTGGGAGAGGTATGAGCTCTCTTAGGCACTCAATCCCTTACAAAAATAAGTCAGATACAACAGCTCCCTGTAGCAATGCGGCATCTATCTTGCATATATTCACCAGACCAGCAGATTTCTATCCTCATTTTTCATACCAGACTATCAAACCAATACAGATGCTGTACTAATAAATCTTATGAAGGTTAGGAATAATTACTTAAATTTAGGAAATGAGTGAAAGAAAGCCATATTCCAGCAAAACACTAAAGCACACTGCTCTCAAGTATACAAGTACACAGACAATTCATTGCTTGCACTCTTCTACAGCAGGCAAACACAGGAATTTTAGTTAAATAGTAAGTACGGCTACCACTTCTCAGGACAAGCTTCCTCACACTTCTAAAAATTAGAGAAAAAGAGAGAATCTTGAAGGAAAGAAGCAAGAAGAGTGGGAGAAGAAAGTTTACCAAATGGTCTAACAGCAAAGTGTCTATAGGAACATTTTACCATGTGCAGGAACAATACTGAAACTCCCACCCCATTCTCTGAATAATGTGGATTTTTTCGAAGATAGTAATACTTCTTCTGAGTCAATACAATAATCACTCAGGAATGTATCTGACTTCTTGGTGAGCATTGTTCAATTCTGATAATGGTATTTAAGTCTAACATGGTAATAATACAGTGAATGATTAATGGTTGGAAAAACCATCAAGAGTTGTATGCTGCAATAAAGGAGCAAAAGATATGAAAAATTAGAGCAGAAAGAGTAAAATATTTACTTTATACATACCTTCAAAAATATTGTTTTCAACTCAGCTGGATCAGCTCTCTTGGTTAGAGCCACCTACAAGTAAATACAATTCCATTAATATGCATAATTTATACAAAAGATGTCAAAGTGTCATTTAGAAGGAATACTTCAAACAACAGAACAACTGATGAAAATAAATGTTCACTTAAGATAAATTAGGTACTGCTTTAGCTGGCCATGCTTATTTTACTCATGTCACATTCACACAAAGTTATTCACCATTTTTTGTTCTAACCGCTTCCCTTGCACAACCCTGCAATTCTTAAACAAGCACACATTAACAAGTCATAAAGATATCCAAGTATCAAATATTTTCAACATGCCTCTCTGCTGGGATTCAGCATTATACCATCTTTACCATATAGATTTTTATACTTCTAGCATCTTTCATCTAAGGATTTCAGAGCACCATATGCAGTCCCCAACCGACAGAATAAGTACTCACATACAAACTTGTCCAAGAAAACAACTCCATAAAAGGTTGAATTACAATGTAATTATTGGGCTTACCGGTACTCCTACCTCCTACTTCCAATGTTTTCAACTATATAAACTTACAGCGCAGACCTTTCTGACGAGGTAAATTCAGAAAGCACAGTATCTAGATTTTTCTACAGATGAGAGAGCTAGCTAGCTCCAAATAAAATATAAGTTACATTTATCATCATCAATCCAAAGTAATTACATGGGTTTTTTTCCCCAAAACATGAATGAAAAAAGATTCTATACCCAATACAGAGTAAGCCTGTCAGTATTTTCCTTGTTGACATACCATGCCATCCATTTACTGCTTTTGGCAGTAGATTCATCCCCTCAGCTTGTGCCTGCTATAGTTTCCTTTTCTTTCTTCAGGATACTTTGATAACATCTTGCTTACCGACATAACCATCATCTGATAAGTCAATTTAGCACGTCAACCTATTTCTCATTAAAAAAAAATACTTTGGAAGTAAACGTGGCTGTAATGGGAAATAAACAGCCGAAAGGTAAGACAAAATCTTACTCTTACCTAAGAATTAATTATCAGAACATTATCAATAAAACACAACTATCTGCTTTCTTGACTCTCCAGAGCACAGGCAGACCATAAAGGTGAATATGACTCCAACTGCATTTCTAGTAGTGCACTAGACTACTGCCGAAAATGGTAGGAGTTTGAGTTTAACTAAGACTCTTTAGCAAGTTTTTCCTCACCCTAAATGGGTAATTTAAAAAACTAAAAGAAAAAAAATCCAAAGTATTTAAAGAAAAGTGTATGAATAAGGTTTGTTATAAAATTTTAGAGGTTTTTTAAAAGGGAAAGCCACACCCAAAGTTATACCAAGACTCAAGTGACAGAGTCCATAGCTGGAGTCCCAGTTCTGTTTGCACAGAAATCCATGTGGAGGCAGTTGCAAAAAATCAAAGTGTAACTGTGAAGCTAGGAATCTAAACATGCATTTTCTAAAGTACAAGCTGTCCTAAATGTAATCACTGTGTAGTAAGCAAAGTTTTAACCCCATTTGTCAACCTGGTACTCCAGAGTAACTGGGAACTTAGAGGAAAGAAAGAAACCCCTGACATTTCTACATTGTTGCAATACAGAATCTTGCCACTATACAGACAAACAAAAGACACTTCAAACATCTGTATCCATTAAAATATAATCAGTATCAAACTTAATCTGCCTTAGACTTTAAATTTTATACTGTGCCAGAAATCTAAGCCTGAAGAAACCAGGGATGAAAAGAACAAAGGAAAAGGCTACATGCAACTCCCACTCATTTTCCTTTGGTTTCACTGACGTTAACTATCTTGGGAAACTTGGGAGACAAAACGTGATCACAGCCCAACTGCCATTTTTCATTTTTCAGTCCTCTTTTGATTATGCAGGGGGAAGAGAGGATTTGTTTGGTTTTTCTTTACAGCAAGTTGCTTTCAAACCATACACTGAAAGGCAGGCTGAAGTTGGCCAGGTTGATTGAACGCATAGCAGCACTGTGGACCAGCAGCCCAAGCAGGAGCAGCAGATCACAGCTACCCTGCCTTTCCCACAGCCTACTTCCACACTCTTCCCAGGAAAACAGGATAGGAAAGGGATGGTTAGCACCACGTAACAGGTGTGTTCAAGTGTCACCCATCGATCTCCATTTTGAAAGGTTGACTTCACCCCAAGCAAGGAAAAGAGCCTCTACTATGCTATGTTATAGCTTCATGAGGTCCGACGCTACTGCAGCAATACCTGTGCTAAGAGCAGAAATATTTAATCCAGCCCTTCATTCATCCCCAGCTGTGGGCAAAGTTGAAGCTGCACACAGGGACACAAGAACTGATCCTGATGACAGGCGTTACTAGCAGACTCCTCTTCTGGTAAAGGTCAAAATATCACTCTCAATACCATTCTGAAAATTGTTCCCAGTGATGTTAGCAGTTGAAGGTGGGCTAAGTAACCCAGTGCCAAGGCTGCAAGCCAACAGATAACATGCCTGGTGAAAAGTGACCGACAGACACAAGCTACTTCTCCTTCGGTCAATTCAGGTGATGTATTCTGACCCATGTGTTTTGTTACTGGAAAGACTTGTTCATTTCACTTTATTTTCTCACCATAAAGACAAAAACCAGCCTGAGATAAAACCAGCTCCCAGCTGGTAGGCATAACATCTCTGTAGTTGCCTGAGGGAAATAATGTTTGCTACTGCTCTTTAACAGAGACACTTTGTGACACACATTACAAAAAAAAAAAAAAAAGTAACTTTTATTAAGTAATGTTCAGTGAAGAAATCTCTCCAATAAATAACATTTATTTTTAAAAAACAAGAGACAACAGGGAGCACAGAAACTGAAGTGTGGGATTATAACAAAGTCAAGACGTTACAGAAAAGACTGGGAGAACATATGGAAAATGTCAGCAGGGATTTTCATTCCTAAATACTTGAAAGTTTTAGCCAAAATACTATGTCTATATGTGCATTATAATGTATATGAAGAACCAGCAAGCACAGTCAATATAAGACCTGAATTTAAAAATGCTAAATCCCTCCCATTAGCCATGATATTCAGCAAAGTGAAGCAGAAGGTACACAGAGAAAGGGAAAGCTCTACAAGTGAGGGACATAACATATGGGCTTGTCTGCACACTGGAGCTGTTCATATCCTTAGACTCCCTTGCACCTTTATCTTAATTTCTCCAGCAGAGCTCTCTTCTCCTTGTTGACTTATGCTCAATTCACAGTGATAAGCATTTGCAGTCTCACTTCCACCCTTAACAACAAATGCAAACAGACTCCTTCCAGAAAAATATTGCTGTATAACAATGCAAGAAAACAGAATCCACTGAGAATCTAAGAAAATTATATTACATTTCAATTCAACTCTATTGATATATAATATATTGATATATATTTGCCATACACAGGGCAGAAGGAAAAGGCTGTCAGTACAGTCTTTACTCAGTAAAGAACAACATTGACAGGGGTGGACAATAGAGGAAAAAGGCAACAGGAAAATCAGAATTAATGCCAATATACCATTAACTTAATGGGACATATAAAATGTCTGACCTCACCTTCATGGTAAAGATGACTTTAGCAGCCACAATTTGGATGGAGTAGAAAAGTGATGGGGGTCAAGTAACATTTGGAAATTGCTACAAGATTCCAGAAAGTTCATGAAGACAACAGCAAGTCCGAACCAAAGATACATGCTGCTTCTTCCTCACAGTTTAACCTGAATACAGCTCATGTGTGAAGAAGGAAGTTGATGGCACTAAAGATGCTTTTCCCCTACCACACTATGTTTAAGAACTCCTGACACTGAGCAGGTAAGATGCTGGAGAGCAGCCCTTCTTCAAGCAGAGAACCAGAGCAGGGCTGCTTCACTGCCAGGCACTGGTGACCTCATTCTGTTTAATTCTAGAGAACACCATCTACAGGCAGGAATAGAGAGAAGATGTTTGATGAAAGGCCTAACAAGCGATCACAAACTCTAGTAGCTTCACCTTGAAATTAAGATTATTTTTAAAGTTCGTCTATTCTTAAACACAGCTAAAGAACATAATGTATTTGGCACCATTAGAAGACCTCAAATCAAGACTGAAACCTTATGTCTTTTAGAGGTATTCTTTTGTTTCATCACAAGTTATTGAGTCCACCTGTACAACTCAAAGACATGTGGCCCAGTTTATGTAAAAGGTCAGATTCAATCATTGTAATGTTTCTTTCTGGCTATAAGTATACACATACACTCAATATGTGCAACTCCAAAGGAGATCAAACCAGGGTTTGGCCTTACATTCTTGTTTAGATGAGTGACTGGAAAATTGGAAACCAGTTAAAGTGCCGTTACTGGCCAAGCTTGAATTCAGACCAGAAATCCAATAGTAGTGTCCAAATATCATGCTAAAACAACACCCCAGTTTGTATTTTAATACAACTAACTTGCTTACATAGATGAGAATCACTCTTTTTCTAAGAGTGATTACTTACACTAATACTACCATAACCATTCACCATCACTCTTCTAACGTAGAAATTCCCCTTGGTTACTCTCCATCATTGCACATAGCACCTTAAGTTACAAGTGTTGTGCATCTACATCTGTCCAGTGCACAGTCTCCTGTTTCAGCTGCCCCAATAACCATTTCTCTTTAGCCCAATATGTTCCAACATATTCTCAGTTCAACAAAAGCACTGTCTTTAAGTCATGCATAACAAAATCCAAGTAAAAGGACTTGACTGTGATCTGCAAAGGAAAGTAAACTATGCAGGATTCAGCTTCATCGGGAAGCTTGCAAGCAAGATGTGGACTAGCTCACCAAACAGAGAACCAGAAAACTGCAAGGAGAGCTGGCACAGAATGCAGATCAAAAAGATCTTCTCACCAAATTTCCCTTACAGTAAGCTGAGTGCTTGTCCTAGGAAAATATAATCAGATGGCATTGGTATACCTACCCAAAGGCTTAGGGTAAGAAGAACTGTAAGAGAAGCTAATAACTACTGAAAAAGGTATGTTCAGTCTCATCAGTCTGAGCACTGCCAGCCTTGAGACAAACCAATTTATTTTCTAGATAGTTCTCATCCTCAGAGTCAGACATTAGAACTACATTTTGCAAAAGCTTAACCCTACACTAAATAGCAGTTACTGCATTCCTTTGTCTAGTAACACCCAGCTAAACTTAGAAAAAGAAATTTTATTAACACTAATCAATCTATCTTCTCAGATCCTACAGGCTGATTCAGGATGCAGAGCTACAGAATAAACAACTGAAACTAGACAGTTGTGATGAGTCTACCACACACAATGGTGAAGCAGAACAAAGTTTGCTACCTAACAGACACAGCAAACCTCAAGCAAAACTACTCCATCCATCTTCACCTTGTCGCAATTATAAATCTCCAGGCAATTCCCAGTCCGGCTTCTGCACCACAGTAAGTGGAAGCTCACTTCCCCCAAGTGCATCAAAGCTAACAGACCTACTTTATTGGGCAATTACTTGCTAGCTTTGATCCTGCTTTCAAAGCCCTATAGCAAATGCAGCTGGCTTGTTCATAAGATGGTTCTTACACACAACGAGATTCCCAATAAACCATAGGATTTTTGCATGCAAATTGATTGGGGACCAATACACAGTTATCAATTATATACACACGGGAAAATACCTGTCCAGTTTGCCCAATGCATCCAAGTAGGTACAGAAACATAGGTGTAAGTAGCATAAATCTTAAGAAAAGCTGCTTTAAGAATTTCCAAGAATAGCTAATTAATGCAGTGTAAAAACACATTTAGACTGTGTAATTCTACAATTTTCCTACTTAAAGACCAGGAAAACTGAAGAACCACAAAACTAGCCCAATACTAAGGTAAAAAGCACGAGGCATTGACATTGCTCACCTCTATTGCTTAACAAAAGGAAAAAGCACCACGCTGTGACCAATACTCCAATACACTCCAAACTTTAAGCACATAACAGGAGATGCAGTTTGGAACTAACTGGACTATTAGTTTGTAGTCAGCCTCTGGACTAGGACAAGGATGCAACTGCTGTCATTTTTGCAACAAAACATGATGCACTGCACTACAGCAAGAAATTGAAACTGAAAACCAACTCTGTGAAAAACCAGAAATTTCTCTTTCACTTTTCATATTGCTATCAGAAAAGGTTCACCTCTCCAACCACTTTCTTTACCTATCTACCAAAGTGCTACAGTACACCAACTGCATCAATCCTTTTTCTTCCTCAAATTAATATTCCCTGCTGTCTCACAGCTCCTCAACAACACGTCTTTACTCACGATGATATTCAGGGCTGTAATCAAAAGACACACAAGCAAACTACTTTGCTATGGCCATTATGTAACATTAACACGTCCCAATGTATCTCAGCAAACCAGAGGTCACCACACACTTGAAGAAATGCAATAATTATATACAAGATATATTAAGGATTCTTCAATAAAAAAGTTTATTTACAAATAAGCTATTAATGAGAATAGTAAAATGGCATTTCCATCAACTCATGGGTATTTTTAAAAAATATACCCCTCCTGCTCACCATAGATGGATGGGATAATAGATGCTAACATTTACTTTGTTCTCCCTCTTGCTTTCTCACACCTTTCAGAAATGGAGTCAGATCTAAGCATTACAAATGTCTACCTCCTAAAACATACTTGGTGGCTATCTCAGGACATTTTATAGACTTTTGCCTTTGATTCTCCCTGGGCTCGTTCTGTTACAACATGGTTGTACAATGGTTGGACTCGATGATCCAGTGAGTCCTTTCCAACCTGGTGATTCTATGATTCTATGAACAGTGCTACTGTACAATCACCGCACTGACCACAGGCTCAAGACATCAGCTGCCTCACATTCAAGATGTCAGCTGCTTCACATTCATCTTCCAAAACCAGCCATCCCAGTGCTAGCAATTCACCTTCTAGAGCTAAACTTCAGGCTTACACCTCGCAGGAAAATGGTCACCTCATCCAAAGCAGTAAAGAACAGAAAAATTCTCCAGAGTAACAGCTAGATCAAAAGTAGTTCCTAGATGAAGTAAATTACATACCTATTATCACTTAAAAGGTTTCAGGGAGAAGCGACAGACTACTAGGGCAACACAAATTTTACCTGGCACACAGTGTTATTAGCCTAAAATACGTACCTGGGCCAGGATTAAGGAACGAGTAACCCACAATTAAGACAGAAGACCATTTAACACCATGGGTCTCACAGGCTAGCACCTTCAAGAATCATCATCTCACAGCTGCGCAGAGTACCACTGAGCTCTGGAAGAGCCACCACTGAATACAACGTATAAACCACCAAAAAGACTCTCCAAGGTCCACATGCTCATGATGCCCAAGGTTCTTAATAGCTCACAACTCAATGGAGATAACCACTCCTGCTTTCACCTGGCTCCTAGCTCCAGCCCCAAACACCTAAATGCTCCCTCTTTCCCTGGCATAGTACAAAGCAGCTTTTACAGCCTAAATGATCGGGTGCTTCTACCAAGGTGAGTCACAAACAAGACTCAAAACAATAGATATGATACTACACCACCAGGGAACTTCTTGAGAGCCCTGCACTGTGCCTGACACTACACAATTCACACAGTGACCTAAAGAGAAGCACACGATGCTTTATCTGACACCTTCATAAATTACAGAACGAAGACAGAAAACAATGGCAGGAACAGACACCCTGAACAGTGTTACAAAAGGTTTCTCCGTGATTTTCTCTCCTGAATGCCAATGCAATGAAAGCTGCACTGTGACACAAGGCCCCTGCAAGTGAGCAGGATTGCTTGCAGCAATCACTAAAAACCCACTGTCCTTTGAAGAAAGCAAATGTGGAGCAGTGCCATACAGGGGTATTGTAACAGAATGATCTGCTCTCACGTAACTACCAATTCTGTGATAAGGGAAAAAAAAACCACATTGTACGTATGTGTAATCAGTGCCTATAAAGTTGTGGAAAGGTCTGTCTCAAGCTGTTGCTAGAGTAACTGTTGTTATTTGTGACTTCATGCTTATGAATGATCAAGTAAAAGAAATGTGCTTGAGAAAAGTTCCTATACATTACATGTCTTGACTCATAATTGCATGACAGGAATTATGTAGGAATAACTGACAGGTAAATGTAATTTGTTTCGGTGTTGTGTTTTCTTCTTTGAACACATACGTTCACTTTTCAAGATCCGATTTATAATCAAATCCATCTATTCAATTCTATTCAAAATGCTACACTTCACCAGCTCAGAGAACTAGGGAGGGTGTGGGAGTGGGCATGAATACCTGTGTGTGCATGGATCCAACTCTACAACCTTAAAAAGAACAAAAGACAACTGCATAATGAAAACAGCATCACACACAAAAGCAAACTTATTAAGGTCTATAAATGATGAAGCTCAAGAGTCCTGCAGTCAGGAACCCTTCCTCATAGCTAGCAAAAATAACAGCAGCATTCCACCACATACTTGGCCCAATAGTAACACTGTGCTACTTCAAACAACAAGAAAAAAAAAACCATCAGTTCTTTTTCTGTTTTTTTTTTTTTTTCTGTACAGCAATCAACAAAGCGGAGTATTGAGTCATGGGGAATGTGCTCTGTGACAACTGAACGAGTCATAGTAACTATCCACCTGTCCCACATAAAAATGCTAGTCAGCCTTTGGCTATGGAAAACCTGGACTTTAAAATAACAAAATACATCTCTCCCCCTCGCAGCTTTTTACCTGTAATCTCAAAATACACATGCCAAAAGATGAGTTTGCAAACACTTCCTCTTTTGCCTGCAAGGAACAGTGTCACCGTTTGTCCAATTCCTATCATATGGGCTTCAGTCTTAAACTATTAGATCATCTCCCTGAAGACAAGGCAATTACAAAATAAAGGCAATTGAACATTTTCTTTTTACAATTCCTATCTTGAGCATGAACAATAAACAAATGCTTGGTCCTTAATATTAGCAGACTACACAGTCACCACAGTCCACTGTGGGTATGTGACCTTCATTTCTAGCTAAGGATCAGAAAGTTGAAGCTATCAAAGATGGTACCTGGAAATAATGTCCAATTTCATGCGGGACTATCAAATAATCCAAAGAATTAAATCATTTATGTAAGGCAGTGACTGTAATACTAAAAGTCCATCTGCCACTGACTTGCTGCAACTCAGTCAAAATTGTTAAAAGCGTTCACAATAACTCTCCATAATTTGCAGAAGTTGTAAGATATCTGACAACAATTAAAACTTCTCATCTCCTTAAGAAACTGCAGAAACATTACCAGCATTTTAATACATTTTAATTAGAAATTAATTTAATTAGATTTTAGCTTGAATAATTATGGCTTCTTATCTGTGAGCCTATTTTACTCTATATTTGCATAAAGCAATAACTGTTCCACTAAATTCACTTCTGCTGCATAGTCTTCAGAATAGTTTTATGAGATCATCTGGTTGCAGAGGAAATGATGATGACATCAAACTAAGCATTCTGATGTAAAGATAGGATTTTTTTTTTTTTTAAATGCTAAGATTACTTTAAGGCAGGCATGTTCAGCAGAGAGGAAACATAATTAAATCATTTTTATTTGCGAAGAAAAGGATTTCAGTTTTCTTTTGGGGCACTGCATTTAAACTAAAATATAAATTGCTACGTTAACCAAGTACAGAATAGAGTTTAAGATACTACAGAAATTGTAGCACTATTCTCTCAATGTCTCATTAAGCAAGAGTTCTTCCATTTCACTCCTTGGACACTTGGGTTGCTGTTCAGCACCCTGACTTCACCCAGCAAACTCAGAACACAATGTCTGCAGTCTCACAGTATGCTACCGGTACTGGGTGACAATGTAGTTCCCTTTTTGTCATCAACTGTCAAAAATGCAGTAAAATACCAAAACTGACTTTCTGACCAGTTGATCCAGCCCTTAGAAACGCAAAAAAATTAACGCTTTGCCTCATGAAAATGAATGGTGATCAGTCAGTGGTTACTCCTAACAGCTTTCACAACCTGTGCCAGTCCAAGAAGCCTTCAATCAGTGGACAGAAAAGCCAGGAGACCTCACACTAATCTTCATTATCTATCCCTATTTTTAATCAAACTGTAGGTCATATACAACACAAAGTACCCTCAGGCTTTCAAAGCCACAAAAGAATTGTGGACACAAATTCTGTATAAAACCTCCTAAAAACACTGCAGGAAAACAGTGTATTTGACAGTCTTTTTGTGCACACTTTGCTAAGCTACTTCTGCCACTTTGAAGAGTTCAGTCTCTTTCCCTGCTTTCCTCCCCACTTATCCACAAGAAAAAAAGGAAAATGCTGGTTTACTATCCTTAGCTTGTCAATTGCACACAGAATAAGGAAATATAAAGTTCAATTTTAATTATACAGTATTTGTCTTGAAAGTTTACACACTTGAAAAATCACATATTCTGGTTTGGGCTACTCTTACAACTGAGATACTGAACCTATAGGTTATATGTAACAGAACACTAAAAGCAAATTGCAAGAGGTTTACAGTCACCATCATCTTCTTTACTGTGAGAAGAGAAGCCTAAAATTTTCGTCATACAATGTTCACAACGCAGAAAAGACTGAAACCACTGCTTCACACCAGTCAGTCTTGAAAGAAAAGACGCAGTCCAAGTAGCTGATTTGGGCGTGCAAACAGAGTAAAAGCAATTGTAGAAAGTTTGTTGTTGCCATGTTTTTCTTCCTTTTGAACAGCATCAACACAGGACTAATTCATGATCTTTACAAAGTAGTTTCCAGTTAGACTGACACACAATGGCAAGCAGCATTAGACAGGTGAAGTGACAGGAAGGAGGAAGGCTGACTTGATGTCAGTGACAAAAACTATTTTAATGGAAATGTGAAATTATTCAAAAATTTCTTCCCCTAAACACGTGAAGATTTCTCTAGTCAGATTCAGGCTGCACAATGGGCTGTGAGCAGGAATCAGTCAGACATAGTATTTTTACATACTGTGTTTTTTCTAATGGCTTTTCATACTCAGTGCCTCACTTAAAGGTTTCTTCTGCCAAAGATCTGTTAAATCAGTGATGTTCCATCAAACAGTAGTTGTCAAACACGATAAAGACCTACAATAATAAAATACGTGACCAAGAGGTTTTAGTAGCCGAGCACCCAGGGAAGAGTGGAAATAGGTCATATTTCCAAGGCACAGAAAGATGATAATAATAATGAGCAGCCTGCTGTTTGTTCAGTAATACTAATTTTCAGACCTCTTTTCTTCTATCCTAAAATCAGAACTATGCATCAGGTGATCCAATACATGGATGTGACAGGAAAGTCACGTAACAAAGGACAGATGAAAATAGTTCACTGCTACTGCAGAACATACCTTTCAACCAAGTCCTTTAAGGAGGGAGCCTCTCACCCTGCTACTGAGACAGGACAACACCTTAGTGTCTCTCTCACACCCTAACATGGCACACCAAACTGCAGACTCAACTAGGAAGCTGCAGTGGGCACCTGGCATAACGGAACCGCAAAAAAAATGCAAAGCAACACCACAAACACACAAAAGTAGGAAGAAGCAATAAGGCATGAGATCTCATTTCTCAGCCCTGTGTACACATGTTTGAACACAGACCTCCAAAAAAGAGTTAGGTGTGCTGACATAGAATCTTTGTGCCATCATCCTGCTGACTACCTTCTATGTTTTGGAGATGTTATCAGCATTTTGATATCAGTCTTTGATGAAAGATGTAGTCAGATGCTGCTCAAGCTACTCCAACACTGAATAATTGGCTCTAATCTGTTCCTTAAAAAAAAAAAAACTACTCTAATTTACTTAGATTAAGTGGGCACATCTGCTAACTTCCTAGAATTAAATATGAATTGACTGAGCCAAAAAACCAAAACCACGAACAAGTGACAGTTCTATTGACTGAGAGATTTTGGGGAAGTTGGGATAAGAAACAGCAACTTAAATATGAAAACAATTAGAATCTCTTCCTCCTACCAGCTGGATGATTGGCATTTGGCTCAGGATCATCCTTGTGAAAGCATCCTCCCCTGTTGACTAAGTGCACTTTTAGGCAGTACGCAAACACTATCAGGAAGAAGGTAGGAAAACATGTGCCCTTCTATTACTCCATATTCTGAAATCTACAGACATTTTTCCAGTACACAACAACAAAAGAAAAACAAAGAACAGCAAGCGTGGTTGTTGTTCTCTCCTCATCTCCGTGCAAAGCCAACACTAAAAAAAAAAGACTCCAACCTGCCAGGGAACTTTCTTTGAACCTTCTATTTCCTGATAAGTTTAAACTTATCCTTTCAGATAGAAATGAAGCTTGGCTCCAAGAAAGAACATTTTTAAATCTTCAGTGAATACAGATGAGATAGTAGTCACCTGCAGAAACTGAAATATGTGAAAAGAAATACAAAATTGTGCATGAAGGTGGAAAAATCTGTGGTCAATGGCATTTTACACCACAATCTCAATTCCAGTAAATCAATTTCAATTACAAAGAAAGTAATAAACAAGATTACAGTGTCACAAATAGAGAGAGAATGAATAATCTCTGTTGGGGAAACAACAAATGAATTCAAACACATCAAATCATTATCCTCATACTTTTCCTAAAGTTTTAAGAAAAATTCATTTAGCTCCATCAGAAAAATTCAGACTTTGATCCTCTGCGTTTCCTTACGTGTGCTGTTCCACAACTGCGCAGAAATCTTATGTTTTAAATTTGCTTAACAGCTGTTTAGTTCAACAGCTAAGGTTTTAAAACTGCAGAACACTGATTATGCAAAGGCATCTGAAGGGGGAGGGGAAAAAAAAAGTCTGCTTCTATCTATTTATAAGGTTGGCTAATAACTATGATCATTGAGTCACACAACACCTTCTTCCATATTCTAGCTTTGGAACTAAGGTTGCTCCTTGCAGTTCTTGGATTGCCCTAATCATCAAGGACATAAAAATCATAGTTGTAAAAAGCATATGTATTACTGCTCTGATAAGTAAAATTGGAAAAATAGCCTTTAAAAGCCTTAAAATTTTTATACTGATGAGAATTTTTTAAAAACTAGAGTTTAAGAGTTTGAAGGTATGTTATCTTCATATGGGATTCACTTATGGAGGAAACTGAAGATTGGGGAACAAAATAAAAACTACAGGCTAATACCCCTCAAGTAAAGCTACTTTCTTAACACTTCTGTTTTGAAGAGAAGACATAATCAAGTTCCAGCTACATTATTTGTGGTTAATCTCAATACAGACTAACGATAGTACTACAGGTAATTACAACTCTAGGATTATCATTGCTGGCTTAACCAAAACTTAGGTCAATTCAATCTATATTCTGGTAGCTTTTAGAAAACAAGATATGCTGGTCAAAAGGCATTTAACGTGCTTTAAAAAGGTCAGTTTCTAAAAGACTCTTCTTCAATTCACAAAATCTCATTAATGATTTGCCTCCCTGATTCGTCTGTTTTGCTGTCAGACATTCCTGTCCCAGATACCGGAGAGAGGTACTGGAGCACAACAGCCTGCATCTGCTTTCTGTGAAGCACTGCACTTCACAAAAAAGGTGATCCTACACATCTGATTTAAGACATGTCTGTGTGTTTCTCTCCACACTAAATCAAATTTAATTAATCCTGCAGAATGTGATGAGATGCAGTTTTAACACCTTTTTTTCACTATTTGCACCTATTTTCAATCAAAGAAAAGTGGTAACTATTTAAGCAGCACTAATGTGTCTTTTAAGTCTTCACCTGTCAAAAGGACAGTTTGTGGAGCAAAAATTAAGTTTCAAGAGCAGTTATCTGTCCTATTCACTGCAATCACAGCCACCTAAAATACGAACAGTAAGAATGCCAAAATTGTGTAAAGACTAAGAAGACAAGACAGCCCTATATGAAAATCTTCAGCATCTCCTGAAAACAATAGGCTATTTGGACACCAGCTGACTGAGAGCTTGGGAGAGAACCAAAAGTACTGCTGTCCACACCATTTCTGATACAAGCCAGGATGCTGCTGACCCTCTCGGCGACCTGGGCATGTCGCTGGCTCATATTCAGCTGGCTGACAACCAGCACTCCCAGGCCCTTTTGCACCGGGCAGCTTTCCAGCCACTCTTCCCCAAGCCTGTAGCATTGCATGGGGTTGTTGTGACCAAAGTGCAGGACCCAGCACTTGACCCTGTTGAACACCATACAACTGGCCTTGGCCCATTGATCCAGCCTGTCCAGATCCCTCAGCAGAGCCTCCCTACCTTTCAAGCAGATCAACACCCACCCAATTTGGTGTCCTCTGCAAACCTACTGAGGTAAATTCTCATCCCACACTCACATAACTGACAAAGATAGTAAACAGAACCAGTCCCAACACTGAGCCCTGGGGAACAGCCCTTGTGATCAGCTGCCAAGTGGATTTATCTCCATTCACCACAACTCTCTGGGCTCAGCCATCTGGCCAAGTTTTTACCCAATGAAGAGTACACTTGCCTAAGTCATAAGCAGCCAGTTTTTCCAGGAGAACGCTGTGGGAAATGGTGTCAAAGGCTTTTCTAAAGTCTAGATAAATAACATCCACAGCCCTTCCCTTACCCACTAAGCTGGTCATCATGCCATAGAAGGAGATCAGGTTGGTCAAGCAGGACTTCCCTTTCATAAACCCCTGTTGACCGGGCCTGATCACCCCACTGTGCTGTACGTGCCACGTGATGGTACTTGATGATCTGCTCCCTAATGTTCCCTGGCACCAAGGTCAGATTGACGGGCCTGTAGTTCCATGGATCCTCCCTTCCAGTCCTTCTTGTAGGTAGGAGTCACATTTGCTAACTTCCAGTCAACTGGGACCTCCCCAGTCAGCCAGAACTGCTGATAAAAGACAGAAAGCAGCTTTAAGCACTTCTGCCAGCTCCTACAGTACTCTTGGGTGGATCTCATTGGCCCCATAGACTTGTGTGTGTCTCAGTAGTGTAGCAGGTTGCTAACCATTTTCCCTTGGATGGGAAGCCCCTTGCAGGGGCTTCATTCTGCTCCATGTCCTAGTCTTCCAGCTCAGGGAGAACCCAGCAAACTAGTCTTACTATTAAACACTAAGGCAAAGAATGCAGTAAGTACCTCAACCTTCTCCTCATCCTTCGCCACTATGTTTCCTCCCACATCCAATAAAGGAAGGAGATTCTCCTTAGCCCTCCTTTTGCTGCTAATATATTTATAGAAACATTTTTATAAAAATCATATAAACATTTATAGAAACTTTTTTTTTCTGTCTTTTATGGAAGTAGACAGATTAAATTCTATTGGGGGTTTAGCCCTTCTAATTTTCTCCCTGTTTAACCCCACAACATCTTTTTGGTCCTCCTGAGAGGCCTGCCCCTTCTTCGAAAGGTCATAAACTCTCCTTTTTTCTCTAGAGTCCCAGCCAAAGCTCTCTGTTCAGCCAGGCCAGTCTTCGACCCCGCTAGCTTGTCTTTCAGCACCTGAGGATGGCAGGCTTCTGCACCTTTAAGATGTCCTTCCTGAAGAATGTCCAGCCTTCCTGGACTCCTTTGCCCTTCACGACTGTCTCCTAAGCCCAAATATGATATCTAGGTTAAAAAAAAAAAAAAAAAAAAAAACCCAACAAAACAGAATGACAATTCCCATAAAAGGTCCCAGATCCCTGTTCCCAGAGGGATATAAACCTCCCCCAACCTCTGATCCCGAAGCCTTTGAGATTGGGTCTCCTGCTGAAGTGATGAACAAAGTACCAACATTATCAGTCCATGCTAACATGGACTGGTAGGGAGCAAAACTGTGGTGATGTGGTGGTCACAGTCATAAAGGCAACAGTAACCTAAACCACAAATGCACTAAACCTCTTTTTAGGTTTTTTATTTTGTCGTTTATACATTTTAATACAGATCAATTCATAAAATGCCATAGCACTTAACAATGCACGTGTTTATCAACTCAAAAACTATCAACGTAAGGAAAAAAAGTCCCGGATTACTGCATTGCATACAAGTTTCTTCACCACTAAGATCACTCCCTTTTATTCTCCCACATTTCTAAAAGGAGAAAAAAGCATCAGAGAGCTAGAATTTCACCAGCTGCCTGTCTCTCCTACTAGCTAAGACTGTAGTCATCTTCTGCATGTGGTGTTGAGCTAGAATCAATCAGCACTGCTAGAAAAAAACTGTAGGGCCCATCTAGGCCAATCAAGGCAATTACAACCGTAAACTTGCCTAAAACAAGAAGCAAGTATTCCTTCTACAGTGAAATCATTTCACCTTTCAAAACATAAATAAGCCAATCAAAGACATATCTTTAAAAAAAAAAAAACCCACAACAATACTAAACCATTTGCAAGGGCTGTTTGAATTTTTATTTCCATTTCCTTAGAAAATTCACATCAAAGTTTTCCTTTTAAAAATGCTCCTATCAGTCCAGTTACTGGGCTATACAGAGAAAACTGGACAAAAGACTTTCAAAGACATTGGTATAAATATTTAAGAGGAAAATGGTGACAGAGTTTTCTTGGTGCTTCAGTTCCATTTTTTACTTATCCTCTTCGGAACATTTAAACTGACTGTTGTCCACTAGCACTTAACTTGTGGGTACAGTAGTTTGCCAGTTAGTTTTATGACAATCTCATCATTTTGCCTATGCAAAACTTACAGTTAAATCCCTATGGTCACGTTCTTGTACCATGCCTCTTACATTTAGGAAAAAGAACTGTAGCACCTCTACGATTATCCCATCATAAGCCAAACATGAAGAGTGTCAATGAATGAACTGCCTGATCCACAGAAAACAGCATAGACCTAATTTTGGTAAAAAACCAATTCCTTCTCTGTTGAGCAGTGGAAATTGCAAAAATATTTATAGATGCAAGGCAGTAAATAGTTCTATGTTTGTCATACAAGACAACCTTTCACAGGTTTCCAGCTTAATGTATTTCTACGTGTAGTGCTAAATTAGGGCACACCATCCACATAACTCCTCATGCTGTTTTGAACCATATTAGGGAATTGATCTAATTTACATCAAAAAAAAAAGACAACAATTTATATATAAAAATCAAAAAGCTGTGCTACTTTTTGCAAAGTCAGTTAGCCCCTATAATTCACCCCAGGACCATTTACCCTAGTATTGCTACTAAACATTTAGTGTTATCCAAGTTGAATTACAGCTTCATGGCTACCATTGGCTTTTAAAAGCGGAGTGATCTGGCAATTCAGGAAACAAACAGGTACCTCTCCACATCAACTCAACCAAGAGAACAGCGACATGAGTTCAGCCCTCGCATCAGCGCAGACAACCAACCAGTCCAGTATCACGAAGGCAGAACAGGCAAAGAACCAGCCCCAGAGGTCTGGTCCAGCCTAGGCTAGGACTGCAAAAAAGAATCAGTAACCTCCCAAAACTATGGAATTAGTGATAAAAAAATATTTTCAAAAGGTTAGACTGTCAGTGCACAAGTCTATCAACTTCACTGCATTCTCTACAAACAAAATTGTGACTGTGTATATGCAAACTCCATTTTGCTTGGCCTCTGAGGATCAGATTCATTAGCACGCTTCACTACCTCAGTCACAGCATCATGCAAAACCCAATCCATCTACAAGCAGAAAGACATGTGCAAGTTATGATTTTTAGGATTCCAGAAGTTCCACCAAGGTGCACATCCAGCACCGCCAGAAGCCTGGCTGAGCATACACAGACATTTCAGACACAGTGACCAGGCCTCCCCGCTCTAGCCCAGCAACCATGCATGCAACGCATCCAATATGCACTGGCAGAACCGTACAAAGCACCAAGAACTGCAAGCCACCAAAACCAACACACATGGAGGCATCATTCATGCAAAATGCATAACTCAACTGGCAACACAGAATCTAAACCTCCTCCCTTGCAGCTGTGTGCCCTAATTGTTAGCAACTGAACCAGGTTGTGGGCCACTCCACTGTCCCTCCAGTCTTTGTGTTGCTAACTACGCAGTGTCCCTGCCTGAAATGGAAATGCAAGCCTCACTGTTTGAAGATCCTCCAGGGACATCCCTATCTTTTCATTTCCTGCTGGCTTAGACGCTCCCTAGTCATCATACTGCCTGTTGTGATACCTGTTCCTGGACACCTCAGATGGGAAGCAGAACAGGGGAACCTAAGGCAAGCGGCTAAAAGTTAGGCATGGAGATGTTGATCTAGAAGACACCATTCTCAGTCTAAATTCCAGGCTCTGGTTTTCACATAGAATCACAGAATTGTTTAGGTTGGAAAAGACCTTTTAAGATCAAGTCTAACTTTAAACTTGACTTAACACTGTCAAGTTCAGTCTAAACCACGTGCACTTGTCTTTTAAATACCTCCAGCGATGGTGCTTCCATCACTTCCTTGGGTAAGCTGCTCCTCCAATACTTGACAATCCTTTCACTGAAGAAATTTTTCCTAATATCCAATCAAAACCTCCCCTGGTGCAACTTGAAGCCATTTCCTCTTGCCCTATCTTTTGTTACTTGGGAGAAGAGACCAACATCCAGTCACCGCAGTCAGCCTTCATAAGATCTGTGTTCTAGACCCTTCATCAGCTTCACCACTCCTCTAGACCTTTCACATAGCCAAGAGTAAGCCAGTCAGTAAGGTAGATCTCAAGAAGACCCAAAGAGTAATTTTACTGGTCAGCACACAAACAGTTCTTGCAGGCTGCCTCAGCATGCAAAATTTCAGAACCATACAAGTTGAGCAGCTGAAGTTAGGCACCTTAACAGTATCCAACAAGAGGAGTCTGATCAGGCTTGCAACAAGTTCGATTTCTTCTGTTTCTTCTCAAACCGTACGCAGTTCAGTGTACGTGCATGCACTTCTCCACGGTTTCTCAAACGTTTCTTTTTCTCCTTCTTTAGAGAAAAAGAAAAATGCCAGCAACTCAATCCTCATGAGCAATTTCATCTTTTAACTCACTGGATTTTGTGCAGGCCAAGTAACATTTTTGGTAAAGAATATAATTGCAATTGCACTTTTCTAAGGTATTGTAAATAGCATGAAATTATTTTAAAATGTTATGAAAAATGCACTTGTAGTGTTCCTTTAAGTGTTTTAACAAAGCTTCAGTTGAAATTGCTTTATTCCAAAGCAATCGAAGATAGAGTATTTTTATAAGGACCTCTTTATCTCCTTGCAAATGACTGGGATACAGATATCTTCCAGAAAGAGAATGCACCAGGAAATATGCAACCTTACATTTTACTAGCCATAGATACCTAGCACCATAAAACATCAGCTGCTCTGTTTCTGAAAATTTTGTTGGTAGCTGAAGCAAAACAGCAGGATTAGCAGAGTCACAGTAGTGCCCAAAGGCCTTATGCAAGTTTAGGTTTGGCACCACATAAACATACAGGCTCTATTCAGCCATTCTATAGCCAAAGCAGCAGCAATCAAAAGATCAAAAGCAAAAATGAAGCTACAATTAAGCAGCGCATTCATGCCATCTTCCAGGAAATACAGTACCACATACCTCCTTGTCATATTCCTTGGACAACATAGATAAATAAAATAGATATTGGCCTAAACAAACTGGTCAGAAGACACGTTGTTATCACTCAGAGCTGTAAGCTTGTCTATCTTATAGAATCCGGAGGAGTGCCTTTAACGCATGGGTTTTGAAGCACACTTCGAAAAGCTCCTCTAATCTCCTGGGACACAAAGCTGCACAGAAAGAACTATTCATTTCCCAATCCGAAAAAATCTAGATAACTTTGGATACTTTTTAGTGGACCTCAGAACAGATGAGATGCACATAAGGAAATACACATAACTGCTGAGTCCAGTAGCACTCTCCCAGAGCCATACATGAAGTGAGGACACCCTGCAACTGCTCTTAGAGGGACCGCATAATGGAAAAGAGCAAATTTCAAAAACTTGATAAAACCACAGGCAGTTGGAACATGCAATCTCATCAGTACCTCTCTAAGTTATATACATCAGATATATATCCACCTCCTCTAACTGCCACCTTGCTCTGATAAAGAAAGTGGTGGGCAGAGACAATAGTATAAAGAAACAGATAAACTCAACCAAGACAAAAACCCCAGTGTAATAAAGATCCTTTTCAGGGTAACATGGCATTCACTGAAGAAGAGAGCTGTATCAGATGGACTTTTGTCACAGGGGAGTCACTTTGCGAGTGCCTTCCCTGGGATTATTCTTGCCAGTAGGCCCTGTAACTCACTGTGTACCTTGTACAATTAGGACTCAAGCAGATCCCTAAGGGTAAACATCATGAGCAAAGACTTGTGCAGTAAAATAAAGCAAATGAAACTGAACACACAAACAATGGTGGGGAGAATAGGGAAGTGGAGTAAATTATTTGCTTTTTCCTCTGTTTCAGTCACAGTCATCATGCATGGTACTTTGTACTTAGGAAAGTTTGAAGTTACCAGCATTCACACAACTTCAATGTCACTTTATCAGGCAAATTCTGGTCTCTTAAGAAATAAGGATGCAGTAGCGAGTCATAAGCAGCATAAATACACATTTTTTTCTGAGGGGGAAAGTGGAAAGAAGAGTCTCATGATATGTAAGAATTTACACATTTCTGTGTATTTCCAAAATTTAACTACACATCAGCAAGCACCACTGGACCCGTACAGACTAGCAATAGTACCTCTCATGGGGATCTTACATGGCATGATCAAACCCAGTGATGCTTCAGGGAAACAGATTCCTTTCTCCTTACTCACCAACCACTTTACCTGCACAATAATCATCAAATCACAGAGTGACTGGCTCCTGTCCACAAAGGACTCTGCCCCTTTTATGGATACAGTAGGCCACCATGATGCTAGGACCCCTCGCCTGTTCTTTTCTGAGGGCCCATCGAATCCACATGCAGTGCAATGCAATTCTTCTCTACCATTTTGCTGGAGGAAGGGAAGAATGGCATCAACGAGGGCAAGAACAGTGAATTCAGTTGTTTCCAGGTACATCACACCTACTGCTAGCACAGGGGAGAGAAGCATGGGAGAAGAAGCTGAATGAAGAGGTACAATGGAGCAGGATGGATGACGCACAGAGGAACACACTGGGTATGCAGGACAGCAAAATAACTGACATGGCATGGTTGCACCAGCATCTAATAGTTTCAGTATTATTTGGAATCACTTTCATTTAGAACTGCATTGACACAGTGTTTCTATTTCAGTCATTGCTTATCCAGACCTAATTGATTCAGGTTAACCAGGGCAGGCAGTGGAACATTTCTGCACACAAAAAGACACTTAGAGCCAGGGCCAGCAGCATCAATCCTTCACAGAACTCCAATTAATTCAGTCAAGGTGATGCATCTTGCAGGACTGGAGTGTTCAGTGGGAAATGTCTGACTATACTAACACCAAGACATACAAGGAGCCTGTGATGGGGACTAACTACTTTTGATACGACAAGGTTTAGGATTTTAAAGATAAATATGGCAGCAACTGGAAAGAACACGTAACTCCACTGATACAGTTTCCATAGTAAACAGTTCCAGAAAAACACAAGCAGAAAGAGAATTAGAAAAATGTTTAATATGTCAAAACTGCATAAAAAAGTTTCTTTACCTTGCATCAGATACATCCTAAATATTATCATGGAAGTGAAGTCAGCAACAAATCGCTTCATTTTACCTTATTGACATATTTCTGTGAAGCACTTGTTCTTCAAAAGACTTACACATGCACTTAAAATTAAGCATGCAAGTAGTCCCACTAGGTACTGATGTAAGGTTCATGCCTTCACTTAAACAGTCATTTTACAACTACCTTTTTTAGCATTTGATACTTGTGTTTACTTTGCTCATAAGGCAATAATTTTTAAATAAGTTATATTTAAGTAATGGAGTCAACCAGAATGCGTCCAATGGATAAAAGTTTACACGTGCACCAAGAAACAATTACATTAGAAAAAGAGAGATATATTACAGGCTTTAAAAATCATCTCCTATGCTAGTACTGTGCAGTTCAATACAAGTATGAAAATTTATTCACATGCTGTCCATAGCAGAGATGAAGTTTAATGGGGTACAAGCCCACAGTTTTTACAGTTTCTGGGCTTTCATTTCTCTACTGAAATTATCCAAGTTTGGAATTTTCTTCAATGAAATTTTCAACTGCTTTGAGTGTAGCTGAGTAGTTATGAAATACAAAGTTTAAAAATAACACACACTAGCTCACATTATAAATACCAGTTTCTGACCTTAGGTTGAACAGAAAAAGTAGCACAGTAGCAAAGGCATAATCAGCTATGGAAAGAGGTCTCACTGAAAAGTACCTCAGAACTTTCCACTGAAAATAAGTTCATATTTTATCAAGCAGAAGGACTTTAAAAATATAGCAAGTCACACTTTGCACATGCATGATACAACAGCTATAGCAGTATCTGGACCAAGGGTTGCTTGCATTCACTCAACAGCCACAGTTAATTTTGCTCTAAAATACACACCGGAAGAATAGCAAGGGGCATTAGCTAGCCTGCAACTTCTCTTTAGAAATATCTGGCAAAAGGGCAGAAAAAACATTGTGACTGCATTGTTAAACACTCAAAATGAAGAAATAAAGCATGACACACTAAGTAAAATGTCATTATTGCTCTACATGTGTGTTACAATAAAGACCTTCCACACAGCCAGTTTACTGTGCAATTCAGAAAAAGAAGCCAGTATCTATGATGGCAATTTTGTCACCAATGAGATAAAAATCTACTGGAATATCTCATCTGCAGTTTTTACTGGCAAGTTTTACAAATGTAATTTACAGTGCAGTTTTCACAAACCACTTTCAGAAAATGTTTTCAAAGATTAAGAAAAGACACTGATGTGCAATATACACTGTTTAAAATGTTGTATAAATTGTAAGACACTCAGTGACATAAAACAAAGAAAATTAAATGGCACTGCAATGGACATTAACGATTCCATGCATAAAAGCTTTGTCCCCATTTCTTGATACCTGAGTGCTTAACTATGCAGCTTTAACAGTATCCTATCTGGGTTTTCCTTTTGACAGACAGAATTCCTAGAGTCTGCTTACAACGTCAACATTTGAAATCTTGCAAGCAAAAAGCAATTACATTCAATACCAAAGAGTCATGTGCCTAAAAGGGTATAATTAAAAAGTTAAAGGAAGCGCTCATGCAGGATACTGGCAAGGAAAGGGTACTGAAAGGATTTTAGAAAAATCATTTGACTCACCAGTCCATTGTTTGGCTGAGGTGAAAAAGGCAAACATTACTGAGATGCATCAGTGAGGAAGTTAGAACACAAATCAAGGCCCATGCCTGCAAGCACATGTGAATAACTTAAGGCCCAGAAGCTCTTTACATGGCAGTTATTCATATGTGTGCTTGCAGAACATAAGCTCAGACATTACAGTTAAGTGTACAAAACGCTACTTTCATTTTGTCACCAACTTCAATAAAAATAGAAATCCATCTGTGTTTAACAGCAACTGTTTCACCTCAAGGAGATAAAAACCCTTCAAGTCTCACAAGGTGACTTAATAATTAATCCAGTCTAACTGCTCCCAGCTCTACTTCTTTTTAAACCACGTCTCAAAACACACTCAACCCTGCAGAAGATACGCAAGTGCAGTAAACTTTGCAGCACAAAGTGCTATAACTCGGTTTTGCAATGCAACAAGGATGCTCATGACACCAGTGACAAGCCATTATTCTTTTTACAAGGTGTATCTCTGCCAAGCCTGACATAATCAGAAACACATGACATTCAGTTCAGTTCCTCCTTAAGTGTTGAGTCTTTCCAGCATACGCTTCTAAAGATTTTGGTGATCTGAACTGTGTAATAAACCAAAAGATAAAGGATGCTATTCAAAGTGCAGTATGGAGCACACATGTGTGCCTGATTAGATACACTGACTGCATATGCAAACTTTTTTAAGTATGTGTCAGTATCAGGGACTTAAACAGACTGCATATTAAGTAAGAACTGCTGCTTGGAGAGGAAAACGTAAATAGAGAGTTCATAAATTCAGTGAATAAAAGACTTCCACGTTTTTTAAGACCAAGAGTTTGGTAGGATGTAACTGATTTGCTGTGTGTATGGACCAGTGGGTAACTAGGAAAAAAAAAGCAAGCTGCACAGGACAGCTAAGGTTGCCCAACCCATTAAAACAATATGCATTTCAGATAATCTAAGTTCTTAGTGAGGATGGCGTTGACAGAAGTAGCTCTGCTACGGACCTACTGAAATAGAAGAGAATGCAACTCCTGTCAGACAGTTTGAGCGCATGTGCTGCTTTGTGTTGTTTGGGGAAGTTTTGTTTTCTGACGTTTTCTGGATATTTCAGCACTGACTTCAACAAAAAGCAGGATGTGGCCCAATCTTTTCTTTTAAAGTTTCAGTATTCAAAAAAGAAAACTAATGAAAGCCTAGTAATAAGCTTTGAAACACCAACACTACATATAATTTTAACTGCCATTAGAAATGGAATACCTACTTTTTTATACGGTCTTGATCCAGATAATGGCTATTATTTTTTTCTTGGATGCAAGTGTGTTATTAAACAACTTATAAAAGTATTTAAATTAATTTATCCTCCTGAAACAGCAGAAAGGCCTACCTAACACGTACCAATCTGACAGGAGAGAACAGAGAAGCGAAGGTGGTTGGAAATTATAATCAAATTTGAAAATACAATGTAAAAGCAGGTGTATAGAGAAAACGTGAGGAAAAGCAAAAAGGAAGTCTCACGCTGAGGCCTGCGAGCAGGGCAGGGCCAGCTCTGCACGATCCTGACCTGCCAGCTGCTCTCCCAGGGCCCACTACATCCTCTCTTCCAAAATGCATAGAAGCGTTTGGTTGGAAAAGACCTTTGAGATCATCGAGCTCCAACCGCACGTGGCCTCTGCTAACGCGTATCCCTGAGCCCATATCGACGTCCACATCCATGTCCATATCCATAACCATGTCCGTATCCGCCCGGCTTTTAAGCACCTCCAGGGACGGTGACTCACTCCCGCCCCGGGCAGCCTCTGCCAGCGCCCGGCAACCCTTTCGGTGAAGGATTTTTCCCTATTACCTAACCCGCGCCTCTCCGGCCTCCACCCGAGGCCGTTTCCCCTGGTCCCCCATCACCGAGGTGCGCCCACAGCCCGGCCTCGCGTGTCACCCTGACTCCCCGCGCCGGGCCGGGCCCTCCCGGGGCCGCCTCCCCGCTGCGGGGTCCCCGCCGCCACCCCGCGCTCGGCAGGGCCCGCGGCGAAGGAGGAGGCGCCAAGGACGGGCCCGAGGTCAAACGCGGCAGCCTGGCTCGCGGCGGCGTTGCCTTACCTTGGCAGCCATGCTGTGCCCGGCGCGGCCGCCCCCCCCCTTTCTCCCTCCCCTCCCTTTCCGACCGCGGCGCGCGCCTGCCCCGCCCGCCAGCGCCGGCCGTCACCGCGCGGGGCCCGGCGCGCGCCGCCCCCGCCCATTGGCTGCGGCCCGGACAGCGGGGCGGGCAGCGGGGACACGCGGTGCCGCGCGGGATGGCGTCTCCGCAGTCACCTCAGGGGACCCTGCCGCCCCTCCGGCACAGGGAGAGGGGCACGGCCCCAATTCAGGATTCATGCTGGTGCCGAAAACGTCGTCGTATCATATAATCATAGAATCAGAATCATAGAACCATGGAATCATAGAATAGTTTGGGTTGGAAGGGACCTTAAAGATCATCCAGTTCCAACCCCCCCTGCCATGGGCAGGGACACCTCCCACAGACCAGGCTGCCCAAGGCCCCATCTAACCTGGCCTTGAACATCTCCAGGGATGGGGCAGCCACAGCTTCCCTGGGCAACCTGTGCCAGTGCCTCACCACTCTCATGGTGAAGAAATTCTTATGCCTAGTCTAAATCTGCCCCTCTCCAGTTTATACCCATTGCCCCCAGTCCTATCACTACAAGCCTTTGTAAACAGTCCCTCCTCAGCTTTCTTGTAGCCCCTTCAGGTACTTGAAGGTTGCTATAAGGTCTCTGAGCCTTCTCAGGCTGAACAACCCCAGCTCTCTCAGCCTGTCCTCATGTGGGAGGTGCTCCAGCCCTCTAATCACTCTTGTAGCCCTCCTCTGGACCTGTTCCAACAGTTCCATATCCTCCTTATGTTGACGATTCCAGAACTGGACATGCTGCTCCAGATGAGGTCTCACAGGAGAGGCATATGAATTCTCCAAAACTCACTTTTGAGTTTTATAAATTGAAGGAAGGAATAAACTGTTACGAAGAATAAGAATAATAAGGATCAAATCTTGGACAGCTTGCAGTGAGAAAGAATGTGATTATAACAGGAGTTTAGCTTGTTTACTAGTTGAAACAAGGACAGTCCCCCAGCAGGAACAAAGGACAGACCTGAGCTAACCAAAGGAACACAATGAGGAAGGAGATAAGATAAAGAACATCAGAGGATTCTGAAGACCCAAAGAAACTGTGATGTACATTAGAGAGTGGGTGATAAGATGTGATAATGAGTTCTATGTATGCTTACCTAATATTTCCCAAATATGTAACCAGTGTTTCTCAGAATCTATATGAATATGTATGTTTAATCAGTATAAAAGTCCTGTAACCAGCCTCAATGGACACACACATTAGGTGAAATGATTCCTGTGTGTCCGGCGTCATATTATATATTAAGGCAATACCTGCTTAATAATCAAATTGACATTGATTATTGACTTTGGCCTTTTTCACAGCATCAAAGTCAAGCATCCTTTATCAGGCCTGGGCAACACGAGGGAGCGATCTCCATAAGTAATGTGCAGCCAAACAAAAGCTGGTTTCAGAATATATTTCCCACTTACATGCATACATATAATTTTTCCCCTAAATCTTACACATATTCTATTACTTTCCAAGGAAATAATGTTATTATGAACTTCACAACAGTCAAAACTCTTGCTAATTTGGAGCTGGCTCCAGCTCTCTGCTTGACTGCAGTCAGAGAGGCTCCAAACACAGGTGATTACAGAAGAAGACACATCCTTTCAGCAGAGATCATACTTCACACAAGATGTTATCATCTACAAAGAATGAACAGTGTTTGGAAAAACACTGTTTGAAAGAAAACATTCTATCAGAAGGACATTCTATCTGACTTTCAAAAAATACAATTACATAGATGAAACTTAACTCTACTTCAGCTTCCACTTTTTGTAGTAGTACCTACTTCTTGTATCAGTGCTCTCAGCCCAAGCAAATGCCTCTTGTGTGTTCAGAGCACACCAGGGCCAGCAGCAGAATCACAGAATGACCTGAGTTGGAAGGGATACACAAGGATCACTGAGTCCAACTCCTATTCCTGCATAGGACAACCCCAAGATTTACACCACGTGTCTGAGGACAGCAGGAGGATGCCAGACAGCTTCCCAGCAGCCATGGTGGTGTTGCTTCTCTCAGCAAACTCCACTGTCCTTCCCTGAGCTATTTCCATCTCCCTACTCTCCCCCCTCTTTGAACCATTCTTCATCCAGTTGCTGTAACCCAAGGCTTCATTCACAGATGTTCAGAGAATGAGCCGTGTTTTTTCCACCAAATTCTGTTAATGCCAGTTTAGGTCCTAACTCTCCCCAAATGTCAGCTGCCCCACTGGAGCCTATGGCTGTACCCAGGATGACCACAAGTATGGAACGCTTGGCCTCACAGGCTGTTCACAGACTGCCTACAGACAGCCTGTCTCGGCATGTTTGCCAGCACACTCATTTGTCATGCCAGGCCTGCAGCTGCAACCAGGGATATTGCCAGTCCTCACGATGCCTGCTCTGGCTGGCCTTGGGGCTCTGGCTCCTTCCTTAGATCTTGGGGGAATTTTAAGCTGGGCTGAGGCTGGTACTGCAAACAGGGAACTTGCAAAATATGTGTAACTAAAGGCTGCTCAGGAGTTAGGTTTTTCATTTGTAATGTGTGTTACCACGTTAGTCATAGCTTTGAGGTGGATCATCAAGCAGTTTCCCTAAAGTGAGTTTTGTAAAGATACTAAAAGAGAGAAAGGATCTCAAATATTTTATCTCAGGTATTTTACAATATAAACCAGAACAATCAACTTTTTAATTGTCTTAGAGGGACACAGTAGATAAATGATAAGGATTCATAAAAGCATCTGTATAGACTATAAGTCTTTGCAGGATGGCTCTTTTTATGTTTGTTTTCAGAGCAACGAATTAATGACTTTCTGTTTTTCAGCACATTGTAGTCTCCTCTGTGTCCCTTGGAAGCTTCTTCCATCACCAGTGAGGCTCAGCAACGTGTCTACCTCCTTCGCTTCTCTGCAGTCTTCCAATCTCTGCTTCTTGTAAAACCCTCCCACTTGCTGGATTCTCTTCCTTTTCTACCTGCCCCGCATCCATGTGCCTGCTGCATGTGCTCAGTTGTTCTATGAGACAGCACAGTCTTTCTCTTGCTGCATCTCCCTGACCTAGAAAACAGCAGTTAGAGGAAAGGAGACTTGGAGCCTTTCTTCAACCACACCTTTTTCAAATGAACACAAAAAACCAGATTATGTCATGCCTATCTGCAAGCTAGATAAGTAAATACTGTCACCTTGTCATAAATGAATAGATAACAGCAGTCCATTTATAAACAACAAAAACCAATCTCAGATTATTTTAATAATACCACTAGGAAGAGAAAAATTACAGGGAGAAAATAGCATAACAATTGTCGTACAATATAAATACAACATTCTGTGAATATAGAGGAGATATGATATTTAGATGTGAGACTCTAAGTCATTCCTATTAAGCTTTATTTTTCTGAAAACATGCTTCAGTGGGGTTTTTTTTTTTCCATACTAAGATTGCTAAGAAAAATCCTACAGTTTTCACATTATACTGCCACATGCACTTGAGCCAATTTCCAAGGAAAAAGCTCTTCTAGCACTTAGAATCATACAATTATAGAAAAGTTTGAGTTGGAAGGGACCTTTAGAAGTCATCTAGTCCAACCACCTGAAATGAGCAGGCACTTCTTCAACTAGGTCAGGTTATTCAGAGCCCTGTCCAGCCTGACACTGAATATTTCCAGGGATGGGGCATCTACCACATCTCTGGACAACCTGTGCCAGTGTTTCACCACCCTCATTATAAAAAGTTTCTTCCTTATATCTAGTCTGAATCTATCCATTATGTTAGGCAAGGCTCTGAGCAACCTGATGCAGTTGAAGATGTGCCTGCTTCTTGCAGGGCGGTTGGACTTTATGATTTTTAAAGATTCCTTCCTTTATCCCATCTGGATCTACTTCATTTCACAGCCTGCAAGAGCACGAAGTGCCTTAAGTCCTGAGCATGCTTTCAGCAGTACCTTGGTCCCTACAAGGCTGGAAGGTCATTGCCTACCTTAGAGGAAAACCTGAGTGCGATCAGCATGAAGGGTTTGGCCTAGCAGGTCTCTGTGTCCAATGTGCACATACAGGCCTAAGTTCCTTATCATCACAGAAGAGGCAGAGAAGGCTAATATTGACTTTAAAAATGGCACGCAACATGATTGTAGTAGATTACAGCACTTTCTTTGGTACGTAAGAAACTTGTTTTCAAAGTCTGCTGTTGACTGAGGTTAGATTCAGGCCCATGTGTCACACTCCTTTCAGTATGTTTTAACCGCAAAGCCATAAATGGCTCTGTGGAAGAGAGGGGGGAATGTTTTTCATTCTTTCTAGTGAAGCTGTGTCATTGTGCAGAGGAGAATCTGAGATCGTCTCAATGGGAGAGAAGTGTGACTCTTCTGTATGGTAAAATGCTGTGGGGTGAGGGCAAAAATGTGAGTCAGTTTTCATTATGAAACTTCTATGCATTTCTTGGAGAAGTTAGGAGACTGTGTCTCTTAAGGCAATGGCTTTTTCTGTGTCTTACATGTAACACTTAAAAAGCAGAGCACAAAATCATTCCAGGATTCCCCTTGGCAAAGAGAAATGACCTAGAGTTGGCTCCTTCTTGTGCTCTCTTCTGATAGAGGGCACTTTGAGTTTGATTGTACATATGGGGACAGGTTTTGCAGGAAGAGCTGAGCTTGTTTCCAAAATAAGCCACAAACCTAGTATCTGGACACTGTCTTTGAGGTGAAAAATTAGGCTTTGATTGTTTTCAGGTAGAAGAGACAATGAGAGATTATTCACTACGTGGTGCTTTAACTGTTAGGGTATTGTATAGAAGAGCAGCTGTATCTCAGCAGGCATGCCTGATCTTTGCTGCCCTTATTAAAGATTGCTCTGGGGAGACAGACATGAATTTTTAGACTTGATAAAGGGCTGATAAAGGATCAGCATTTTCCTGTTGAGTAGTGTAAGGTAGAACTCTGTGTGCTAGCTGTGTTGGATCTTACTCTGACATTCATTACTCTTTCTATGATATCTCTTACCAGGTTCTAGATTTTGCACTGGCAGACAGATGCCTAAAATGTAGGCATTGCAGTATGTAGGTTAAAGGCAAGAAAATATCATCTTGGATCTGGAAAGATACGGATGCACTGAGTAGCTTGGTGAAAGGCTGAGGTAAACCAAACTGACCCAAGGCCCTCAAGACCTATAGTGCTACCTAAATTACTGGGCTGTTTTCCTCAGTATACTTTTTCTCTGTCCTACAATATAGTTATTGTCTTCTTTTGTGTTATGCTATACATACAGCAGCATGGGTAGTGTGTTGTTATGTTAACTTATCACAAAACTTCCACCATGTCTTTCTATAAGTATAGTTTATAGTAGAAATAAACAGGTGACCTCTTTCTCAGTGGGAAAGAGCTGAATGTTCAAAAGAAATGAGCACAAGGTTTTCCTGAGCAGATTTTGTTTAAATATTTCTTAAGACTCTTTCTTGATTCCTCTCCCTCAGGGAAGCCTCAAGAAAAGGCATGAAGCAGTATCCCCTTCCTTAAGTCGAAGGTTTGGCTGGGGGGATGGGTAAGAGAGTGTTGTTTCTGTGGGTTTGTGTTTTGTTTTTTTTTGAAAAAGGATGTCTGGCTGATGTGAGTTAGCACATCAGTTTTCGTGAATCTTAGCCAAGAACTTGTGCTCACACAGTAGGCCTAACCCTGAGAATTTCTCTAATACAATAAAGTGTGACTCAGTCTGAATGAATAATTCACAATTCTCTCTCTGTTTGAAGAATATTCACAGCAGATCATTATTTCCTCAAATGTATTTGCTGTTTTTGTGGTTGATTTAAAACGTTGTCTGACAATTGTCAGTTTCCTTTTTTTTTTTTTCTGTTGTTTTTCTAACATATCACACATATTTGTAATTTAAAGCCTGTTGTTTATCTGTGCTTGCTGAGGAGGTCAGCCAAACATGATCTTGTTTCCTGCTCCCTAGAACATAAGATTTTCAAATGTTTCACATGCATGTTTAAAATTCATCATCCATCAGTGTTTCTGCTGATGAGAAACCAAACTGGTCATTTAAATAGTTCAAGGAAAAGTGAGCATAAAAGCATCACATAGAAGTATGAATTCATTTAAAAATCCATACAAATAGTAGTATATTTTTTTGCCTTTCCCATCTCAAAATACGATGCTATTCCCCACTGTGTGTATTATGTCTACCAGGAGAGAGTGGAATTCACAAAGTTGGAAGGAGACAGCTATGATTCCGTCTTACGGCTGATGATGGCATTTGCACAGACATTACTGTTAAATTGGAACCGTTGAAAATGCTTTACCAGGACAATGTTTTAGAAACCATAACTCAGGCACACCATTGGCATGAATAAGTTATGAAAAATCTTCACAGTCAAAAGAACATAATCATCCTTCATGTATAACAGATTTGTTTATTCTGTAAAGATTCATTTCAGTTGATTAATTATCAGTATCTGCTGATGGTGGAGGTAACAAGCCACCTCTGATGAGAGAATCATTTCAGGACATGCTTAGAATATTTTATCACCTACCACAAATTGTGTATGCTTAGAATATTTATCATACTGTGTACTAATAATATCACATTTTTAAAGCTAAGTACTCAATGTAAATCATATTACAGATGTAGGAATTACCTATATTTTTCTTTTTTTTTTGTAAATAAGAACAATAAAAAAAAATTAAATTAAAACACAGTAGCAGTTGTGTTTGCATGTAAAGTGCTGAACTGTGCTGTCACATTAAATCATTGTTATTCTGAACCAGTAAAATATTTGCATAAGTGCAAATGCCAGCTTGTAACAATACCATCACAATTGTTTCAGCTCACGCCAAATCCAATCTGTACCAGCCACACTGCATGCTCACTGGCCATTATTCACAGGTGGACGTTAACAAGATGGAGATTTATCAATGAGTAAATTACCTACTTTTTCTTGTAATTTTATTTATTAAGTGAACAATACCAATTTAAAATGCCGAAAGATGAATTAGATCTTCTCAATTCTGAAGCACTTATGAAGAGGAAAATATTATAATAAGTCTGTCAATCATTGGGAAATAAAGAGAAAAGTAGATTAGAATTTCCACACAGTATATTAATTTGCTATTTTTAAAGTTAACTTAATCACCAAAATATCTAGAATGTAAAGCATTGTGCATAACAAGACAGACTAAAATCTGTTAATAAATCCATTCACCAAAATATCAGTCATATTTGAGTAGCCATACTACTTAACCCAGGCTTTACTCACAGAAGACACTAGGCATCATTTTATAGAATGTGTATGTCCATAAAATGTAATGTGTGATTGTCTGCACACACTGTACATACATTGTGTACAAAGGGACAGCTGGATTTTAATTAACCAAGACTTTGCAGAAGCCTTTACAGAACCTCTGCAAAGTATTGTACAAAGCACTGAATTTCTCTTAGCATCAACAAACTTACGTGTTTGAAAATATAAACATTTGGTCATCTTGAAACTCAGTGTTTTCTTTCATTCTCCAGCCAAAATTCAACATTTTTTGTTTTTCCATGGAAATACAGCATTTATTAATTTTTAGTACACATTTCCAGAGGACCCACTATGAGGTAGTCTTTTTTCCACATCTCAAGAAAGATGGTCTAACTCAAAGTCCATTAAAGCCAGCTGGAGCTTTTCCATTGGTTTCAGTGCTTTGCTTAGGCTCTAAAAGTATTACTCACCTAGATATTTACAGCTTTCTGTTATCAGCACATGGTGGCTTTTGATATTTGCTTTGTTAAAACAAGCTGAATAAAGAGAGAAGTTCAAAAGGTTTTTAATGACCTACACGGCTGGAAGCTTTGATAGCAAGTGTCTTTACCTAGGGAATATGATAACTTCTAATTATTTGGAGCACTTGTTTTTAATTTCATTACCAGGAAAAGCAGGTCAGATTGCTTTTGTATGTGGTCAAAAGTCAACTGTTAGTCAACCAGGCCTGAGAAAGGTAGCAGTCTCAGAGGTATTACATTCTTCCAGATTTTGTGAAAAACAGCAGCCTGATAAAGAATAAAAACTTCTTATTGCTTCCACTGAAGAACTGACTATACTGTAAGTATATCTCTTAATACACTCCAAAGAATCCATATCCAGAGACATGGAAAGCCTAACCACAAGGGAAGATGTCAGCCCAGCTACTAAGCTCTTTAAATCCAAAGAAATCTACAGGAAATCAGACTTTCTGGGTTGCTCTGCACACATAGCTGCTTGTTTGGTAGATTGTTTGTCTCCTATTTTTTTCTTTTCATTTTGTTTTCAGTTTGGTTGGAACCAGCCTTGGAGAGGTGGGAAGAAACCATCTAGATCTACGGTTTCACGCTTCAGAAGCAGGCATGATATTTCAAGATGAGTTATATGATTGCAGTGACTCAGTAAAAATGTCTTGCATCTTCTGTGTTTAGTGTTTTAGAACTTTGCCAGCCAGAAGTCCACGCTCTAGATATTGAAAAGATATTTTAGGGGCTTTCGATTAAGTTCCTGAAAGTTGAACTGCAACAGATGTTTTGACTGTTTAGTCCACTGTTTCTACAGGTAGCAAGATTTAAACAATAAATACAGAAAATACCCTGCTATGTCACTGAAATGAATAGGAAAATTCCCATTTAGGAATATGATTTATCCTCTATTAGATTTTGTGGGTGGATAGTGCTGTATGAGGCAGAAAAGAATCCAAATTTTTTTCCTTCTCTACTGCTTTTACTAAAGTTAACAGGTCTAATCAGGTGTGAGTCAGTGAAGTGTCCTTTTCCAGGGAGAGAGAGGAAAACTTGCAAAAGGGAAAAAAATGTTCATCTTCGCCCTGGTGAAGAGAACAAC
Source organism: Cuculus canorus (assembly GCF_017976375.1). Classification (NCBI taxonomy): domain Eukaryota; kingdom Metazoa; phylum Chordata; class Aves; order Cuculiformes; family Cuculidae; genus Cuculus; species Cuculus canorus. The sequence goes on along the minus strand of NC_071402.1, from coordinate 134,314,458 downwards.
TTTGTCATGTACTGCTTCGCTTGATAATATTACTATAGAGTGATGTAAAGTGCACATCACTGACATTCATCACCTGGTGAGGGAATCCATTAACTCAGCCTTCTGTAGGAGCATCAGAGAAGTAAATATGCGCTTTAAATATGCAAAGTGCATAAAATGCAAATGCACAGGAGGCCTCTGTACTTTCTTCCTTTTCTGGTATTTCTCTGTCAGTGCAGAGCATGTACAATCACTGTGAGGTTCGTTACTAGATTCAGCCAGGTAACGCAAATAGGTAGGGTAGAAGGATTGATTAACTTTTACTTACGAGATTTCAAAGCAATAGCTTTCTTGAATCCTCAGCCACAACTCAGATGCTAAGATGATAACCAGCACCGAAGTGTTAGAAGTTGATTCTTCTTCCATAAGGGACTGGTATTCTCTTTGAGCTTGATTCCACTCACTTTCATTTTGCCTCTTTGACCACTGGTCTTCATGAGTTCCACATAGAAGCTGAATCCAAAGAATATTTGGAACTTCAGAAGAGTATTGTTGTCTACTTAATAGTGTGGCTTGTTGAGGGAGTTCTATCTTTAAAAGACTCCTGAAGGAACCTGCTAGTATTTTTATATTGTTGAGAAACTCATATAGAATAGCATTTAGCAGCTGGAACTGTAGTGAAGAGGACATGTTGGTCAGACTTCTTGTCTCTGGGAGGTTGCAAAACACTTATCTTCCACTCTGTCAGGCTTGTCTTTTGGCTTGGTTCCCAAACAGTTCCTAGGTATATAGCAGAGATTCTGGTCTTGGTTTATTTGCCCTTAAAACCTAAGCCAACTAACACCCTTCTCTCCATTCTCTTGTTGTACTTGATATCATGTAGGAGATCCATATCCTGCCAAGGCTGAGCATAAGCAGAAACGACCTTCAGCTCCAGAACATGCTCTCCTTTTATTCTGAAAGGCCTGAGATTGCTGATCCACAGTGCCTCTTGCACAAACAGTTGTTCAGTGTTTTGGGGTTTTTTTTGGATGAGAACCAGGAAGATGAGCTCTGATCAGTGGGATTGTCTATCTTGCTTTACATTGGCACATTTTAAGTGAGGTTTAATTAATCAGATCCTTTGAGATTCTTATTAGTCCAAGCCAGAAGATTATCTCTGGAGGAAAGAAAATATTCCATGAATGGTTATGTAGAAACAAGCTAAGCCTGAGCACATAAGGTACCACTCTATATTTCAGGGAAAAACTTCAGGTATTTAGATCAAGTATCTCAGTAGCTGAGCTTTCAGTTTCCCTTCAGGCAGATCATCTACATTCGTACTGCTAAAATGAAAGATAGTCACTTTAGTGCCACCAAGTTTGAAGTGTTTATGTAAATCATTAACATGAACCATTTGTTTCAACCACAGCTACATATTCTAAAGTTGATGTTTGGAATCTGTTAATCATTACTCATCAGCTACTTGCTGCATATCAGATGGTGATTCCAAGTGTTCCTGCCAGCTTTTCATAGGTCACTATCTCAGTCTCTGCGTAACTAATCTGCTTTCAGCTTCTGCTAAAGGGTCTGAAACACCTGGTGAGGTCATTTTCATAACCTGCTTAATGCTACCTGAAGAGATATCCTGAATTGTCTGGGCCAGATGCATGAAAGGATGGTGAAATGCTTGGGAAGGTGATCTCAAAGCTGTGCTTTTTCTTCTCTACCCCACATAAGCCTCCTTGTATGGCTCTGTAGGCACCCAAGGCGATGTCTCCACTTGGGTTCTTACCTGGCCCATTCCTGTCAGAGCTGAGAAGCTTAGTCCATAGCTCAGCCAAGGTTTTAAGGGCCAGAAACTAAGGAGGTTGTGGAGAGGAGGGAGCTGGCCTCTTCTCCCAAGTGACAGGGGACAGGACAAGAGGGAATGGCCTCAAACTCTGCCAGGGGAGGTTCAGGCTGGACATCAGGAAAAAATTTTTCATGGCATTGGGCACTGGAACAGGCTGCCCGGGGGGGTGCTTGAGTCACCTTCCCTGGACGTGTTTAAAGGACAGGTGGATGAGGTGCTGAGCGGCATAGTTTAGGGGTTGATAGGAATGGTTGGACTCGATGATCCAGTAGGTCCTTTCCAACCTAGTGGTTCTATGATTCCTTTACATCAGAGGGCTTGATTCAGCAGGGACTTCAGACGCTGAACAAATTCTTACACAGTGTGGCTTGCAGTGAGTACACGATAGCCAGTGAAAGCTTCAGAAACACCCGAAGAGGGAAATAGTGGTTATCCCAGTTGCTTGGTGGCTACTGATTTTAGTTATTCCTGTCAAATTTTGCTCTGGTGCAGAAGAGAATTCAGGATCATTGCACAAGTTAAAATATTCCACTTCTCAAAGGGACTTTAGTTCAACGCTTATTTTTAAATGTGTTTTGGGTTTTTTTTTTGCCCCAGTCATGCACAGGTCGGTATCGCCCTTTCATCCACTACCTTCCTGATGATAACATATTGTCCCAGTCTCCCTCCTTTTCATATCTTGGTCTGCTCCCCACAGCTGTTCTATGTCCTTAGCTACTCCTCATGAAACTCCTTATCTGACCAACTACCTTTCTCTCTGTTGTGGTTTGAGTTAAATTAGAGTCAATTTTGTGATTCCAACTCAGTCTCACCTAAGTAATTTCATTTCCTGAAAGCAAACTGCATGTTTTTTAGACAGATTCTCTCTAGAAGTGATAACACAGGACATTAGTATGCAAAAAGGCCATTGCTTATACTTATTCCTATAGTAAACAAGGCCATCGTTGAGCTGGTGAAAAAGGGCAGCACCTCCAAGGAAGGGTGGACAGGACAGGTGACCCTAAACTGACCAACAGAGCATTCTATTCCATATTCGTCATACTCTGTATGAAATGAGAGTTCATGAGGGTCTCATCAGTCTTCCACGATGGGCGGTATCCAGTGAGGACCTCATCTCTCTGTTTGCTCCTGATCTGTGTGTTCTTGAATCCAGTTCCTGAGTTCAGCTTCCTTCTAACCACAGACCCATTCTCTCGTGTCCACACTACAGTATTTGTGGTGACGTATAGTCATAGAGGGGTGGGAGTGCAATCTTGTGTATTTGTATATATTTTATTACTTTCAAACAATTTTCATTACTATTATTATTATTATTATTATTATTATTATTATTATTATTATTTAATTAAAACTGTAGTTTTAGTTTCCAACCTGCAAGTCTTTTACCTCTCATTTTCCTTTCCCTGGGATTTGGGAAGAAGAGAACTGAGAGTTCAACTGCACGGTTTTAGTTGCTGAAATTAGCCGGGTTGGGGCTAAACTGTGACACTCCTTGAGCCTCATTTAATTCTTTCTGCCACTGAGTAGCCATACCCACTCTCGCTAATTTCTAATCCTAGTATTTGCAACTTCATCTATCTTTAGTTGATCTGGTTTCATTCTTAGCCCAGTGTTTGAAGCCCTTTGCCAACTCCTTTTACATTTTCTCAACGACTCCTACTCCTCAGCCTCCATTTTCTTACTTCAAATTCTGTTACTGTTTCCCAGTGTATCTGCTCTGACTTGTTTCTCTTGTGCCCTTATTGAGCCATTTACCCCTCTTTTGTGCACTGGAAGCAGAACAGAAATTCCATGATTTTAGTTTGGCTCTTCAGTACTGCATTAGTCAACAATAGTGAAAAGTAGTCACTCCATGGAAATATATCCTTTAGCTGACGGCTCAATGTAGAACAAATATTTGAAGAATTTAGGTATCCACCCTGAGCAAGCCATTAATGAGAATCTGAAGATTTCAATTTCAGAAACTTTTCATCTTGTCCTAGTTAAATCATTTTACCGGTGTGAGTTAATAAAAAACACACCACTAGTAGAAGCATTAGCTGTCTATTAGATTTCCTTCAGCTGTTCCAAACCACGGTGGATAACACAGCTAACTTTCTGAAAACTTTTCTAACACTGAAAAAACTTTCTTTTCATCTTAATCTCCAAAATGGGTACGCTGGTTTTGCTAAAATTTTAAAAAAATATATCACTATGGTCCAGCCAACTACTATGCAATATTCTGGCCCAGAGGGATTGGTTAATATGGAAGCAATTGAAAATAAGATCTTATAAAGGAAAATGCTGAAAAAACTTTATATTTTATCTCCAGTTGTATGATGAATAAATTATTTGTATACGATTTTTCTTTAATGCATTATTTTCTTTTAAGAATAGAAGTAGGTACAATTAAGAACAGTACAACAGCAGAAAAATAAGTATGATTGCTTGTTGTATCGAAATGCTAGATGAGAGATTCCACTTGCTTTGAAGAAAAGGAGAGGTTACAAAAAATATCTCAGAGAAAAAACAGTATTTTTTGACAGAATTAAAATGATTTGTATACTCAGTCTTGTAGAAAGGTAAATGACTACACAGAGTGGGCTGTATACACAGTACTGGCTTGAAACAATCATTGATCGAGACACTGTAAAGCCTCCAACAGAGGTACATTAGTCCTTAAAGAATGAAAGAGAATTAGAACAGATTAAGAATATCTACTTTGGCAAAACAAAACCAAAGTTTCTGAAGCAAAATATATTTTGACTCAGTTGTAGATGTAATGGTATAACAGTAAAAAAGCATGGAACTAGAAATGGGACTTGGAAAATCATCATTTATTTCCTTTTGCTTCAGCTAGTATCCAATTTTATTGCCATATCTTTAATGTAGAATTAATGTAGTTCTTTAATGTAGAACTAATGGTAGATATACAGTGCAAATTACAAATTTATATTTACAAATGCAAAAGAAATATCAATTTTATACTACTGGGAAAAATAAAAAATATTTACTTGAATATGAATTTTGATGTAAAAGTTCTGATCCCAGATTTAAAACCAAAATCTTATGGATTACAGTTATTACTTCAACACTCATGGTTTAACAGTATTCTTGCGGGTGTACTGTTTCCTAATGGTTTTCCCAGGGAATTCATTCCTTATGATGTGCAGGATCTTAAAGCGCAATTAGTTTCATGGGGGGAGAGTGGTGCCACTCGTGAATTTTCAGGATAGGGCTAATAAGGATAACAGACTCCACCCTTAGGCTTGCACAGTCCTTTTGATGAGTGAGTCAAGGAAAATAGATTCCACTGACAATGTGCACCACTCTTTCCCAGTAGGAACTGAAGTCCTGATGTGCTACAGTGTATTCTTACAGTTCTCCAGAGTGGAAGTCACATATATTCAACAGTTTTCATCTGATCCCTGGGGGAAGTTCTAACTGGCTGCAGTAGTCATGTTGTATTAGCTGGAAGTTGAGGGAAAAGACTTCTAACAGATGCACAGAAAAAAATCTGGTTGAAGGCTACTGCTGTTGAAGAACATAGTTAGCCAGGAATAAGAGAAAGGATGAACTGAAAGATTTAATTGTTTAATTATAGATTAATTATTTATAAATTGTATGATGTTCACTACTCCTTAAGAAATACAACAAAGCACTGTTCTAATTGTAATCTGAAGTCTCTGTCATTAACGTAAACCCTAGTTTTCATTAATGCAAAGCAAATACAAATAGCATTCTTCCATTATTGAGATATACTGGTAGTCTGAGAATTTCAGTTTCTCCTCAATATATCCCATTTTGTAAATAACCACTTCTTAAGCTGAAGGACATTCCTGAAATCTTGTATTTTTCTTCTGAATGTTTTTCTGCACTCCTTTCTGCACCCTTGTGACGTTTTTAAGCTGCAGATCTCCAGTGTTGTTTTCCAAGGGAAGCTATTTCCATGGTCTGAGCAAGTGAACTGTGCAAAACAGGCCACAGAGCAGGAAGAGGAGAATGAGCGTCTGAAGGAAAACAACCACAACTATGAACAACAATTGCAATGAATGAACTGGGGGAGTCTGAGGTTTTGCTAGTCTCTCAAACTAGCCTTTAGAAAGCAAAAGTAGATTCAGGTCACAAACATGTTTACCCTCTGGGACAGTTTTGTGATGTGTATTTTCCTTAAGGTCCCAAGCGGCAATTTCTGGCAAGTGGTGTATGACAGCATAAGCAATGGTTAAGAATTCAGATTACAATGGGGATACCCACAGCAAGACTTTGTTAGGAAACTAATCACATTTTCTAGGAGCAGATCTAGTGGCCTTGATTCATTTGACTTAAAATACTGAAGTTAACAGAATTGTTTGCTAGAGTGGAAGAGACTTTAAAGAAAAAGAATAAACCATTGATTCAAACCCTGTATACGGTCCACAGTGTTAGGTAAAACTAATTCTTTGCCCACATTGTATGTTTTGGCATTGATAGTCATCAACCACTGGCTATGAGAATGCAGCCAGAGGGGTATCCTCTTCTTCACTCATGTCATACCATAGTCATAACTGCTTCAGGAAGCAACTTGTAGAAATGTGTTTCTTCAGCTGAATAACCATGGACTTCAGTATCTCTCTGATGATTTTCTGTGAGCTTTGCATAGACAGACCCATATTCATATATGGGATCATGTCTGCTTGTCTAAAAACTTCCTGTTCTAACTTCTAGAAAGTGTAGCAAAGAGTATTCAAGCCATTTTCATCCTGAGAATAGGATCATTCTATTCAGTTCCTTAGTGGTTTATCTGGTCCATCTGGAATGGATTCAAATGATAGACATTTTGTCATTTTCCTTGGAAACTGGTAACAAATTCTGCTATTAGGGAAATAGTCATAATAGTACACCTTTTTTTTTTTTTTTATACCTGCATTTCTGAGTTCTTTTGCCTCTTTCCAGCTATGGCTAGCTGGAACTTGTCATCTGTAGCTTTTCCCTGTTGAGGGAGAATAACAAGGGGGAAGAGGGCATGTGCATGGAGGGGATGATGAGGAAATCCCTTCAGAAGTTTATGAACTTGACTGCTTTGGGTCTATGGGAAAAGGAGTAATAGTAGGTCGGAGGGATGTATTTTAAATGCTGGCCCATCTGCTTCCTCTCTCTCCATAAAGGCTGGTGTGTAACACTTTGTGAGATTAAAAGAAAAGTGGAAAATTGTTATGTAAGGGTACCTGCTCCTTTTAGCCCGTTCCTTGTCGTGTAGATTCCTTAGACTGCTTTTAGCATTCTACTGTAAACGTCAAAGTCCACCAGGAAGGAAATGGGAAGAAGGAAGAAACAACGTGGTAGGTTATTATGAATGAAAGCTGCTAACAGTCCTTGCAATATAACTGGAGTTATAGCAATAAACACTTATAGCATTTCTGATACAGTTGCATTTGTGGATACCTAAATGTGGACATCGTATTTGATTTCTGTCATGTTAATATCAAAACAGTGATTAAGCAAAAGCAAGCAAAAGTCAAGGTGTTAGAGGATGAAAAAATTATGAAGGGACGCTAAAAACAACTGATGTTTGCTTCATGAAGGAGGTGGTGGTGAAGTTGTAAGAAAAGGATTGCTGAGAAAAAATAAGGTTGGTAGTCACCGTTGTCTCAGAAATTCAAGAACAGAATGACTTTCAAAGAAATTGAAAGGCAATAAATCTAAAACTGTAAAAGGAGGTGCCCTTTTCCACTGCACATAATTACATTTTTGAACACATCAATACAAAATGCTACTGCATTAAGGTACTCAGTAAAAGTCCGAAAGGATTATTATTTTTTGTTATGAATACTAAGGATCTCATCCTGTTACATTTACTAGAATAAAACTGTGTTGAGCCACAATTTGTGTTTGTATTTTCAAAAAAAATTTTTTTTTTTTTTTACTTAAAACTGTGTTCTGTGGGTAATTTTTATTGTGATTTGAAAGTATGACTACTTTTGAGTAATAAGAATGCTGTATTGCCTGAGATGGAAAGACTGTATTGCTATGCATGCATCCTGAAATAAGAAGTTCTCTTTTTATATTGCTTCATCATTTTTTCCCCCCTTTTGTACACTTTGTTCATCAGACTGTTACCTCTCTAAATTTGGATTTGATTGCAAACATTCGTATTGCATCAAAAGAGCTTTTAACTTTATGGTTTCTTTGGTTCCACTTTTTTCTAAAGCAAATGGGTTTCTAGCATTTGAATACTCCAGTCTAGTCTTCAGCTGTTCTTTGTTATTGGTGTTATTGTTCAGTCATTTTTTATTAATAGCAGTGACTCCAGCAGAGATTGGACCTTCTCTGTGTTAGGTGCGGTATAATCAATCAGCAGGATTTTTAAAAATCTATTTATTTATTTATAAGATAAAATTATAAATTTAATTTAAAAATTATAAATTTTACCTTGTCTAAAATACATTAGAGATCTACTTTTCTTTTTCTTTTTCTTTGAAAATAACTCTGAAACAACTTCTGTGTAGTGTTTGGCCCTTTGATCCCAGTTTTGTTCCGTCCAGGTTGGGTTTGAGTGCCACTGATGGGACAGGGGTATTATACCACTAGCATCAGCACTGGAAAATATCATTGGCTTCTGACACCCAAGTTGGCTTCTTAAGGACAAGCAGGGATCTCTCTGGCTGGCAGTACATTGCACTGGGTAAAAATAACCTTTGTACTGATATAAAAAGTATTTCATTCTATGAAATTATCAATAGGTAATTATTAGCCGTGTTCAGTAATGAGGAACTGCTGTGAAATGTCCATTTTAGGCACATTGGCCCTTCTATCATCACGTGTTATGTTTGTAGCCACGTGGCTGTGCAGCCCCAGTTTGGCTCATTGCCTCCCTGGCCTCAAGAAGCCTCAGCTTCTGCTTTTCACTGTTTACAAGGTGCATTCAGTTTTTAAAGGTACTCAGCTCTGTGAAATGTCAGATTGGTTTCACAGCACAGTCCAGGTGGTCTTTCACACATAAGATCTTGAAGGCAACGACAGAATGGTCTCCAGTATGGCCAGAAGTACCCACATATATAGTCCGCTGAGGTCTGCAGATGTCATTTGGGAGGAGCTGATCTCTACATATGAGTGGCACTTTTTATAAAATTCAGAAGAAAGAACGAAGGTTTCCACAAAAGCCCGGAAGTCACTTTCAGTGTAAACTAACAAAAAGTGTATTATCTCACTGACATTTTAAAGGCTTACTCTTTTGGACCTGAGGGTGAAAATCACGCAGTCCTTCCATTTTCCCTTTTCCTAGTCTTGCATTGGTTAGAGTGTGGTAACCAGTAGACCAGAGACTTTTCTGTGTAAAGCGTTGAACATTCAAAGACCTACCACATGGAGTCCCAGTCCTGCAATTAGATATGTGAGGAGAGCTTCCCATGCGCCCAGAGGCCCACTGCAGCCAACAGAAACATCAAAGATGACTTTTGAAGGCAGAAGCTCGGAAAGTGAGACAGATTTACTTTGATAGTTTCCTTCCATCAAAAGGCAGACATATTTTATATTTCTTTTTTATTCATCTCTTTAATTGTTAGTATTGTTAATTATCTGAAATGTACAAAAGCTTCTGAAATGTGACATAAGAGAAGTGATATAAAAATGTATTTTAGTTCCTAATATGGAGGATTATAATTATGTGATTCTATGACTTTTTTTCCTTCCCTGATGTTTTCCAGAATGTGCTATAAAAATAAAAACTTACCACTGTCTCCTGGCATGTGGTAACATGGTACTGGCTTTCTTTATTTTTCTTTTCCGGCCAATTCAAAGTCACTATTTTGAAAAATCAAAGTCTTTTTATTTATCTTTCTCTGGATCACTTTGTCCAGAATAAGTGTCCAATACCAACAAAGAAGAGACATAGTAACTTACCGTGTCCCTTTGTTCCATCTGTGAAAAACTGCAGCGCTATACATCTTTGCTCCCACTGGCTGCATGACTGTCAGACATCAGCATACCAGCATTTTTGGAGTAACTTTCTCAAACGCAGTTCATATTTATGCAGACTAATTTATGTGTAACAGAGGACTTCACTATAAAGGAAGTAGTGCTCCTGAATAAACCAGCACCTCCTCTCCTACAGCAAGCTGGAAACAGAAGTTAGTGGAGGCCTTTTTTATCAGTTTTAGCTTATAGAAAGCAACATAAAACTAAATCTAACTCTTTGTTTTTGTTGATAGCTTTCTGCTGGCAAGGTATAGAAAATCATGTCATTTCAGAACTAGGTCATTTCAGGCAATTAAAAAAAAAGTACATATATTATGAAAAATAACTTCAAAAAAGAAATGAAAAATAATTCTATGACAAATGAGTGAAAAATTAGATGGTACAAATGTCATACCTTGCAGTATAGGTTACAGTGAGCTGTTACATACCGTGTGATCCCCTAGAAGACACAACCACCTTCTTCACCTGGAGGTCTAGTCTTAATGACTGTCCACATTACTGAGATATCCCAAGCCCAGAGATTTGGGTGGGCTAATGCAATGCAGGATACATGCCCATTCTCAAAAATAGGTGCCTGCCCCAAAGAACTTCCAGTTTCTAAAGATCTTACTTTGCCGTCATGGAAAGGGCTTGAAATTCAAACACTTGATAACAATTATACTGTAAGAGGTTTTGGAGTAATTGTAACATACAAATAAGCCTTTAGGCTTTAATTATGTCTTGTTTTTATTATATTGTAACTCATTTACCATTAAGTTTGCTTGTGACAGATTGGTTTTTTCCCTATGGGACACAGCCACTACTAATATGTCTGTTTTGCTAACATTTTAAGGGCCAATTTTTTATATTGACATCACAACCTTTTTGAAAGAAGTACCATTCATGAGTCTATGCCATTCATTTTTCAAGAATGAGTTAATCTTTTTTACCATTAACATGTCAATTACATGAGACTCCATTGATTATCCAGTTCCTGTGGATACTGCTGTCTGTCATCACTGCTGAACACTGATTACTATTCAAGAGCCTGTCATACCATAGAATATTTTTGTAAAACCAAACTGGTTCGCTTCAGACACACAAGACCTAGGAATTCAAATGGCCAACCTCAGTCTCCAAGAACTAAACAAACCACACAGCTGAGCTCAGATATGGAAAACCCTGCAAACCAAACAACCAACTCGGTATACACAGCAAGCCAAAAAGTCTCCCAGATACAAGGCCAGGACAGCCAGTTGAGAGTGGCTGTTGTTAAACTGGAGAGCATGCAAGCAGGAGCTACTTATGCTAGCAAAAAGCAGACAAAACTATATTTAGGATAAAACAGGGCTTAGCACAGCTGTTGCGCAGTCTGAATGATTTGCTCTGCAACATATTGCCCGTTGTCAAGATGCTCCTTCTTTTGCCTGCAGTGTTTGTGGAGCAGGAATTCTGCAGAGCGTGCAGAGAGGTTGGTGTGAGGACAAGAAATTTCAGGTGGAGGTGCCTCCAGGCATATGCCAGCACGATGAGGAAGAGTCCTGCATCTCCTAGTTGTAATATAGCACCAGCAACTTTCAGCAACAGTTAAGCGTACCAGCTTCCTCACCCACCTAGCCTCGAGCTGAGCTCCAGTATCATCTTACAGTGTTTTGGTATTGGTGGCCATCTGAGGCTGAAAACCTAGGGAGAAAATGGAAAATGAGGTGGCTAGCATGTGTGGGACTCCAGAGGAGGCCAAAGGAGGAGGGCAGAGCTGTGCTAAGTGCTGCCTGTTACCTTGAAAAGCCTCAGAAAGGAATGGTTGCAAGGATTAAACATTAATGTAATTATTTTAACAAATGGTGGTTTTGAGGAGAATAACAGGGCTAAGTTCCAAACGGAAATGTCTACAAGACTGTGAAACAATTTACAAAGTAAAATGTTTCCCAAAGATCCCTTGGTAAGCTTAAAATAGGGGACCTTATTTTAAGCTAGTTTGGACAAGATGCGTGTAAACAGGGAAGGAATAATCTATAAAATAATAAAAATTCTTGCTTAGTAAAACAACTGCCTAGGAAACAAAACAAAAAAAATATGTCAGATTAAAAAGAAATATTCCACTTTGAAGATCCTGTTTGTGCCAGAGGTCAATATCTCCTTACAGTAACCTTTAGATTCCCACTCTTTGTGCAGATTCTGCAGACCAGCAAGTCAGTGTGAGACATTTTGCAGAATATGGTAAGTTCCTAGAAAACTACGGTGTGCATTATTTCTTGTGACCAGTATATGACTTGGCAAAAATAACTGTCCCATTAGCACAACAAATATACTCCTCTGTCAGATGTTGAAAGACTCTTGAAGAGACAATCTTTTTTGATATGAAGTAGTTGTTTGCTCTACTTTTTTGACAAATTTGATCTAATAGCTTAAGAAAGAAGGCAGGATTTCTGCCCAAATTGTTTTAGAATTTCTGAGAAAGACCAGAATATTCAGGTGGCTGTTTCATGGCAGTTCTAGCAGTTATCATTGCATAACTCTAATTCCTAGCACTTCCTGAGGCTGTTCTGTACTTAATTTTTTTTCGTGTAACATGGATTTTAACTGGGTAGAATTCAGCCAGAGCTAGTTTGGTATAGATTTCTATTAGTGCCTAGGAGCTAAATGTTTTTTAATGTACTTATTTATTGTAACATTTTGGTTAGCAGGGAAGCATCTCCAAGCCCCTTTCGCAGATGAATAACAGAGGTGCAGAGATATCTCATGTAATGTTGCTAAAAATATGTAAGTCACATCTTCAAAAGCAAGTTATGCATCCAAAGAACAAATCTCAGAATTGTGTAGGCTGTCAGCTCCTACTAAAATAATTGGGAATTAGGCCAGGGAATATCATAACCTTGTTAATTGGAAATCACTAGTTTTATCACTTACGAGTCCAGAATGAGAAGGAAACATAGGGGCCCAGTTCCTATAGTCAAGCTATTAGGCCTTTCATTAGGCATTTATTTTCCATATGCACTGCTTGGAATGGGTGTTGTCACATCTCTTGCAGTACCTTACACCTCTAAAGCATTTTAAGAAAAAAATAAAAATTCAGGCCCATGTGTTCCTTAGGTGCCTCTGAGGTTAAGCTGTAGTTGAGCAGGAATTGGCAGGATTGCAATCTCGGTCACAGGTACTTAAAACCTCCCTAAGTTCCATTTTAATCACATAAGCCCTTTTCTAGATCTAGGCTTAATGTCCAAATCCCTCATGGAAAATTTATCTTAAGAGGATGCCCTGAGGTCATGCACAAAACTTAAGAGAGAAGAAATTAGGCGATGTCCTCAGATAATGCTTTGCCTCTCTCTATATCCTCAAAAATTTCATTTGTGCTGTAATATGCTAACGGTGATTTTGGGGGCTTTAAAATATATTAATATGAAGCTACCTATTTTCAGAGCAGATGCAAGATGTCTTTCAAAAACCACTAGTTATTTACATCCAAAGGCACTTTTTTTGTAAGGGTGGCAGGAAAATACACAATTCCAGATCATTTAGGGCATGTTTGCTTTGGATGAAAATCATGGTTAGAAGGTCAGATGGCATCAGGAGTGGATTTAGGATGTAGGCATCTGTGAATGAAATGGAAGGTGAGAGGACCATCTGGAGCTGGAGAGCAATATTGAAATGGATGATGACTTCATATGACTTGCTCATAGCAAAGTGAATATAGAGCAGCATTGTTCCTGTTGACCTGAATAGGAGGCATGGCTGAACACAGAGAATGAGCAAAGTCACTTGCCATAATTACAAAATATATTAGATGTGGTTTATGTCCCCTTTCAACTAAATTAGTATAATAATCTTAACACTATGTGGTAAGAATACATAAATGATACAGTCCTTTACTGAGGACAATATAGAGATGGCATTTTACGGTGTTATGGGTAAACAAGTCAAAAAGAAATTCCTGGGACTCCATGAAAATAAATTGTTCCTGCCTTGGTGATGTCAATGAATGATGACAGTCACAATGCCTGAAGATTTCCCTTCTCTTTCTGAATAATCTGTGTTTATGAAAATAGAGTGCACTACAAATCTCATAGCAGAGTTAACTATCCCGCTTAACACTAAGAAATTGGAATAAATTGATTGCAATGCTGTATCTCCATAAAGTTGGTTAGTCTTCTAGTTAAATGCAAAATTCTTTCTAAAACTTATCATTTGATGTCGTATGTTCTGTTAATGCAGAAAATGCCGTTACCATACTTAGGCTTTGCCAAACCTTCGTTCAAAAAGAAGTTGCAATAGTTCAGTTTAAATGAAAACGGCAATGAATTTATTTTCTTTTTTTTTACTGAATACAGCTTCTTAAAAGTTACTTTTAAATATAGTATGTGTATTTTACATCTTTAATCTTCCCTACTCACATTCTTTTCTTTCCAGTCCCATGAATGAAGCCATAATAATTCTTTCATTGGGGGGGGGGAGTAAAAAAAGCGGCAGTTCAAGAAGGCTTTGCATGTTTGTTTCCTCTCAGATCTCTGAAACGTTGTTTTTAAAATGAAGCAGAAAAGTTGGCTGTCTGACATGCAGGGAAGATTTATCATACTTCAAATATGTTCTAATGAATGTGTAAGGTTTTAAATTCTCTCCCTGTGACTGTATATCTTGCTAGTCGCTTTGAAAGGGGTTTGATTTCTATAAGCATGTGGAGGCCACTGAGACTCTGAGACTACTAAAACAATTACAAACATACCCTGACTTGTGATAATACAAGGGGAAAAAAGTCTAATTTTATAAGGAAATCTGTTCCAGTATCTAAATTTTGTCTTTATTAGTTGCTTATTGGATGAGATCACAGGTCAATAGGCTTAGGGGCCAAAGTAAAGGCTCTCCACTCCATGCTTCATCTGGTATACTATTTGAAACTTCAAAAAGTTGCATGCTGAACACATCAAAGATTTTTTTTTTTTAATACAGTAAAGGTATATAATAGAGCTTTTGTGTTTTCTCCCAGAAGTTAATAAGCATCCTGAACTTTTAACATAAACAAAATGCTGACATTAATTCATTTGGGCAAATTGAGCAAATCCAATGTTGTGGCATGAAACAATCCCTTGTTCTCATCAGATGGAAATGAATATCCTGATATTTTAGGTGCAGGTATCTGAAAATGTCAGAGCAGTTTATGCCCACAGAAATATGGGGAAGAAATATCATCAATAAAGAAAACCAGTGGATTGATTTCTTAATACATTTGCTTTTATCATTTCACCTTGCTTTCAGATATGCAGGAGCTTATGTGTTGTGCAGGCTGGCATCTGAAACAATGCACACTTCTACCTGCAAAATCAGACAGGGCAGTTAGGAATGGTGGAGAGTATCTTATTGCACTGCTTCAGGTTCGGTGGTAGCCCTTTATTATCCAGTTGACGTGACATGTCATCATGACACAATGTGTACATGGCTTGATGGAGCAGATGTGAAGAGACTTCCCAGAGAGACTGAAGAAGTGCCACAGCTCTGCATCCACCACTCTTCCGCTTCTCCTCCCATTGACTACAGGTGAGGGTAGTTGAAAGCTTAAAGGCTGATGAAAGACAGGGTTCATGTGGACAGCTTGCAGTGGAAAAGGGGCAGCGTGAAGCTATTAGAACTAGCATCATAAGACAGCAGGAGTGCCAAGAAGACAGCCTTGACTCACCTCTTAGTTTGAGGGGGAGAAGTTAATGAGTGCTTCATGCCAAGGTCCACAGATACTCTGAGCCTGAACTTCTGTCCTACTCTGGCAATGCTAGAGGGCCTTAAATTATTTATTTTCTATACAGTGCATTAGTGCAAAAAAGAACTGTCATAGTGCTGGACTTAGCACCTAATAGTCCTAACTGTAGGATCAAGACAGGTATCTAAGACCACAGTGACACATATGTAGTAGTAGCAAAATAGACATTCGATAACATATTCGATAAATAGACATTCAACATGTTGGGTCCTTCTGGATGAAAGTAACTATAAGAACAACCAGAGAGAGGGAATCTACCATTCAACTTCAACAGAAATAATGCTTTCCCGATTTTGGCCAAGGACTGTGCAAACAGTTGTCATTGAAAAACTTGCCAAAGTAAGGAAGTAAATAAGAAACTAAACTAAAAAAAAAGCAGGAAAGGAATGAGTCACCCACTGACTGATGTTCCATAAATATTTCTCTGGGTGTCTCTCTTCTTCCTGCAAGGTGATGCAAAGGATACTCTTTAAAATTAAATGCCCTTTCTTCTGACCATGGCTGCATCTTTCCTGTCCCCCGTGGGTTTATGACTACTTGTGAAACAATGAACTTGTTGGTAGAATGGTGTGGTTAGAGGTAGCCACATCTTCTGAATAGTTCGGTTTCACCTAAGTTATTCCCAGACCTTCCTGCGAAGGCAATATTTGGGAAGAGAATTGGCTTCTCCAGGCAGAAAAAATAACTGAAAGCCCTATGGAAATCAGGAGCCTATTACTAATGATGACAAAAAATGTAGCAAGACTAAAAATGTAAAGAAACAAGGAGTGAACATCTACATGAAAAATATACTTCTGTAAAACATTAGTAGCATGAAAATATCTTTTAATTAAGTAGGGAGAATTTCAGAATTGCTGACCCTTTATATGCCATGGCATGAGCCATCCTTAACAAGCAAAAATGAGATGTGAACTACCTTAGGGACAAACTATCCCTTAAAACCTTATTTCAAGGAAGCAGCTGGTACTGGTCACTGCTGGAGAGAAAACCCATATGTCTATTCTGCAATTTCCAGCTATAAAGCCCAGCTGCGATAGGTGCTGTGATCACAAATGTTGCACTGCATGTTCCCATGTGCTGGAATTTTTCCAGGTGTGTATTCAAATTTTCACACCTCTGGGGCATTCAGGATTAAGTATGTCTAAAAGTGAGCATCTAGGAGAAATTTAAGTGGAAAATCGTCAAGAAAAGTGGTGGGCACACTGTCAAAAGGGAGGTTGTGCATCTCTTTTTTCTCCCTTTAAATGGAATTGGGATCCCCTCAATCAGGTCAACTCACCTCCCAGTTGCAGCCCAAAAGCTCAGTTGTGCTTCTCATCCTCACCAATTTCAAGATTTAACAAAGCAGGTTTCTCTTGCAGGATGTAGAAATATGTTTTTATGACCCCAGGAAGAACTCAGTGACACACACAGATGTTCAGAGAGAATTTGACTGACGCCGTTGGCAGATTTTACAGAAATTTGGGGTTCCTGGCCCTGGTGCCAAAAATATTCACTGCTTCCTTATGGCCTCCATATGTAGATTACCCTCTGAATTGTTTAATTTAAAAAATTCCCAACTATCAAAAGGAAGGAGAAAAAGAAGCAAAGAAAAAAGAAAATGCATTACAGTGATAAAAGACAAATGAAGCAGAGACTTGAGTGATGAAACGGTTAATAAGGAAACAGTTACAAAAAAAGATCTCTAAAGTTATAGCGAGCTCAAGAATGACTTCTTTCTGAAGGATGAAATTAAGTTGTGTTAGACCAGCACTTTGATTTTACCGATCTAACTAAGGAAGAGGTATTATTATTTTCATAGTAGGGGTTGATCTACTGAATTACACATTGCTGATCTGTCACTCAAAATGACAATACAGACAAGGGATCTTCTTTGATCTCGAGACAGTTGAGGTTTCAAACAGGAGTCCACAGGGAAGACAAAGTTATTTTTTTAAACCCTGAACCACAGAACTTCCACAGCAAAGGGAAGAGGATATTATAGAGTGTATTTGCAAGTCATCAGTGAAGGCCACCGATTTGCCTCCTAATAGTTATTATGATAAGAATCTAGTAAAGGCTAGAAGCCAATTGCCAGCTGCATTATTAACATTACACTGCAGTTTAACTTAATTTACCAACAGTTTAAAAACAAAATTGTTAAGTCTTCACATGGTTAGGTTAGGCAAATCTTCAGCTAATTTATTCTGAGAACTCTCCTTTAAGTTCACTGCAGTTGTTGTGATTTACAGCATTTGAGAGTGCAGTCCTCTAGCAGTACAGCGTTGCAGATGATACTTGAAAATATAGGGACTTATTCAAAATTAGAAGCAAACGCTTTTTCTACAAATATTTGGACTATAAAAAGTAAATTAGATTGTTTGGAAATGAGGCAGTAAATTTACCAAGGCAGTCCATATAAAACAGTTGGTCAGTTTACCCTTGGATCCTGATTCAGAGTGTCGGGAGTCACTGTGTAGTTTTCCGTTCTGCTGGCGTTTGCAAGCAAATATTTATACGAGAGCCTCTTGAAGTGTGAATGTATTACTGACAGCACATAAAATAAAATAGAAACTATTTGAACTTTTGACAGCTGTTTTTTTCAGCTAAGTTTTCAGAATATTTTTAACATCTGGCACCTTAGCTGTCAATTTGATTTTCATAATGTAAATAGCAAACAATGGAAGAAGCGCACAGCCAGGGGTTTCCACACAGGATGTGTAACTCTGTTTATTCCCTGACCGCTGACATTTGTATTTACTTACTAGCACAAATTAGTAATTGTAAGCGTGTACAATCACTCGCATTTACCTGTAAGCTTTTACAATTCCCATATCCAAACAGGTTTTCCTTAGCCCAGTGCTTACTCAGGGAGACTTTCAACCACTATCCTGCTTCCAAAGGTGAGCGGCTGGGGCTAAGTCAACACAAAATCAGTGTTTCTATTCACCTTCTGTTAAATGGTAGGGACGTCAGAGCTTGGAGAAAAGCGACATCTCCAAAATGAAGAGGAGCAGCTGTGGCTCAGGCAGGGAAGGTGTGGAAGAGGAAGGGGCAGTGGAGGTGTGTGTGCTGGACACGGGGCTGTCGCACCAGTCCAGGCTCTCAGCGGCTTCCCTGCTCGGTCCACCATGATGTGCACTGGTGGTTGGCTGTGAAGCAAAGGAGGTTCTGCTGAAAGGCCACTTTTCAGAAACAAAGAGGAGAGTAAATCTATGCTAAAAATCCATACAGGAAAACCTGTGAAAAATATGGGATAAAAAAGTAAAACAGTAGTATGTTGATGCATATTTCTTTGCCCTTATTATTTCCTCTCACTCTTCTACCATAAGATTGGAAGGACATAGCATATTCAACCTGTGTTGCCAGCCTGTGTTTGAGTTAATGAATAAACATATTCTCTTAGTTCCAACATGCATATCATGAAGCCATTGCTGCACAAATTCAGTGTGAGAAAGCAAAAACTCTGTAAGTAGATAGACGTAGCCTTTTCATGCAAATCATGCCCTGGCTATCCCAAGGGGTGGAGAACTTTCAAAAGGACAAATGCCATGTTCCCTAAGCTCCCCTTCATCTTCTATTTTCATATTGGGTTTTTTAACTGTTTGCTTGAAATGAGCATTGGGCTGAGCCATGCACTTTGCAGTCCTGGCCTCACACTTGACTAGCACCAACTTCTCATGGTCAGCCTCTGGGTCTCTCAATGGATATAATCTTCTGCTTTATTTTCTCCTGGTCTCTTGCACTGTCAATAGCAGAATCCAACCCCTTTGCCTGGATTTTCAGTTGTCCCATCACAAGTGAGTTCTTGGGGAGGTTAAGAAACATCCCTCCTGCTGCTCTGAGGCATCCAGAGCATATGAGCACCCAATATCAGTAGGACTATGGGCCACAGATCTTTTCCATTTCGTAGTTCTGTAAAATAAAGAGCCCCTTCACACATGCTGGAGAAAACTCTTAATAACTGGATGCAAGACATGTTCTGTTTTCTCTCGAAGAAGCTCAGTCTTGAATGGACTAAGACAACATTCACATTTCTTCTGAGTTTCGAAAGGGGTAAAAGACAGTATTTATGGCTTTTGCTGTGGAGCCAATAAAAGACAGGAAAAAAATAAAGTCTGTGGTGGATGATGACGTCTGGATGGCTCAAGCCTCTGGATGGGGTCAAGCAACCATGGGCCTTTTTACCTTCCTTTACCAGTGCCTTGCTTTGCTGAGCACCATCCAGATGGGAGGCCATGGCCTGACATGAGAAAGGGCACACAGGCAGAGTGTGAGGACAAGGTGCAGAGTCCCAGGGAGGGGGTTCTGGCTGTGCACCTCTGACAGCGTCCCCTGCCAGCTCATCTGCAGAGTGGCCTTGGCAACAGCTCACAAGGGTTATTTAGGTGCATTTCTGTCCAGGTTAAAGATCTTATACTGACAAAAAACAAACTTTGCTTTGGTAATGAAGTGAGAAAATAGGAAAAAGACCAAGACAAAATCACAAATGTTGCTTTAGCAGAGGGAAGAAATAGAGTGCAGAGCACTCCACCTTGCATGGCAAATGTTCTTCAGCAACCCAAAAAGCAAATCATCTCCCCTTTTTAATTTATTGTCCTCTAGTCTGAGCAAAAAACATATTTGTGCCTGTTGTGTTATGTTATATGACGGTGTGCAACTTGCCAATAAAACTGAGTCTGGTCTGAAAATTCTGTTGATGGGATTTTTAAAAAGCACCCAATTTTTCCTGATGCTGTTCCCTCTGATGCCAGTGAGGTTTGTCGTTGTAATGAGGACTGCTCTTTATTTCTGTGAGAGAACGGCTAAATCAGGAATGAATATATTAGCAAATCCCAGCTGCTGGTTCTCCATGCCTGTCAGTTGTTTTATTTAGCAGTAAAGAGATGTAAATACCTCTGCTGGAACTGTCTACTCATTTTTCCCTGTTCTTGTGGCCATTTTTTTGAGGAATACTTCTGACCATGGTTTAGTAGGCATGATGGTGTTGGGCTGGTGGTTGAACTCGATGATCCTAGAGGTCTTTTCCAATCTATGATTCTGTATTCTATGAATCTATGATTCTGTGATTCAAATACTACCCAGATTTCTGTTGGTGGGTGAGGAAGGCTTCTGTGTTCTTTCCAGTCAAACTAAGAGGCAAGGCTTAGAGATTATGAAACGTTACATTAAATAAGAAAAAAACAGTGTGATAAACAGCACCAAAAACTCCTCACATCTTGATTCGTCTCCAGAATGGAGAGTGATGTTTGACAACCGTGGTTACACCCAGTGTCTTTCATGATAAAAGCAGCTGTTTCTGCTCTGCTCCCAGATAGGTATAGACCTGTTATATCCTGTTTTAATGCACTAAGGCCAAGAGTGAACGAGTCAGTGAGTTAAATCCTCAAACAAAATAAGATTTTCATTTGCTCTGAGGTTTAGAATCATCTTTTAAAAATGAAACTTGGAGACCTGTGTTATCATTTGACTCCAGAGGTGGATGCTTTTTAAAGTTGTTAAAAATCCATGATAAAATTGAAAGAATTAGCCGCAGTATTAGCTCTCTTTCGATGTAAAGATTCTGTGCTAACATACTGGAAGTTTAAGCTATTCTGTAGGTGTGTTTTTAGTTCTCCTACTGTCCAGTTTTACATTTCTGAACATGTTTAATTTGAGCTTACTACCTTTTACAGGTCTTTTGGCAATAGATTACACCAAGCCTTAGTTAAATTACTTTTGGGTTTTATATGCAGTTTGGATATGTTCTGTGATGCCTTGCAGGGATTTGAAAAAATATATTCAAGTGTATTTCATTGGTGTGACCCAGCAGTCCCATGTGCTTACTTCACCTGCCGTGCCTGCTCTTACAATGAGATCTGTTGAGATGCTTTCTTTGATCCAATGCTGCATTGCAATAGGTGAGATCATTCTCAGTGGTTTTTTGTTGACTATCCTGTGGATATAGCCACTTCCTAGAAGGTGAGATGGCACCTTTTCCAGGGAGAGGGCCCAGCCCTGTGGCTCTCCCATTGCTCTCCCACACCCAGAGAACCCTACAAGCACACGGTTTCGGTTCAACACTTGTTTGAGTTCATAGCTCATTGACGAATAAGATTTTCTATCAGTGCTAACAGTGCAAAAAGATCTTGTACACAAACTGACTTCTCTTTGCTTCATTTCAAAGCCTGCAGGCAATCATTAGGTGAACCAGGTTAGAAAGAAATCCTGGTTTCGTGTGCTGGAAGTACTGAGCAGTAAAAGTCTGTTAGCACCACCATAGCCAGCTACTCAGGGAAAGCCAGAATGAGAAATGCCAAGAAAAGGACAAAACATTAATATTGCACAACATAGAACTGGCAGAGAGGTTGAGAAGAACAGAGGAAAGAAAGTGGAAAAGTTCCTGTGTTGTAGTAGGCAACACAGGCCTCCGGTAAGGACCCTGCTCAGCGAAACGGGGAGCTGTGGTAGCCCTTGAACAAGAAGCTCCTAACACCATCAGGGTTTGTGTGGGGAAGAGGTACAAGGACAGTGGCAGAACTGAGTGACGTCTCTGTATACACCAAAAGGTTACCATCGCTGGTTCAGGCAAGGAATTGGCAGGACAGGCGATGATTGCACTTTTAATAAGTGCTATTCACTTATTCTAGGAGAAGCCTGGAGCCTTTTGAATACCACATTTGTTGCTTGCTACAATGGCTGGCAGTGGGCTACAACCTGAATAAATGAGTAGAATTATATTTTATGAAATATGATATGACTTCTCATCATTGAATTGATCTACTGTCCTGAGCAGCTCTCTATGCATTTTTGTAATCCCTGCACAGTGTTTAGATGTTATACAAGGACAGTCATTTTCACAACATTCCTGGCTAAATCACAACTGGAAGTCATGGCACCATGATTCTGTTTAATGAAGTGCCTATACTTATTCACAAGAGCCTATTGCTGTGATTACCAGATTTTTTAAAACTTGGCTGCCACAATATCTACAGATTATAAAATTTCCTATGAAAAGATCTCATGACTCTCAGACATCACCCCAAAAGATTCCCACTTTGGAAAAATCTCATTATCTTTTATTTGTGTGTCCAGCTGGTGGGAACTAGGAAGCAGCAATAAGACTTCAAAAAGTCCTTTCTCAAACATAACATTCTAAGGCTCTACAAGGCAGTGTCATAGCCCTGGGCTGGGAGGTGTCTGTTGGAGAATCGAGGCTGCTCTGGAAGTTAATCTGTTCAAGGATGCTGCAGCCAGGCTTTGTGTTCCAGTAGCAGGCTGAAGAAGACAAGTGGCACCAAGATCCTTTCTTTGGGTGTCACCCCCAGCAACTTGCTTAGGGAGCAACATCTGCATCCACTTTGGAATAAAAGTTTTCTGCTGCATTTCTGGCTAATAACAACAGTAATTAACACCACGTGCTTTCATCTGGAGCAATCCTGGAAGGGCTATTTCAAACATCAGTGAAATATAGCCACGCATACCATCTAAATATAGCAGAGTTTTTCTCCAGCAGCACTATATGAGAGTCCTTAGGAGAGGAAAAGAGAAATGACTTCCCATTTTGGAAGCAAAAGGTGAATCATTTGAGGTAGGAAGGGTATCATTAACCAGTTTGGGATATATCCAGGGCTGTGTGTATGCGGTAAGTCACTGCACAGAGGCAAACAATGGCAAACTACAAGCAGGAGGAAAAAAGAGGAAGAATTTCAGCTACTGGCTGAAATATGGACTCAAATTATTGTTTTCAAAATAATAAACCAGGGATCAATTTGGTACACAGAAGCAGGAAGTATTTGGCACAGAGAAGAGAACAAATACTGACTTGTGAACGTAAAGCCAACTCCCAGCTTGCCTTCCGAGGAAAAAACTTATGTAAGCTGAGCTCAGCACCTACAGGACTTCCAGCTATTCCAAGGAAAACCAGTCTCTCCCTGCACATACAAACCCTTTCTTTACTCAGACATCCAAAAAGGCAGTCATCCTGTCAGGAAAATGCAGTACAGCTACTGTAGTAGCTGGCAAAATCTTTATCCCCTATGACACATTAGCAGCATATATACTGTCTTTGTATTATCATATATTTAAGTCAAATTCAATAAATAATATAGTCATTTAGACTGTGTGTCAACTATGCCTGTTTAACGAATCCCACAGTCAGACAGTTGTGCGCATGGGCGATGGCAGAATGCCACTGCATTCCCACAAAGGGAAAAGCATCTATTTTTAAATCTGTGAGATTAAAAACCTCTGCATTATAATTTTTGGTACCATTTTATTTATAAACTTTTTAAGTACGGTGAGTTCATATTGAAAGAAAACTGATGAATACATTTAAAACCCTTCTAAAATAAATAGCCTCATGAATGTATACACAGACGGACCCACACATATATAATGTAATTGTGTAAATAAAAGCATAGCTATTCATCGGATTAAAGGCATCTATGGCAAAGACTGTCTTCCTTCATATTTATTAGTCACTTGAATTTTTTTGCATTGCAAAATATCTATTTGGTAGCTAGAGTCTAATAAAGATGTTTTCTAAACAAAAGGAATAGCTTTGCAAAGCCCGGAAGGCCACAGCAAATAGGCAGCTCATGCGAGTATTTTGAATAACCAAAGAGAATCATAATATCTCTGACATTAAAAGAGTTCAGTTGACAGTTTGGAAATCCTTTCACTGAGATAGAGTAGTGGTGTTTGCTTAAGGCCACCATTTCTCTGTCAAAGTCAATACAGCTGCGGTAAAGAATGTAACACAAATATGTCCCTGTAATACTCAAGAATGCAAATACCGGAGGGTGGATGAGTGGCTGCAGTGTTACTCAAGGCACTGCTGAACCAGCACTAACCCAAGTTGGGACCATACCCATATGTGCTATTTGCTACTGAGTGTGCAGGCAATTTAAGCCTTCTGTATTAAGTGGGGCAGCATCAGGTATTGAAGTCTAATGGTTGATGAGTAGCTTTAATAATTATGTTCTCTAGAAGATAACAAGCAAGAGAAATCTTAAAAAGCGTTGAGAGATGGTCTCTGGCTGATTATGAGTGGAAATACTGAGGCTTTTGATTTGGCTTGCCTACAAGCTACAGCTGGTGGTGCAACCTATATGAGTTTTCATTTTCAATGTATCGTTAAATACAGGCTGAGGCAATGCTGCAGTGTCATTTCCAGGGCAGGGCACCCACTGAAGACAAATGCTCCAGTTTCTCTTTGTCCTGCTACTGCCATCTAGGGCAGGATTCAGGTGGCTAAAACTAGTAGCAGGGAGATGCCTAAGGGTAGTCAAGGCATCTGCCTGGGACTAGGAAAATCATACAGAAAATCTGCAGCAGGTTTCTACTGGTAATGTTTCTTTTACTGGGCCAGAGTGGCTTTTTGTAACAGGGGGAAGGGGGAACTTTGGGCAGAAGCCTAATGTTGGGGAGAGCTTACAGTTAGTTTGCTCCTACACCTGGCAATATCACTGTCTGACTCCCTTCTGCCCTCCAGGGCTCTGCAGCCAGCACACGCCGGTGTGTCCCTCAGCATTCCTCATCCCCTCTGTGAGTTTAAGGCCTCGATCACTTATTTCTGGTGGAGCCAAGGGGCCTGGCAAGAGATGAGCAAACTCCAGTCTTGCCCAGAAACATGTTATCTGTTATTTCGGAAGAGGAGGAAGGACATTAATGGAGGTGAGCCCTTCTTCAGATGGCGCATATGTCATCTTGCAGCAGGTAACTGTCAATGAGAGCCAAAATAATTGGTTTTAGATATAAAAACTGTTAGTGCACTGGGAATCTGGTGTGGGATTGATGACCTGTGGTGGCAGAAGCCATGCTCCTGGTGGAGGCAGGGGTGGTGGGACATCTGTGGTCAATCCAGCAGACAGGAGGGCTGAGTTCCCTGCCTGTACCACAGAAATGCGCTGCGTCTGGAAGCAAAGATTTAATGTAAGGATGTGGAGGTGTAGGCGCAGATGTGCTATGACAGGAGCTGTGTGCTGGTAGGTGGAGGTGGTTCTCGGTGGAGAGGCTCGCATCTGCGGGATCAGGGAGCATCTGGAGGCACCACAGGCCTGATGCGCATGCAAGGATGCACAGGCGCATTACTCAGTATGGATAATCTCTATTCCCTGCACTTCTGTCTGTCTGAGGGTGCTTTTATGATATCTGCTAAGGCTGAGGTGATACGTAGCCAGAGAATGAGTCCTTAACTGTGCTCTGGGGGTGTGTGTACGTCAAAACACCAGGGCTGCAGACACAGGTCTCCTTCTCTTGTAATTAGTGGCACAACCAGCTCTCAGCTGTGTTGGAGGTCAGAGACGAGGCTCCTGTGTAAATTTAGTCTAAAGAGCCATTGGTTAGCCCATGCTGGTTGGGGAAGCTTGCTAGTTTGAATGGAACTGGTGAATTCCCTGCTAATAATCTCTAGGAGAAGAAAAAAACAAAGTGAATTACTCCCAAAGCGATGAGAAGAGAGATGCTAGCAGGTATCTGTCAAGGACAAATTCAGAAGTGTAATTAGTGAGCAGAGAGAATGTTCTTCAGAGAAATAACTTGGAGATGCAGATGAGATGTAGACTTAATGTAACATTTCTACAGATGCAAAATTCCAAAGAAAGCAAAATTTGTCATTCATGGAATACCAGAACACTCTTGCAAATCATGGGAATACTATTATTCTCTTGGCATAGTAATGGATATGTATTTCTGTAGGAGTATATCTTGTTTTGAAATAGCAGCCTCCAAGTCCTCTGTCTGCAATAGTGCTGCGATCTACTTGTGGTGCACTTGATGACACAAAAGACCATTTCTCGGTATGGAAAATACTAGGAATAACACTCTGTTATATATTCCACCAGAGCCATGCCTAACTGAGATATTTATTGACAGCGAGCATATTGACATGCAGAAGCTGCTTCCCCAGGCATGGGTGCTCCCATGTCCATCACATTATACAGTGTGAAGTTCAGCAAACATTCCCCATGAACACAGGGGGAGACGGTACACCTGTGATACCTCCTGATATCTAACCCAGAACCCCCTTGTTCCCTAAAACTGCAACTCGAGAAATGCCAGGTGATTAACAAAATGATTGCTGTGGACTGAAAACAGGAAAATATCCCATGGGGTTGATGATCTGTGCTGCCTACAAGCTTCAACAGCTGATGATGCCGAAGGGAAGTACGGGAATCAATGTATCGGAAGGTACCAGGGGTGCAGGGAACTGTAGAGGCTGGCCTTTGGGGAGAAGCTAGCACACGTTAACTTGGTCTGATAAAAGTCTTGTTGCCGAAGGAAGCTTTTGACAGCCTGCTTGCCCTGGAGTAATACTGAAGAAATTCCAGAAAAGATTTTTCACTAAAGCAAAAATCTCATCTCATTCAAAGCCAGGGATCCACAAGAAGGAAGATGTGACCCAGAAAACGGTATAAGTTGCTGCCACTGTGCAAGATCATAGCTGTGTGCTGAATTATTTAACACCGAAACTGCCGCCAGATTTAAGTACTGTACAAAAGTGTAGTAAAGAATGGATCCAGTCTTAAAGACATTACTGTTGTTTGTATTGTGTCTCAATGTGTGCACAGTGGTTACCAGACAAATAAAACTGATACAGTTTCAGCCTGAAGGAGTTCTTTTTATTAGACATAGTGCATGGCATTAAATCACAAGTCAGTAGGGGGCTGGGAGAGATAGGGTTTCAACAGACTCTGTCAGTAACAGTAGCTTTATTTCCCCTATCTGGTACAATCAGCTGCCTGCTCCAAAATAATAATCTGGGAAATTTGTCAGGCTATAAGACATCTGTCCTCATAACTTCCATTTCAGAGAATGCTTTCTGAAGAGATAGGAACTCAGGAAATTATTTTTCTCAACAGGAAGAAAAAGTAAAATTAGCAATTGCTGACCTGCCACCCAATAAAATAGCCAGGTGTTTTTATGGCTACAAAGCTGACAGGTCAGACTGCCATAGTAGAGTGAAGGGAGAATTTTAAAATGAAGAGGAATGAATACTTTGGAAAGAATGATCCGAAATGCAAGGAATTTATTTTCTTTTATTCTCACTAAGTAAAAACCCATTAAAACAATTTTCCAATACATAAAACAGCCTCCAGTATGTTTCCCTAAAATACACATCCCTTAATGTTCTTTATTGTCTGAAATCTCATCAAAATCTTTACAGGTATTAGGAGTATGCTGTTGTCTAGGTTTGGAGAAGATGTATTTTATTTAAAAGAAAAGCAAAAATTCATATATGGATTTAATATTCTGGGCATGAAAGAGTATCAGAAGAGATGGTTCTTTTGTGTGAAAAAAAAAAATCTGCAAGTAAAACCAAAACAGAAGAAGGTTTTCCAAGAAAGTGATTTTCTAAAGATGTGTGTCAAGCAGGTATTTTTAAAAACATACTTAGATGCTTTCTGTGTCTCCTCAGAATTTGATTCTAGCAGCATGTTTTCTCCTGCAAAAGCTTAGCAGTCACATACTGCTTTCATCTATACATGTTACTAGCTATACCAAAATACAAATATATTTAAAAGGCTGTAACCTTAAGAATATATACCAGTAACCTAAGGGTAAAGAAAGAAATTGCAGCTATATTAACATTATCTGAATCCCAAGAACTGCACACACAGAAATTTACTAAATAAAATCACACTTAAAAATAATTTTGAGCAACTTGAGGTTAAAAAAAAACAGTGCTCATGTAAACCTCTGAAGAACCTGAACTGTCCTTCCAGAAACCTCATGCAATCAGCATACTGTTAAAACATCTCAATAGCAATCACTCCTGCTTCAATGAGTTTGATTTTTTAAAGATATCTTTCTTCAAAAAAATTACTCACCTTGCTGATGCCCTTACTCTGCCATGAGTATTATTTTCCCTTCCTGTTTACAAATACAGATTTGTAAACTAGTAACAAATCCCACCTTTATTTATTCCTTAAATAGAATCACTACATCAAGTTGGTCTGTGAAGACCTTTACTACAAAAATGATGATTAACTTTTACTACGAAAGAACTTCTTTGAAACCTAATAATGTCTTAATACCCTTGAGATTGAAGTAACAGAAGCTCAATTGTTTTAGGAAAACCCACCCACAATGTCTTATTTTTAGTGAACCTATTTTTAACATTCTAAAATTAGCGTTAGAATAACAAAGTAGTAAACCAAGGTCCTAGGCTACTTCATTATCTTAGTTATTACCCTGACAGCCTAAATGACTCGATTAAACATCAATGACAGAAGAGCTGAAGAGTTTAAAGGTCAATAAATACAGTGATAGGAATCCTCCAAGGTAGCCTTTTGCTATAGGCTTCTGAGGCTTAAACATTGAAAAGCTAATTACTCTTCTTCCCTAATTAAGAGAGCCTTTCTTGATCAGCTGTTCACTGACCAGCTGATCACATTTGCTCATTTTGAAGTTCACAGAGGTCTAAGCCAAGCTAAATTAGACTAGTAAACAGCAAAAATGAGATCCAGATCCCAACTAGTTGACATTCTTAATTGAACTCTGGTTGAAGAAAATACTGTTCCCAAGTTGTAGAAGCAATTGTGTCACTGAGGCAAATTCTAGTTCACAGCCACATAAGAACATCCATTTCCATCTGAGTGAACGAGTTATGAGGACTTATAAGGTGGAAAGTGTCAAAGGAAATAGACCGTAACTCTCTCAGTTGCCTTCTCCCGTCTCTCTTAACCTCTCCGTTTTCCCCATTGAGTGAGGATCTCTACAATTATCCTGAAAGATATAATCTAAATCCTCTACGAAACTAGAGTGCTGCAGGTAGAAGAGGGCAGATAAAGGTGGTTTCACTGCCTCCATAGTCCGTGCATAAGATATTCATTGGCCAGGGTAGGAAACACCGATTCTTACAGCATCCTGCTTTGGCTATGGTGTGCCAAAGAAATGACTAGGGTGGAAGAAATCCCCCGGTCTTCTCATCCCTTTCCTGTCAGGGAAGGATTTGAATGCAATCTTAAAGGCTTTCATGGGAAGCATGAAGCCCCTTCAGTTCCCCACTAGCCTGTTATTAACACTGTTTGTCTCCTATTCCTGCCATTAATGACCTTGCAAGTACCAGTATCAAAAAGCAGTGTATTCTTTCATATAGATGCATGTCCTGTGGTGGCTTTTCAATAGCTCTGCTGGCCATTTGTGCTAGCTGCCCCTCTTTTATATAAATGGAATTTGAAATGATATTTACATACAAATACAGATAACTAGTAGAAAATGCAGCAGTCACAGAAAGAAAATGAGCCACATGTAATGGAAAAATAATTTTACATCCATTTCTTTAAGCTGTAAGGCTACATAAGGACTGGTAAGCACAAGGGAAATAGAAAAGAAAAAATATACTGTGCAGTGTGGGACAGGACATTCAGGAACCAACAGAATAAAAGGGATCCTGGGGATGCAAGGACAAAGCAGCGTGGGGGATAAGATAAAAAATAGAGCAAGCACTGGACGAGAAGACCCTGGGAGGAAAGAGATAGTAAAACTTTCCCCCTGGTCTCAGCCAGCATTATTCCTTCCTCTTTGCAGTTTCTCATCAAATGCTTCCTATGTTTTTTCTGACTCTGGACGCTTTGTGCCCCACTTTCACCAAGCCTATAGGTGGTGGCTTGGATGGAAGGGCTTCCAGCAGAGTACTACAAGGCTAGCAAATGACATATATGCTTGATAAAAGGAGTCTAAGAAACAAACCAGCCCAAATAAAAGAAAAATTAGTGTGTTAGCTTCACTGGGAAGGCTGAAGGACTCCTTATTTGCTAACAGAGAGAGAGCTGTATGCCAGGATTTGACAGCATTGTCACCAAAATTTTGTCAGTAAACTGCTCTCC
Source organism: Cuculus canorus (assembly GCF_017976375.1). NCBI lineage: Eukaryota > Metazoa > Chordata > Aves > Cuculiformes > Cuculidae > Cuculus > Cuculus canorus. The sequence continues at coordinate 134,284,193 of NC_071402.1, read as the reverse complement.
ATCTCACAAATTGTCCCTTCTGTTGGTTAAAATGTGTATCAGTCAGATCTGCACACTGTAAAATTAATATATGGATTGGGACAAGCTCCCAATCTTTCCATGCTGTTCAATTCACTTAGTAACAGAAATGGAAAATCTGGCTCTCTGATATCACATGGATTTATCCCCAAATCCATTCAATGATCACCCAGGGCTTGGAGAAGTAGGTGGATGGATGTAAGCAGCAACTTAAATATTATATGCTCAATCTCTATCCCGTGAAAGGAACTCAGAAACCTGATGACACAGCGAAGTGCTCACAGGTGGCAATATTTCTTCACTCACAACTAGTAAGTCCAAAAGAAGAAGAAAGCAAAATTTTCCTGGGACAGGAGACAACAAGCACGGGAAGAGAGACGTGTAGTAAATTGGAGCAATACTTTTGATCTCCCTATACTTGCCTCCTGGCTGTGGGTGGCTGATGATGTTCCTCCTCCACAGCTGGACTGCAGCTCCTTGTCTGGACTTGGTTGTTGGTCAATTCACATTGACTCTGTCCATACTAATAAATTAAATAGTACTGAAGAATGTTTCCAGACCCTAGAAATCAATCATTCGTCCCTTTAAATTGTCCAGAGGGACAGACAGTTTAATAGCACAGACACAGGCCATCCTATGCCAGCCATCCTTAGCGCCAGAGCAGCCCTGGGCACATTGACTGGAAGTCCCCAGCCACTGCCCCTTGCCCCCTGCGGACAGGCTGAAGCCAATGCAGTCCCATTGCAGAGCCTGAAGAGAGAGGCTATTCCAGCCTTCCTGCTGAACTGTGCCCCTGCTGAGTTTGGAGTCATTTGAACCCTCACAGTGGTGCCCTGTTTACTGCAATTTGGACATTAAGGGTCAAAACTGGTGCCAGGAGGTCTCAAGGAGCCACTGCCCCCTCGGTAACAGGTACCAGCTCCCCAGTCTCTTAGTGCTTCAAAGCACTTGCAGTCCTGTTCCCACACACACATCTATTTACCACTACACAAATGTGGAATGTGCATTTTGCACATGACAAGTCTCAGAGGGATGCTCTTGGCATTCACCCAACCAGGAACGAGGAGCTCTGGCTGCACCAGCTGCACTCTGCTGCCTTCAGCTTCTTCACCACTAAGCCTCAGGGACAACATTTTAGGAAACTGAAATGAACCTGCCGTAGAAAAAGAAAATCATAGTTTCTCATGCAAAATGTAAGAAATAGTATAGACTGATGGAATTACCTGTTTGCTAAGGAAAATTTGGTAGAGGTCCTCTCTAGTTCTCATGCAAGGAAAATCCTGGTTTGTTCACTATCCTAAATAACAATGAAACTCTGGTCAACAAACCTACATGAGCAGAAGAAAATGTATTAATAAGAAACCATCCCTGAACATAAAGGTCATTCTACTTATCTTTTGCAGTGTTCAGTTATGCAGATGTGTAAATCTACCTTCTCAGAAAGAATTTTTGTTCCATGTTTAACTGCCTCACAGACAGAGGAGTAAGACAGTGGTCCTCTTTCTCAAGGGTTGCCTCTTCCTTGCATGTAACATGGTGCCGTTATGTTCAGATTAGAACCCAATTCCCTTTTGCTCGTATCACAGCTTCTCAGGTGCAGGGCTGAGTCAGCAAGATGTAGCAGCATAATTTTAGTGCTGTTTATTTGTTTGGGTCAAAGATCCGCAGCTGTTTTCTCTCTTTTCTCTCCTTGGCCATGCAATCACTGCTGAGCTACTACGGCTGCGATTCCCCGAAGTGCATTATTGTAACTTCCATAACGCAGCAGGAGCAATTATTCTACCCCAAGTTGCATCTCCTTCCACCTGGATATACGTTAAATACATGGCCAGAGGGGACCACCCCCAGTAAAAAGATATTTCTAATCTGAATATCAGATGCCTAAGCCTCATCCCTAGACACTTATGAAGTGTTTCAGTTTAACTGAAAATTGAGATGAGAACAGCAGTATTGGCAGAAGCTTAGCTCCCGTTGATACTGTAATTACTTTTACTGATCATTTCACTCACATGTGGTCAGCACTCAAGGACAAAATCACTATTCCCCTGGCAAAGACAGGAAAGGTGGAGCAGGTATCAGCATCATTTCCAGAAAGAAGCTGTACTAGGAAAATCTAGACTGTTTTCAACTAAACCCAGCAAGCCTGTAAGCCTGACAGAATTTGACCAGATTTTCCTGCTGCATGTTTATGACAAAAGTGATGAGTAAAACTAATCACTGTTATTAACTCCCCTAATTTTTGCAAAGAGAAAAGAATAATTTTTGCTATTATAGGCATTCAGCAGTGCAAATTGCAATTCTTTAAGGGTTAATAAATAAATAAACAAACAGATAAATAAATAAATAAAAAGAGACATCCTTACGCATAGCTTTTCAAGAAATATTATCACTTGCTAAATCACAGTCTACGTTTAAAAAGAATCAGGTCCATTGCAAAAGAGAAGCACACCAATTTTTCTCTATAGTTTTTTTTTAAGTTGGTAATTTGTAAGCAACAAACTCCTTTATTGTTTTGGCAGCATGTGGACATTTAAAGTGTAGGCACTGTTGCATTATTCAAAATGGTAATTTTATGTTTTTTTGTTTGTTTGTTTGAATGGGAGTTGTTGGCCAAAATCTGGTTGAGATCTCACTGAGAATCAGTGAACTGATCTCTGTGTTTTGCCTGCTGAAAATGTACAAAAACTTTTAAGTGAAATGTTGCTTCGTGTTCTATAGTCCAGATATAAAAAAAAATCTGTCTATAATCTAATCTTTTAGCTGTCTATAATCAAACAAAAACTCAGTCCATTTTTTTCAGGAGCTGTTGCAAAGGAGCATATGCAGCTGTACTAATAGCGACTAAAATTTTATTTGACAACCAGTAAGGTAATTAGTAAATTAAGGCCTGTTTGTTTTGATGTCTGATTTATTTGAGTGACATCAGGATTTTCACTCTAAAGGCACTTTTTTTATAATTCATCACCCACTGGATTTCATTCTTTCAAGTATATTCCTCTGGAACACATCTCTGCTTCCTCTTGCTGCAGAGGACCAGCAGATGTAAATCAGATCTTGTGTGTTCTTTTCATTTCTCAAAGAAATCTTGTATTTGTCAGTTTGCTTAACACTAAAAACTTCAACGCAAAACCTGACTACAGTATGTCAAGGGAAAGTCTACGTACAGAGGAAGTGAAGTTACATAATCTCATTATCAATTATGTTTCATTTAGGGCATATTCTCATCATCACCCACTATTAAATACAAAGATTCTTGACAAGGAACTCCTTGAGGAAAACATGTCATGTTTAAGGATATGTAGCACACGTGGTTTTTTTAAGGGCCATAAACCTTGTTTAACAGCTCAATGCTTTAATTGTCCTGGGAGGGGCTTCTGCAAATCCATGACCCGCATACAGCTCCCATTAGGGAAATCCTGGTGATCGCTGCTTGGATGCAGTCTCCTCATCAGTGGACCATGCTTTCATGCCATGTGTTAATGGCACCTTTAAGATAGATATTCACAAGTCAAACATCCTGTTAAGAGATGCTATGTTCACAATTAAGTTAAGCTAAAGAACACTTAAGGCAATCAAAATTTTTGATGTTGTTTGAATTTTATGGGTTAAATTAGTCTCTGATGTACGCCAGAGAGTTATTGCTAAGATGAACTTGGCACATTTTTTCATTGCTGTACACAAATGCATCCTTACATGTGTAGCTGTAGAAAACTGCTCTAAATGGACATTCACATGAGCCATCTGCTTGTTATTCATAGAATCATAGAATAGTTTGGGTTGGAAGGGACGTTAAAGATCATCCAGTTCCAACCCCCCTGCCATGGGCAGGGACATCCCACTGGATCAGGCTGCCCAAGGCCCCATCCAGCCTGCCCTTGAACACCTCCAGGGATGGGGCAGCCACAGCTTCCCTGGGCAACCTGTGCCAGTGTCTCACCGCTCTCATGGTGAAGTAATTCTTCCTTATGTCTAGCCTAAATCTGTCCCTCTCCAGTTTATACCCATTGCCCCTCATCCTATCGCTACAACCCTTTTGTAAACAGTCCCTCTCCAGCTATTCTGTAGGCCACTTCAGGTACTGGAAAGTCACTATAAGATGTCCTCTGAGCCTTCTCTTCTCCAGGCTGAACAACCCCAACTCTCTCAGCCTGTCCTCATAGGGAAGGTGCTCCAGCCCTCTGATCATCTTTGTAGCCCTCCTCTGGACCTGTTCCAACAGCTCCATATCCTTCATACTTTGAGGATTCCAGAACTGGGCACAGTGCTCCAGATGAGGTCTCACAAGAGAGGAATAGAGGGGCAGAATCACTTCCCTGTCATAACACACTTGACTTTCCTGAAGGAAGTGTAGCCTCAGAAAATGCCTTCCCAAAACTAGAGACAGACTTTCCAGCTGGACAGGTCAGGTTGTTATCACAGCCAGGCTGGTGTCCCATTTTCTGCAGAAGATGACACTTGAGGAAGGAGAAAGGCTTGGATGGCCTTCAAGCATCTTGCTCTGCTGAAAGATGGCAAAGAGAAGCCTGCTGCACGAGGGGAAGAGTCAACACAGTCGCACCCAGTCCTGTAGGAGAAGGTAGTGGGTGAAGCACAGAGACTTACAGCTTTAAAGCCAAACTGAAATGTGTATAAATTAAGCAAGATTTTAAAGCACTTTGGACTAAATTAGTCTCTGGTGGAACGTTGCTGGTGTTTGTGGAGTTACGCCCTGGATGAATCGGGTTCTCTGGCATGAGAAATGAATGCTGCCTGACTTTAAATAGAACATGAGCTGTTTGCAGTTGAGCCAGGCTTGTTTCCTCTTGGAAAAAAGTTTTCCTTGCAACCTTTGTATGTGGTGATTTTGTGCCCTTACAAATGGACTGACTGAATGAGACAAAAAGTAGTGGGGTACCATGCTGCGTATATATGACAGGCAGACTAATTTAAAGTCCTAACTTATGAGCTGGGTTTTTCCAAGGCCATAGATTTTCATTAGCTATTTGCTGTGTTAATAAGAGACAACCACAGCAACAAGTGGTACAAATGTTAGCTTTGAAATACAGAGCACCTCTTAAACCAACAGAACAGGCAATAAATGGTGTGTGCATATTTGCTCATTTGGCAAAGCTAGAAGTTCGAATTATGTCTTACGGCCAGCTGACATATACCGGACCAAATTCATCCCTAGGGCAGCTCCACCAGCTTCAGAGGAGCTACTCAGGGAACAAATCCACAATTTTTCTCTTAATGCCACTTCATTCCAAACATAATTATTTTTTCATGGGCTATCCAATATGGTGCAGATGATATGACACTGAAATGGGACTGTAAAGACCTGTATGTTGTTTCTGCTTCTTCCTTTGCGCCTCAGTTGCAATTACTACATCTAATGTTTGAATGTTTGCTCCACACACTTCTTGGGTAGCAAAAACTGTTTCTTACTTTCATGTTTTACATTACACAAGAAAGCAGGTTTGTGCTTCATTAAAAAAATCTGAAATTAATCATATAAAAAAATAAGACATTAACAATGCCTATTCATTGAAAGGATAATAAGATAACCTAAGGAATGGTCAGCAGAATTAGCCCAGTCCGCTCTCCTGTGTTGGATTTTGCTGAAGATAAGGTAGCCAGCCCTTTTCCACATCTATTGCCACACAGCATCAGAGGATACAGATGGAGCTGGCAGATAATTCCACAATTTTATTCTGGTTTTGCTTTCTTCCTTTAAAAAGTTGGACACATCTCAGCAGGCATGGCGAAGTCCTGTCTGGCTAAATCCTCCCTCATTCATTTTTCTTTTTGGCTCAGATGTAAAATGTACACATATAAACCTGAATACATGAATAAGACCTTACTGCAAAGGCCCAGGAGGGCATTTACTCATGTGCCACCACTTTCTTTGATCATACTCTGCTGGAAGCCAGTAGATAATACTGCTACTTACAAGCAATGAGCTGAGGGGTGTTGGGTGAGCTGAGGCTCTGTTAGGAGATGGATGCTGAGACCCTAGATGTGAGAGGAGAGGGCTCTCTGCACCACTGCAAATGTAATGAGATCCGTGGATCTCCCAATCTGTCAGACTGGGAGAGGGTGGCGGGATTGTGATGATTTTTCTTATTCACCTGTCCTGCAAAACGTGTCAAGGAAGTATGCTGTTGACCCAGCCAGAAGTTTAGACCCACCACTGAAATTGTCTCCGTCTGCTGGGGATCTTACCTGAAACTGGAAAATCTGGTACCTAGTGATAGAACCAGCACAACCAGAGAGACAATAAAATTTTAACCAAGAAACACCCTCCCTTTCTGGGAAGAGCTGCGTCTTTTCTCTGTAGGTGCTTCCTCCTGCCTTTGTTGGGATACAAAAGGTCTAGTTGAGCTGCTCTTGCATGAAGGTGTGTCATTCCTTTGTGCTCCATGCTCTGTGGCTAGTGCCACTGTTGGAGCACTACCTCCTGCCTCCACAGCATTGTTAGTTCTCAAATTAGACCCTTAGACTGTCATTGGTGAAGACCATTGAACAAACCCACTAAATTTAACAAAACCAGTCCGACAGTTCTAGAAATAATTTGGAGATGGGAGGGGTAAAAATGGGAAAAAAAAAAAAGCTATCAAAATAGTGTAATTTATTTAGTTTCTATTATATTTATAATGCATAAAAGCACAAAGGAAAATTAAATATCAAGTTTCCTGTTATATATTAAACCCTGCATGTTCAGTACACATGATCGGCATGCTCCATCTTTAGCCCTGGTGTCATGCCACTTAGTCTGGCAGGATGTGAACATGCACTCATGTTTTTTCCTGAGGAGTTTTTCTGCCTTCATATCTTCAGAATTGACATTGGGTTACTTTCTTTCTGCCTGTTTTCCATCCCTGTGGGAATACAAAACTCAAGTCCTTCCCTCCCATTTCTACAGCTCTCAGTCATCCCGCGGCTGTGCTGAAGCTTATTTGCCCTGGTTGAAATGCCTGAAAGGTGAGGGACAGGGGCAGCACATCTGTTCAGACTGATACACTTGTCTTTTAAAGCATCTTAGTTCTGATGGTAATAAGGAGATGGAATGTATGGCTTGGAGCAGTCCGCTCACCACGTCCTATGTGAGTTCTGCCCTCAAAAAAAATTACATTCCTCTTTAAAGTTAATTCCAAATAAAACACATCAACAGATGCAGTTTCAGAAACACTGGTAGCTGCGTTTTCATGTGATACATGTGGATATGCTACTGTAAAGGAGACTTTTGCATAACCTGCTGCAAATATATGACAGACAGCTTGTCAGGAAATGCTCAAGATAGGCAATGATTTGGGACTAATTTCATGGATGTTTTCCAGTTTCTATTTTCTACCCCCATCCTCCTTTCTCTTTCTCTGAACAAGAGGGCTCCTGAAATTTCCTGCTTAACATCTTTCACTTTGAATAAAGAATACGCTAAACATCCCCCCTGCAGCTGGTCCTGCCGAAATTGCTCCTCTGGAGGGACCAGCAGATGATGTTGGTGGATTTGAGAAGATCCAGGCAGGAGGGTATAGCCCCCAGCGCAGCCCACACTGAAGCCTGCAACCTGAGACTGCTGCTCCTTACCTTCCACTCGCACACGCGTGTACACACACACACACAAACACACTCTCTCTCTCTCCTCTCTCTCTCTCCCTCTCACATGCAGAGACTTTAAATGAACCCAGATGGCTGGCACACAAGGAGTAGGCATCCTGGAAAAGTGCCCCAGGGCGCTCTGGTTGCTGTCATCTTATTCTACAACCCAAGTGCCTTCAAGATGTCTGTGTTGTTTCTTAATCGGAGATCACTCCCGTTTGGGCTCTTAGCCTCTTCCTGTTGGGAAATGTCACAGAGGCATCAGAGAGATACACAAAGATTGATTTGACTGAAATCAACCATTCCCTTAACTCAGAGGTTGTAGATTATTATCCTTAATAAAGACCATATTGTAATAAAGATCAAATCAGATCCCAATTGAGAGACTGTACTTTCCCCTCTCCAGTGCATGTACTGTTGTCTGATTGAGTGATTTGAATCTTGTGCAAAAGAATTTAATTGGCTGCAAGTAATATAAAATGTTGATGAAAAGTGTAAATGTAATGAATGCTGATAAGCAGTCTTGATTTTTTTTCTCCCCCCCCCCCCCACATTTCAATCACACTGAACACATGTTTCCCTTCTTTATTTCTCTTTAAAAATATGCAAACAATTACCTGGCTTTGGAGACATAATTACAAAGAGGTTCATCTCTAAAAGGTTATTATTGATTTATAGAGTTCTTTAGTTTAATGGAAGACAGACAGGAATAAAAAGAAACTTTCTGCTTTCCCCACAAGCAATAGATGAGCTGCAAGGGAAATGTAAGATTTAGAATTAATTTTTACAAGATACACAAGCTGAGTGGTTCAGAGGGAAATTTCTGGTATGTGCACAGAGTCATTCAGAAACCATAACGTAGCAAGGCCTGTACAGGCGTCTTCTCCTGTGAGTAATTCAGCATAAGGCATTTTGACAGACTGTGATAGGCGGTATCTGGAGATAGCACTAAAGAAAAAGTGTATGGGATCATTTGTAATGCCAGACCTAGCCCTGGATTTTAAATGAGAGGTGGGTGAGCAGAAGTGTGTCTAAGAGGAAAATCAGTCAAGTTTTGATTAGTAACTAACAGGCAGGGGCTTTAGGGTGTTTTTTTTTTTATAAGAAGTGTAAATTTATAAACAAGTGTGTGTAGAAGGGGTTTGGTTTTGGTACACTCAGCCTTCCTCCAGCTCACCTTGGACTTCCAGGGAAAGGGCTCAGTGGGGCGGGTGGGAATGGGGCCATGCCCCCACCAAGGACACTGCCTCCCGCAGTGTAGGGCTTTGTGCTCTTTTTCAAGTGTTATTTCGGTGTGGCTTGTGTCTGCTTTAAAAATGGGGTGTTGTGAGCCCCTCAGGATAAGGAATGCCATTTTGTGCAGTGCACACCCATAACCACCCCGCTACAGCAGGGCACAGGTGGCATCTCCTACGGGCTTGGTGATGAGATGCTGCAGCCCTGCTCCTTGTCTGGGCTTGTGCACTCATTAACCAGCGATCCCTGCTGAAAGAGAGATTTCAGTGCCACAACCATACATAACAGCAGAGTTAACTCCCTCTTTTCTGTAAGTATCCTGACAGAGCAAAGTCTGTGAGCAGCAAGCTGAATTTGCTCTTAAATCCACTCCATGGAACAAATGTTGTATTTATGGTGTTGCAAAATTATTCACCATTCACCATTATTGCTGTATATGATTCATCCATTCAGATTTAAAGAGAGCAAAACATGTCTGATTCCCATTCCTGTAACATCCTCAGTGCTTTCCCCATGCCAGTATGCACTCTGGCTCCAGTACAGCTCCCAGGTCAGCACTTTGCTGAGGCCCCAAGGCTTTTGGGAAGAGAGTAGGAGCTTTCCTGAGCTCTGAGAGCCTTCATAGAGAGCACACTTCTGCTGCCTCTCCTTTATAATTAGTATTGCCTAAATCTGATAAAATAATTCATAAACAAACCCAGTCTGAGGCAATTTTAAAAGAGAAACAGATTATATCAATAGTGCATCATGTGTGCTACGGTTGTAATTGCTCTCGATGGCCATTTGGCTTGCGTGGTTGTTGTCTTTCTGTCCATAACATGGAACTTCTCAGAATAATGGTCTATTGTTCAGCAGCTCTGCAGAGGGAGTCAAGAGCTCCCATCTAGCGGCTCTGGGCAGCCTCAGTTTGGCCCTTGTATGGCTGTGCAAGTGCTGCTGGCACCGCTGGCAGTCACCAAGTCCCTACAACCTCCGCAGCTGCAGCCCAAAGCAACACAACGGGTCAAGATGGGCACCACCTATTTTATTTTATTAATATGATTTTGTTGTGGGTTGCCCTTTAGGGATTTTTATTGTGAGCTTTAATGATAATCCTAGATGAACAGCTTCCAGCTTTCTGTACAAGTGAAGGTGCAAAGACCTTTCATGCTGCCCCTTTCTCCTAGTGCATATGTTTAATCTCCTTTGGTTTAACCCTCTACCTAGATGGAATTTCTTGTATTATTCCCAGGAAAATGCATTTCTTACTGCTTTATGCCTTTGGACAACACTAAGAAACCATTGCTGCTGAATATTATCACAATTTAACTTTGGGGCTTGGAGTGTAGAAATAAAAAGTGGTGCAGGATTATGTTTCATTTCATACATAATCTTATAAGGGATCATAATGTCCTCCTGCAGATTTTGCCATATGAGAAAATAAGCAACAAGTTTGCATAAAGAATTCGCTTTCCTTACGTGTCTATATTGAATTACTGCTTCACAACTGATTATACTTATTTAGTCACAGTTCTCAAAGGTCTCAAAGGCTTCCAGATCCTTCTCAGAAATGCAGAAACTGATTGAAGTCAGGGTCCTTGAATAATATGTAAGTATTGAAAAAACTTTGCAGATCTGACCCTCTGTCGATAAAATAGCTATTTTTATGCCCGGTACTTCAGAAGACTCAGCTCTAAGAAGCACAAAAAAAAAAGACAAATTAAAAAAATGTCTTCAGTAGTTCCCAAGCATTTTTTTGGCCAGGTGCATGCTCAGCAGAGGTAAAAATCTGAGTTACCACATCCAACAGCGTCAGGGTGACAGGCACTGTCTGTCTAAAGCAGCTGGCAAGCCTGTCACAGTATCTCTATCTCAGTACCACGGTACGCTTACTGAGGTATGGGAACATCAGTCTACCTGAGCCTCACCTTCAGTCTATATTTCTAAGTTAGTCTACACAACCTTTTTCCCTTAGCATCCCTGCTAGGTAGACAAAGCTTCTGCAGACAGAGCTTGCACATCTTAGTCTGTAAACTTGACCATATATTAATAGTACTGTCAGTATTAAAAGCACTGTTTGTTACTGTTATGTAAACCAGGGAAAATATAGCTGTTTAAATGAATGCCTAAAGGATCCCTCAGAGGGAGCAGACCTCCAAGTGGCCCATAGAGTCCTATTCTCCCTAGCTAGAGCTGAGCTGCATTTCCTTTTATTGTACTGCCTTAATAGCAATCATTGATCAGCACAGCTAACATTATTTAATTTTATTTAGGGCTCATTTTCAGATGTGATTGCAGTTACCATTTTGCAACTTACTCATTTTGCATCCCATAGTATTAGAGGAAAGTGACACAAAGGATGTGAGTGATGACACTGTGCAGTTGATGCAATAAAGCAAATTAACAACTAATGGCAGATAACAGCCGATCAGTTGATTAAACAGATGGTAGAAAGCTCATCATTTGCCATCCAGCAACTCTGTATATTGCTCTCTCTGTTCTCTAGGAAATGCTGGAGCAAAACAGGAATGCTTTTTGTCTATTTCAGTCTGCTAAAAAAGCAAACAACAGGAGGCGACCTCCTTCCCTCCAGAGAACTGAAGAGATGATGATTCAGAGGAGGACAGGAAAAAGACCAGATTCCCTAACTGGTATTTCTGTCAATACATGGAGAACCTGCAGGATCAGTCCCAGCACTTCGAAGAGGCAGCTTCTCTCTGGTCCTTCGTCTAGTGACTGGTGCCTCTAAAACTGAAGAAGGAATAATACAGCCAAAAAGAATGACTCAACTATTTAACTCCTTCCTTAAATGGAAACAGTTCAAATGTTTCCTTCATTTATCTGTCCCAGTGGCGTATGAGAAAAATGGCTTGTGGGCTCTGCCTGGTGCCACAGAGATGAGAGGACGCACATGGCTCGCTGCTCCTCTCTAAGGATCTCTTTGTTCTTTCCAGTCCCCGGGGCACATGTCCCATGTGAGGCAATGACAGTTTTTGTTATCGCACAGACATATCGGTTTCAGTGACAATCACTCCCTTTTCAAAAAAACATTATTTCTCATGATTGTCTCCCTCTTGGAGAATGTGGCCTTTAAAGCCAAAGGCAGGGGGGGAAGAAGAATGAAGGGGAGACAACGAATGTCCTGGCGACACAGAAGTTAAATGGTGTGTTATGGGATGATCAGTCAATCACCTCGAAGGGGTATAAATCAACATATGTGCGTGCAGAAAGGAAACATTTGGCCTTGCACTGCAAAAGAAAGAGGGACCATTTTGTTGTGTCTGTGCAGGTTTAGCAGATATTACAGAGGAAACAGCACATCCAAGAGAAATAAGAGGACGGAGGAAGGCGGAGGGAGGGAGGTGAGGGGCTTGCTAACAACAGCATGTTTTTTCCATCCTTCCTAACCCAATGGCACATGTGACCTCATGAAGCCAATAAGTTACAAGCATTTGATATAAAAGTTCCCCCCAAAACTTTAGCAAAGACCACTGGGTAAAACATGTCATGACTAATTTCTGCAAATGCCTTGATTTAAGGCAGGCACTGGACCTGAAATTCACACCAGCTCTTTGTATGCTGGAGTCACGCAGATACCATTCTCGGTGAGAAGAAACTGCATACTTCCTATTTTATTTCACCACTGACTGACCTGCTTTTCCTCAGGCTTAAAATCATTTGCCAGGTCAAAATAAACTCTTCAGAATCCCAATGTGAAAAATGTACCTAACAATTCAATCCTTGTAAGTTGGGAATTGGAAGAGAAAGTGCAGTGGAGTCCTATTAAATTATATAATAAGCAGCTTAACTTGTGGTTTCATTTTGGTTTCTGTTATTCTTATTATCATAAGCATTGTAGCAGGCAAAGAGCTATCGAAATATGCAAAGCAGAGATGACCAAACTGAAGATCGTTTGGGGTTTTGCAAGAGCTTGTTTGTCAGACCTTGGTTTTACAAAGTCAAATCCAGAAGGGAGGTCAGGCCAATTCCAATTTAATTCAAAATTTTCCTCGGAGTTAGTAATGAGTTCTGGGTTTGACTTGTCTCTATTACAGAAGAAAATCTAAGGCGATTTGGATTTGCAAATCCTCACCTGTCAGGTTCTGGATTGCAAAATGAAAACCAGTGCCGGCTCAGATTTGGATGGAGCTGAGTATATAATCCTGGCTTTAGCTTTCTCTCATTAACAAGTTAGTTGGTATCGCCTAGAAGACGGCGCTTCAAAAGATGAGATAATGTTGCTGGCACCCATGTGGTGCTGTAGACCTGTTATACCCGCCTTGCTGCTAGGAGGCCACGCCATGACTCACCAAATTTTCCCTTTGTTGAAGTCTTCCCTAGTGCCCGGCGTATAGCTACAGGAGCCAGATAAGCAAACTGCTGATGGTACATGAAGTGGGTGAGGAAATGCCCGGATAAACTGCCACCAGGAAGGGTGGCAACTTACAGAGGTCGGCAGCTGCTGGCAGGGCACCCTGCAACATCGTAAGCCAGTACCATTCTCTGAGTAATGATTTATGCTCTGTCTAGCACAGTTATGTTGGCAGAGATTTACACCATGCTTTACCTTAATTGCCAGTAAAGCTGAGTAGTATTTACATACTGGTGGGTTCCTTCGTAAAGTCAATGATTGTAAATTTGAATAATCAAATCAGAGGTCTTTCCAAAAGTTTGGTATACATCTTGGCCTGCTCTGGAAGCAGGTTGCACTGGCCAATGAAATCTGAATCTGAAGCTAGTGCCTTGGTTTGGCAACATTTCTAGTTTTGAAGACTGTCTCGTGCAAGTTTCAAGTAAGAATAATTTCAGTCTATTTAGTGGTCTATAAATCCAAGTGCCCCAAGTACAAATGAATCACTCTGTTCTCTGCCCCAGGGGTTTGACTGTTACAAACAATGACTGAAGTCATCAGCAAAAGACAAGGTCACAGGCTGAAAGAGGAAAATATGCTTTTTCATTTCTGGTATAAAAAAACTGAATGCATTGTTTGAAAATGTCAGTGCATGAACTAGATTAAATGGAAGCAGACTGAGTTGGTTTCTGACATCTAATGCCTCCTCCTCCACTCCTATTTTGTTTAATTTGACAGCTACTTACCAAGATACACAAGCTCAAAAATTCAAAATAAGCTGCTATGTAAGAAGTTTATAACATTATCCATCCTCTTTTCCTGGCACTGTTAAGTCTAAAGGCTGAAGGCAGGAATGAGATAGGAGAGTCCTGGACTCCAACCTGGAGGCTGCTTCCATCTGCTGCTGTGAACAAGGCACTTTAACCCTCTGCCAAGGCCTTTCTGTAGCAGCTCTCTACCTTGCACTGCTGAGGTGCTGCCCAATGAACAATTACTACTCGGGAAGTTTTGCAAGATTTGCAGAGCCAGTGGCTGGCATGGGGTGAGCTGCCAAACAGCACGCAGGTTCATCAAAGGTCAACAATATACAGAGCTTCCTGAGGAAAAGCTGTTTACCATATGCAACCAGCTGCTAGGTGATTCTGTCCCAGGCAACCCCACAGGTTCTCAGGGTTGGTAAAAAGAAAACAGTTGAAATCTTATTTATTTATGTATTCATATATATGCATTAATATTTTTTATCTGTATTATTATACATAAGCATAAAGATAATCAATCCAGACAAGGTAAACCACTTTAAAATACTTCACACGTAACATCAACTAAAAGCATGAGCATAGCACATGCTGCAGAGCAGGAATGACTTAAAGTAACTTAAAATAACAATAGTTTTTTTCCCCTAGTTGGAAAATTAAATAGGACCCTTGCATCTTAAATCCCCAGAGGATACACAAAATCATCTTGGATGTAAATGCACTTTTCCCCAAATCTTTCTATCATAATTCAAGGCCAACAGAGTTAAAAACAAAATTCTAATAATTTCATATATGCTATGTGCATTAAGTGCTTCTATTTTAGTTTAGATCCTATAAATAGGAAAATCCCAGCTTTACCTGTCAAGCTGCAACAGAAGCTTGATTATATTATGTTAGACATCACTCTGAAGCAAACATCAGATGAAACTGGTCCCTGTGAAGCGAATAGGTGTGTTTTCTCAGTGGCTTTACCAGAGTCTGCCCTTCCAATGTCTTCTTCAACGCAGAGCCTTAAAAGGTGGGCAAGTTCATATCAGTGCCTCAGTGGAAGCTATCATTTTCCCAGGGAAACACAAGAAAACTTACTCAAATGGAAAAAGCAGGCTCCAGATTTGAGGTTCACGGTGTTTCTTTTTGATACATAACCAAATCTGAGGTGTCAATTTCCTAACTCATCACTGCGGAAAACATTTAAAACCAACCGTGTATTAGGTATTATTATCTCCTGTAAATCCAAAGGTATAAAAAGGAAGATTAAATCAAACACATTCTAATCATAATGTTTCATCACTAAAAACTGCCTCTAACATACTTTCAATTAATGACAATTTTCACTTCAATGCCAAGAGTTTGAGCTTTCTCTGATATATACTCTTTGTCACATACAGCTGCAAATGTGGGTGCCAAAGCAAAATTCAGATTTTCAAGGCATTTTGGACCTCCTCTGATACTGGCTGTCAAAGGAACTGCCATGGAGCCTGAGGCATTTGGGGAGAACAAAGGATTATCCACATCTACAGGAGTAAATTACAAACAAATACTGCCTGAATTGCACTCAGCTGTTTGAGCTCCTGATGCAGAAATCTAAGCTTAATAATGAAAAACAGTGTGGCCAAGATGTAGAAAACATAAACAAACAGAAGAAATTGGTAGGCTAAAATTAGGTTGTTTCACCCATGTTTAGGCACTGAGAAGTTTCCATTTGCCTCCTGTAGATGGAAGAGCCGGCTGTCACATTCTTATTCCTGAGATTTTTGGCAGATGCTTGGAAGAAGTCTTAAGATTAATTTCTCATTTGTTGCTGCAATCACTCAGCTGGGCTAGAACAAATGCTGCTCTGGTCAGGATCAGTAATTCCCAGCCTGAAATTCCTGAAACAAAAAAACTTAAGGTATGGAGTCATGACACTCACCTTTTAAAGCAGAGGAGAATGTTTTTCTCTCCCTCTCCATTTTTCCCCTAATATCCAGGAATATTGGAAATCTTGCAGAGAAGGAGATGGAGGGAAGCTAAAGAGCATTTCTGCATAGCATAGAAATTCCAGCACTTGGTTAAAGTAGCTGCAGGCACAAACACATTCAAACATCCATCCTCTGCGAGTATGTAAGCAGTTAGCACCAGCACTCCCAATACCGCTCGGCTTGCTAATGCCAGCAGCAATCTTATACTGCTTTCCTGTCTAGAGCTGCTCTTTCATTAAAGGCAAAATATTTTCCAGAAATTTTTGACCTTTGATGAGAATCTGTTTCAAAACAGAAGAAAGAAAAAGAAATCTTAATGCCCTCTTAGAACACAGCACCTTCAGTTTCACAGAAAGATGACTTTTTAGTACATTGCGTATTATAATGATGGTTAATGATTAAAAAAAAAATCACAGTTAATGATTAAAAACAAAAAGAAAAATAAGAAAACCCGGAACAAACACATCTGTCAACTTGCACTCTTAAACTTCCATTTCTGAGAAATACTGTGGATTTTGTTCTATTCTGGAATGATGACCATTTTTATATTTTGAAATTTCACCTCAAATTGAAAATCTGGCTTTTCCTGTCCCAAAAAAACACCTCTGTGTCTCTGGCTACTTACCCTATGCCTTTAGGACCTAAATATTCTGTTGGGTGCATCAGCAGTTGAAATGTGGTTGAAGAATACAGTCACAAATGGTTTGGGCAACCAACTGTGTCAGCCATAGGAAAGTCAGGAGGCTGAGGGGAGACCTTATTACTGTCTACAATTACTTGAAAGGAGCTTGCAGAGAGGTGGGTGTTGGTGTCTTCACCCAAGTGACAGGTGATAGGATGAGAGGGAATGGCCTCAAGCTACGCCAGGGGAGGTTCAGATTGGACATGAGAGAAAACTTCTTCACCGAAAGGGTTATTAAGCACTGGCAGAGGATGCCCAGGGAGGTGTTTTAGTCACCATCCCTGGAGGTATTTAAAAGACGGGTAGATGAAGTGCTTAGGGATATGATTTAGTAGTAGACAAGTATGGTTGGACTTGATGATCTCAAAGGTCTTTTCCAGCCTTGGGATTCTATGATTCTATGAGTTGAGGATGCTTGTCTTTCTTTATGTTTACTAGATAGATGAAAACACAAGCAAGAATGTGTTTAGTTTGTCTCGAGCTTCTTCTTTGTTCTGTGCTGAATGATTCTGAAAACAAAAAACAGAAAAGGGCCAAAATATTCCCTTTTGAAGCTCCACTGAGCCAGCACCCTTTTATTAGGGGTGGATTTGGCCCATCTCCTCAACTGTTGTAACACTTAAACCTTAGTGTATGTACTAAACCTTAGACTGATTTAGTATTTAAATGATATACAGTAACCATCCTGTTAAATGTAAATTAAATGCATACTTACTCTTTAAGACAACTTAAAGTGTCACCTTTATAGCTAAAAGACTGTGACATTTCATGAACTCACCGCCACATCTTCCCACTGATAATGCCAAGTTGAACTGACTGGGCTAAATTCAGCCCAGTAACCAAATGCAACATTCCTGCTGTCAAAGGAGTTATACCCATTTACACCAAGGCTGATTCAAGGCTTTCATTATCTACACTTAAACCTAGCATAATTTATTTGAAAAAGTGGCTGAGAATAGCAACATTTCAGCTATTATTCACACTATAGGCACAATGTTCCCTAGTAACGTACATTGGGTTAGCTCCTTTGACTACAATGGAAGTACCTTGATTTATGCTGGGCGAGGACCCAGCTCCAGCTTGAAAGCAAAGACAAAGAAACTTTACATAAACTGAATTGTTCTTGGAGAACTTAGTGAAATCATAGAGGCTGATGAAACAATTAGTAGCAATTAATATGCCCCAGTATGAGCTAATATCACAAAGCAGAGACATGACGTTCAAGAAGGCATCCTTCAGGAGAAGAATGTCTCTCAGCATGCTTATGAGCAAAGGTGAGCATGAACCATTGGTCCTTCATGGGGATCTGGGTATTAAAGTACAGATTTCAATGTATCTAGGTGCCCAAAGAATCAGATTGGTGTTTGGCTTAGAGCTGTTGCCGTTCTTGGTATCTCTGAATTGGAGAGGTGCCTATCGGCATCTCTCAGCCACAGGCTGCCTGTGGAAATCAGACTCTACAGCAATTCAAACAAGCACAAAACTAGAACTGGAATCAACTGTGATGCGAATAAAATGTTAACATAAGTAGTCGGTTCTCTGTGGAGTTCATCTTGTGCTATGTGCAGCCTTCTCCCTCAGCAGCTCTCTCTGCATGGCTTCATGTTTGCCACAGCTTCCTTGCTCACAGAACCTCCTTAGAGGAATCAGAAGTTCTCCTTATGCTTTTCTCCAGTACTCCCTCAATTTCAGAATGGATGGCGTGTTTGGCCTTATTATTGACTACACAGAATTTATCTGAAATATTTTGGGGCATCTTCTGTGCCAGAATGTAAAATCAGAAGTTAGCATACGTTGTGAAATTTCATCGCACTATTTCCCCTCACCTCTGTCTCCCTAAACTGAGAAAAATAGTGCTTTTCAATGTCGAGTGTTTTAAATAAAATGTATTCATTGTTGTCAACATGTAGAGCTGGTAAATTGACAAATTCATCATCCCATTATAATCCCTGCACCTGTTCCAGTTTGTGGTCTGTAGTGTGTTTTAGCTCATGTATGGTGAGTGCATCTGCTTAACAAGGATGGTTAACTGGCAGAATTTGTTTATAAACCCAATGAAGAGCTAAATGAGGTAAACCGCATTATCTTACACGTTAATTGTGTTTCATTGCAGGCAAACATTTATTAAAGATGCAGACAGCACACCATACATTCTAATTGCATTTACATCCATTTCTGATTTTACCCTGGTTTCCAGAATTTCTTTCACCATCATATTTTAGGATTTTGAGTGGAGTCTGAGATATCCTTAAGAGAGACCTTCATAGCAGTGCCTGATAGATAATACATGCACGCACGCGTGCAGGAGCCAGGCAAATCATTCACAGGAATAATTTATTAGAAGGATGCTGCCATGTTCTCCTGTCTGGCAAATGTCCATGAAGAGACACAAATTTCTGAGAATCTGATAATCATTTTGAAATGACATTATGAATATTTTCTGGGCACAGTTTCCTCGATGGCAAGGAGAGAGCTGGTCAAGGTCACTGCTTCCCTATCCTCGGTCCCATCATCACCCTCATGGACTCCAATATCAGTGCAGAAGCAGGAATCATGCAATAGCTCTTGAAGAAAGACCCCTGGATCTCATCTCACAAAATTTAGTGCACTGTTTCTGTCCAAAACATATTTTCTCTGAAACTTGTTGTGATTTGAGTAGGCAGGGTGGCACAGGGGCTCAGGAGTACCGGAACAGCATTGCTTGGCAATTTGGAAGCTGAGGCAGAAATACCCACAACATGCCTAAGTCAGTGGATAGTCTTACTATGATCTGGATAAAACCCTATACAACATCCAGGCAACACAGGATCCAGCAATGGACTAAACCCAGATCTCTGAGACCTAGTCCAGCAACATAGCTGCAAGAACCTCCTCCTTCTCTCCTTTCTCTTTGCAGAGGGTGTTATTATAAGATCATGACCTCATTTTTATGGGAGAAGAAGGGTGTTTGATTCCTCAGCACGGAAGAAATCTCTGTTCACATGCCCTCTGCTCCTCCCTGCCTTAAATCTTTCTAGAGTCAAATTGACCTGTAGCTGAGGAAAAACACAGTCTGTCCCAGCAGTAAGACTGAAATATTAACTGCCTAAACACAACTGCTCAAATTGGGATTGTACAGAAGAGCAGAGTGGACTTGCTGTATAGGTGCTGTACGAAAACCAAAGGGCGCCTGAGGGTCATTGTACTGTTCTGCAGATACATAATTGTTGCAAAACACCATTCACTGGTTTCCTACCACACACTGAGGTCTGTAAGACTGAAACTCAGAGGCAGAAAAATGTTTTACTTTTTAAATTAAGTAAAAACGATATAGAGACGCAACAAACACGGATCCACTAGTCCCATAGCTCTTGGGATATCTTCCCGGTGAGCCACCACACTGCCATTTCTGCCAGCCCACCAGCATGCCCCACATTCCTGGGTGCTGCCCCATTGTAAGACAATTAAAAAGCACTGCAATTTCAGACCTTGGGCAGGCTCCACTATTGCCTCCGGAAGAGATACATCTGTTCTTGGTTTGTTGACTTTCCTTGGGAATATTTCAAAATTGAAAGGAGATTGGGAAATTTTTGAAAGATGGAGTTCACCGTGCTATTCGGTTTGTTTTGTAGATAGCTCTTTAGACTGCAAAGCATCCACCACTTCCTCGCTCACAGTGTATCCAGGACTCACCTGTTGGTGACCAAACACACAGATCATTTCTGAAGATAAGGCCAAGTCCCAACACTGGAGGTCAAGCATAAGAACAAAGGTCAGACCACTGCGAAAGTTTAAATACAGGTTTGAATTTACAGGTGCTTAAGGAGAATTAAAGGAAAACAACATTATTGAACCAAGGAGGGTGCTAAGAATGAATATTGAGGCCAGAAACAGTGGGAATGAAAATTAATTTTGCCAGGCTGAGAGATTGTATAGCATGTGGCTCTCATCCACTCTGCTTTTTGCTTCACATGCAAAGAGACTGTAGAATTAAATTCTCTAATCCAAATATTTTAGGACTGATTCTCTAATTTCCCTTGGAAATTCATTAGTTTTTTTAAATGAGCGGTAATACTGCTTGCGTTTTTGGTTATGAGAAGATTAAACGAAGGAAATCTTTGCCTAGAATAATCATCGTTACTTAACCTAAATTTATTCCATTCCTCTGAAACTTTGAAAAAGAGCAGTTCTTTGGTCCCTGAAGTTACACTGAAGTAAAACTCAGCAGCTTGCTAAAATACTGCCATATGAGAAGAAATATTCAGCACTGAGGAGCTGATGTGGTAGAAGGATAAAAGGTTGCTTGTTAGCACTGGCTGGCACTGGGTTTTAAGCAATTCCATGAGCCTGCCAACAAGAAGCTGATAACAAGACTTTCTGAATATTCTCCAAAGCTTCACAGAAATACTTGCTTGCTTAATATTTTACTCCTAAACTTTTAAAAGTTTACCAGAGAAAGCTGGCTTTAACTATGTGCAAGCACCTCCCACACACACGCATATGTATGCATGCGTAGCAGAAGGAAAACTGGCATTGAACACAAGAAATATTAGTTTAATGTGTGCAGATTGAGCGTAAAAAATAGGACAAATGTTTATGTTTTGCACTCTAATTTCTCCCCTGTAACACAAATGGCTGAACACCTCAGTTGGATTTAGGCTCCCTACGCTTATGTTTTATCTATTTCAATGCCTTAAGCCAAGAGAGAATTCAGAGTACGATGTCTGCTCTTTTCCTCCCCTTCTACCCTTCTTTCCTTCCTGGTAATACAGTTTTAATTCAGAGCTAGAAGAATTTTTATTTCAAACCATGTGTGAGGCTTCTGCTACTTGCTAGTGTAAAATTTAAGGCCAGCAACGCTCTGCACAGTGCACCTGATGCTTTTCAGTCTTGAAATATTATATCTCTTCTTGCTGTAGCCTGAGCTTGCCAGGGTAGGCAGTATGGCCCCCCCAGATTGTGTCTCTGGAAATTAAAAGAAAATGTATAGAGGTGGGACCAGAACAAGATCTTTAGTTCTACAACAAGAATTTGAACCTGGACCTCCAGAAGTAAAAAGCTATCGTACTCAATAATCCCCCAAATTGTACTATCATGGGCAAAATTATACTCCTTAAAATGTTTTATTGAAATGTTGAGTGAAATTCTGGCCCTGTTTTGTCAGTAATAAGGCTCTCATTGTTTCAACTGGTTGCTTTACTCCATGCAGGAATAGATCTACTTTATCTCTCTACAGTATTTCTAGACTGCATGCCGTTCAATGCATGCACAGTAAATCTGATTCTGTGGCTGCCAGTTTGATAGCACCCCCGGATGTCTGGAAATCCACGATAAACATAGGCAATTCTAAAAATCCGGCAAGACAAAATTCCTGGATAGAAAAGGAGGAGGTGCTTGGAAAGCCCTGATGTATAATAACATACCTTTATATATCTTGGCATTACGGAAGGCAGAGAGCTTTCCATCTTGTACATGCTCCTGATTTGTAAACAAATTAAAAAACTTACTGATTTTTAAAGCCATGGCAGAAATGAGATATACTGCAAAATGCCCATGTGTGCCCAGGCAGGTGATCAACTCCTCTGATTCCTATTGGTCCTCAAGGCAATGGAAGTGTGGAGTGAAGCATCAGCAGCCGTGCTTGATTTGAAGGATATCTCATCTGGGTGTTCTGCACCTCTTCTTGTTGTTCTCTAAAAGCAATGCAGTAAGAGGCATTACAAGGATCCAAAATCCAGAATAAACAAGTAAAGGAAGGAGCTGCACAGAGAACAACTTGTATTGAGATGCAGAGGCACGAGGTGGCTATATTGACCTTAGTAAGTCAGCTGTTTCAGCTATAGCGCTTGCTGCCCCAGAGCACAGACAAAGCTCCTCTTCATCTCTACTAAAGGGAATAACCTTGAAAGGATCAAGAGTTTTTCATTGTTTAAGGGACAGTTTCAAAAGATTGTGTTTATGGCTGTGAAAAAACAGAAGAATACAGGTTTGTTTGAGGCAGTGACGCTGTATCAGACTGCTGGGAGCTGAGAGAACTGCTTCTTGAAGGCACTCAACTCAATTTTTTCCTCCTCACGTGAGGTCAGTCCTGCCCTCTAACTTGAGCTATCACACTACCTGAGCTCAGTCAGACTACTTGCAAGTTTTAAAGTGGCTCAGGGCAGAGACATTACACCTCTGCGAGCTCAGCTGTAGGAAAGAAATCATTTCCATGAAATACATGCAGAAGCACTAAATTAATGTAGATGTCTGAATTTTTTTGTTGGTGAAAGCTGCTGCTCTGGAGGTTCGAAGTGTTAATGTGCCTATTGTAGAGCTGTTCCCCAATCATGTCCAGAGGCAGGTATGAAAATTTAGTTTGAAAGCAGCAGTTGGATTATTGCAGGTACTTTGAGCTGATAAAGGTGTGAGAGAAGCAAAGATTTCCTACCTACCCTCTGTGGAAATAAGTGAGGAAGAAATTTTATGGGAGAAAGGGAAGACTGGACCCAAGCACACCAATGTCCTTCAAAATCACTTTTCAGAATGGAAACCGTTGCTGGGTCCAGGTGCTGCCACTCTCACAGCCCGATCAAGGGATCCACTCAAGCAGTCAACACTGGCTCCAAGGTCTGCAGTGGAAAGAGCAAACCCCATATATGCACTCCCTGAATCCTGGGTCCAATTTCTACCTCTTCTGGGGACTTCTGGAGAGCACAGTCACAAAACTCCTATGGAAAGAGAGAAGAGAAAGGGACCATAAGCAGAAGGAACAGATGAAGTTTGCTTTCTACATCTGTTTTTTATTGTGGGAGCTATTACTGTGAGTAAAGTCAGCTGAGACATCCCAAGTCATTGCAGCTTGAATATTTAAGCCAGGCTATAAATATCTGATTTTTTTTAACAGTGATTATTGTTTATGCTTTCTTCCTATTTACTCTCTTTTGATTTACTAGCATGGGGAGGTTTGTATCACTTCAGCATGTCAATTGGAAGCAGACGTCAACTATGTTACAGATAACCTCTCATGGATAAAATGGTTTGGGATTGTGCTGTCTGTCTACCCTCTACGTTGTGACCCCAGGTGGCTCAGAAGTACTTTGGGTCAAACTTATTATATACTATTCACTATCCCAATAAACAAGTAGCATGTTGTCACATTTGGTGTGCTGCGTATTTTTCTAGTAATTATGCCTTATTATATATTTACTATTCAGAAAGTGCAGGTGTGGGCTGTTGAACTGGGGCCAATGAGAATTTGCCGAACTGGCAGCAATTCCTCAGTGAGTCATGTTTCACTGTCTGTTGGTTTTATAACTGTTTTCACTACTAATTTAGCTCTACGATGCAATATGCAATTAGTTCTATTATGGAAGCAGCTGTATTCAGTTTTACAATGGCACTTTCCCCTTTGGCTTGTACCAGAGCCTGTTGTGGTTCGGCTGATTTGATGACTGAAGTTGTAAAGTGGTATCTGGATGAGCCACAGTAAGCCATGAGCCCCATACAAATATGATTCTTGCTTATATGCCACTGCTCTAATGCTATTTCTTACAGCCCAATTAGAAATGTGGTCACAGAGAAAAGCTGTTTCTTGCTACAGTAAGTAGTATTGTCATGCAGTGATTTCTTGCTGCACTGGTATCACCTGTGGAGTCTTGCAGCTTATTATAAATAACATTTGGTAGCCAGAACATGAAGACAGAAAAAAAGAAGCTTCTGCTTGGATATTAGCTCTTCCAGGCTTCAAAAATTAGCTTCCAAGATATAGGCTTTGCATGATGGCGCTGGGAATGACGAAGGGCCAGGTGGGGATGGTGGATGAGTGCAGATCCTGGGAGGTTTGTGCAACAGACTGAGGCTTTGCAGGCTCACCAAAGCCTCCTGGGATCCGTGCTTATCCCTAAAAAAACATTGTATCACTGGCAGAGTTGGTCCCTATACCCAGGTCTTGGTTAGCAAGAATGAACAACCTCTCTCCAAAACTACAGGAGAAAACAGCTGAGAAGTAAATACTGATACCAACTATGCTAATTAGCTGCCTTGACTGTCAACAAGGACATTACGGAAATCAAATACATATTGTTTATTAGTTTAATGTGTATTAGAGCTACTCTGTTAGAAAGAGCAGGGTCTTGAAAAATCACTGAGAACATTCACTACATTTTTCTGCTGTGTTTTTACCCATTTTCACACCCATACATATGTTCTGGTTTTGTTGCATGTCACACAAAATGGTAATTTGGTGGTGAAAAAAATGAGAAATCATGACATTTCACATGTGTTTTCAGTAAAACAACAATTTTCCTCCTGAAGGGCCCCAGTTTTCTTTCTCAGAAATAAGGCTATTTACAATGAAAACGTTCCTGTTGTGGTGGAATAATGACACAAAGAAAGGCACCAGGCTGAATATTGCAAAACAAAGTCAAAACGCCTGCATTTCCAATGCTTTGAATGCCAGGTGAGGTGAACTGCAGCCTCTGAATCACTGTCCTGTTAACTGGTGCTCACCAGTGATGGGGCTGGCCCCAGCAGAGCCCATTCACCGTTGGGTTGTTTCTGACACCGTCGCCCACAGTTATCATTCTGGTTGGACTACTACAGTAGAAATTATTTTCCAGTGACTTTTCACTATGAGAAACAAAGAAACTCAGCCCTGCAGAGAAGAATCGTTTGGGAGAGCTGGACTGATGGAGAGTTGGTAGCTTGCCCAGAGCTTATCGTTTTCTATCCAGAGGCTGGCTTTATGCTAGGGCAAACAGCTGGAGCTACACACCATATTTCCTCACAAGCATGTAAAACAATAATGAACTTCAAGGTTCTATAAAGATTTGCAAAATTATTCCCAGGTCTAAAGTTTAATTGTTTAATGTCACCAAACGACTTTGCAATAACTGAGCACTGTGGAGTGGCAGAAGTTAATCACTCGACTGAAGTGAATTAAGATTTTCTAAAGCTACATTTATCACTGTAATTTCAGGCTAATTTCATTTTCCATTCATAAAATATGATTTCAGTTTCCGTATCTCTATGAGCTGTGGAGAAGGAACGTGCCTGTTTTATAAAACATGTTTTTGCCAAGCGATGTCAAAGGTGCTGTACATAGTGATAACAGGAAAACGCGAAGCTTGTCTTGGCACTGCATTGCACATGCCTCTGCACAAGAGTCCACGTGCTCTTTAAGATCTCTCTCTGTTTTAAAACTCAGTGGTCCAACTCTTCAGCATTCACTTGGCCTTTTCTTCCTGACCTCCCATCCGGAAGTAAACACACCAGCAGCCTGGCTTGAAACAAGAGCTAGCCAGGAAAGAGTTGCTTTAAGCAAAGCCTGTGAGCCGAAAGGCCCATTTCCAGGGGCTCCTTAACTCCTAAAATAGGTGAGGGACACCTCAGTGCCTTTCTGTCTGGGTTTTTCTTTCAGATACCCAGAACTGGACACAGCTAGTTTAATTTCAGACATCTGGAAGTAACCAGAAATCATATGTAGTTGAAGAAAGTTGTCTCAGTGATGGCAATAGTCAGTGGAAAGAAATGGATGACTGTCTGGGGTGCCTTATCTCGTTTATCTCTGCTGGCTATAGCCGGAGCCCAGACAGATATTAACCAAATAATTTGGTCCCTGACAAAAAAAAACCCAAATAACCAAGTCCCATGCTGTTAAACCCATGAAACTCACCTTGTCATTTCCTCCTTCTCTGCTTTGACTGCTCAGCACTCTGCTCCTGCTCAAGATAGAATTCAGTTTTCCCTGCACCTGCTTCTCTGAGGGTCTAATTCAGTGGGTGCTCTCAGAGACTGGACACGACACGGTCATGAGACAAGCCCCATGCCAAGGGCCATCCCAAGAAGGCAGGGCTGGCTCTCCATCCTACTCACATACATCATCAGCTCAACACCTGCTTTCATGTGAGGGAGCCTAGCTGGAGCCTGATCTGTCTGAAGGACTCGATGAGTGTCTTCCCGAGCCCAGGCTGAAGCTAGTGGGTAGAGGAGAGGGAGGCAGGAATATCTGTGCCTCTCCCAAATACACCTCAAGGCCACCATTGATGCAGCCTGGCTGCCAGGTGGTCATTGGGAAGCAGTGTCTGGCAGCTGCCAGCCTTGTTGTGGTACTTCAGGGTAAAATGTTACCTGGAAATGTGCGTGATCCATCTCTCAGCTTCTTAATTATGCATGGTGGGAGCTAAAAGCTTCCAATGTCCAAAAGCTCAGAAAGGGGGCCTCAGCTGCTGTCCCAAGGACTCTGCAGAGTTTACCCACCACCCTGGGTCAATTAATCCTGGATAGGGATGAGCTGTCACACATAGCCTTCTCCCAAGCGGTCCTCACTTGCCTACAAGCTCCCAACTCATTGGGCTGGATGTCCAGGTCACTCCTGGAAGATACCCCACTCAACTTGCACATCGATATGGCATTCCGAAGGTGCTCATGATAGATGCAAAATGGGCTGCTATTCATGAGCCAAGAATTCCAGCGACCAACATACAGAGGATTAAGTCCTCTGATGGGTTTGTCCTATGCACCTTTACAACTCTGTAAATTGTGGCTTTTGACATTTTTTTCTTAATATGAGTTCACTAAGAATTTCTCCAAGAAAGAACTGCACCACTTGAACTGCAGTTCAAACCCTGGACCAAAATCTGCAAAGTACTGACCTCAAGTTTAGAAGGGATCGGGCACTCAGCATGCGAACTCTTTTTCTTCTGGTGCTGTCTATGGACGAAGAAAGAAAAAGCCACCTGTGAAAGCCAACATCTCTCCAAAGCTTCCCAAACACACAATAGATCACCTAAAACTGAGATCCAAATCAAAGTAGCTAATTTGGTGGTTTCATATTTTTTATCGAAATGAAGACATCTTCTACCACCAATTTCCTGCTCCCTCTCTCACATAATCCACTTTACTATGAAGGAGGTAAAAGGTACTACTTACTGGGTTTCATTAGTAGTAAATATGCGTGTGGTTAGACATATTATGGAATGTATATGGACAATGATTTTCACTCCCCCACTACACAAAGCATGTACTCATATGGTGTACACACATATAACATGCTGTCCTGGCCCCAAATTGCTTCCAGGTAGGTCATCACTTCAAGCCCATTTCCCCTGCTTTTTCTCCCTCACATTTTATTGGTCTGGTAGAAATTAGCCACAAATCCAGCCTGGGCTTAGCGTCTTTTACACTCGTCTGTTCCAAATTTTGTACCCCCTGAACTCTTCCTCTCACACACATACGATTTATTCCCACACATGGCAGGCATGCTTGCTCATGAATTATTAACATAGTTTTAGTAACTTTTACTTTTCAAGTAACGAGAGAAGCAAATGTTTCCAGTGCAGGCGTTGTAATAAGGGAGAAATCCAGTCAGGCTTGTGGGCAAGAAGGCAGTAAAATGCCACAAGTTAAAAATAGTACTTTGATTTTGAATGGTTGAGGAAACATCACAGCAGCCTTTCAAAGCAGTCATCCACCCTCAGAGATACTGTTGAGCGATGTCCTGTTTTTTTCTGGGATAAAGGTTATTTTCTTCTTAGCATCTGATATAGTGCCGTGGTTTGGATTTAATATAAGAATAGTTTTGATAACACAGAGATATTTTAGTGGTTGATAAGTATTGCTTACGCTTAGTCAAGGATGTCTCAGTTTCCCATGTCCTGTCAGTGAAAAGGGAAGTGCACGAGAAGCTGGGAGGAGGTGGTGCCAGGACAGCTGACCCAAACTGGACCAAGGGGATATTCCATGCAATATGACGTCATGCTCAGCATATAAATTGGGGGGACCTGGCCAAGGGATGGCGATTGCTGCTCAAGGATGGGCTAGGCATTGGTCAGCAGGTGGCGAGCAATTGTTTTTCCTTTGCATCACTTGTTTTTCTTGAGTTTTAATACTTTCTCATTTGTTATTTTACATTTCACCATCATCATCATTATAATGATGATGAAGAAGAAGAAAACTAACTCTATCCCAGCTGAAACCAGAACAGGTGGCTGAAATTAGAGCTGATATCTGGCAATGACTGAAGGGACTTTCATTTCCCCATTTTTTCCCAAAGGCCGGGCGGGATAAAGACACCAGTTACCTAACATACCAACAAAAAAGTTCCTACCTACCTGCATAAAGGGAGAAGATATCCCTTCCTGTCATGAGTCAAAATGACACGGCTTTGTTGAAAAGAACAAATTTAATAACGTATTCTGGTGGAAAACACACTGTGACACAGCTTCTGTGATGCTTTAATCTTTTATTATACTGAGAAATAGAGGAAGACTCTGCTTTCACTTCCTAAACACAGTCAAGCACAAAAAGCAGGGAATGCAATATATAACAAAGATAGACTTCTGTCTTTTAGACAGAAACTTGGTAAGAGTTTGAAAAAATAATTCAGTTTCATATGTGTTTTGAAAAAAAGGAAAGACACTGACAGTAACACTGAGGATGAAAGGATATGCTAGTCCAGGGAAGGAACGAGGACTTAAATGAAATAATGACTCATGCCAAGTTCGTATAGGAAGAGTAGAAAGAAAAACCTCATTTTAATGTTAACAGTGTGGAGTGCAAGGAGCCAGTTACTCTATCTGCCCCATGCTAGCATGCTGTCTGTGGCTTTGAGCAAGGAGCTCTGCCTGTGCATTTTTACGCTGCCAGGGAAGGAGCTGAGTAGCATTGCCAGACACGTACTGCCCAGGCTGAGGGCTCATGTGTCACTAGGTCTGTGAGGCTTGATGATACAGTTATTGATGTACTTTCTGGTGAGTTGTCGTAGCAACAAGGAAATAGGCAGAGGGAAATGAACAATACCTGCCTGCCTCCACAGGGGCTGTGAGAGAGGGCACCTGGGGGGATGGGGAGGTAGCGGGGCACAAGGTATGCCAAGGTATGGCAGGTGAGGACTGGAAGATGACCCCATCTCTGGAGACCAGTGTGTCCTCTGTGCACAGGCAGCTCTAAGTTCTGTTGCTCAGAGGTCCTCCAGCCTCTCCTTCCTTTTCTTCAGTAGGCTTAAACTTGGCATTTCTCCACTTCATGGCTTATGAGAAAATAGATTCTTCTGATTTCAGCTGGAATTCAGTCTGAATTAGTTGATTGGTAAGTGTGATGATTGCAGTAAGCTAAATAATTATTCTAGAAGAATAATCCAATGAAGATTTGCAATCACTATGCTTCATTCACTAGGCTATACAAGAAAAGAATCCATTAGAAGTGAAGATTCCTAGTTAAAGATTTTACTTCTGCCTTTGAAATACTTTGACACTTTCTATGGCTGCTTTGGAGCAGAATTGTTTGAGAATAAGTCTGGCATTCTAACAAAGCCAGTAAGAAATACCAAGCTCAGTTTTTTCCTGAAGCCAAGTGGCTTAGCATTCTGCGTTTCACAGTCAGCTCTTATCGCCCAAAGATTGCCATTTTTTCTAGGTGGTCCATATCAGTTTGGTAGGTTACCTCCTCTCCCCTGGCAGGTTTTCTGGAACCCAGTACTGTGATGAACAGGTTTCTCTGTACATTAAAGAAGTATATTTTTCCACAGAAAGCAATCCCTCCCATATTTTAAGATTGCTCTGCCAAAAAAATGCCACCCAAATATTGTAACATTTTGTTTCTTCCTTTTGTTGATTTTGGAAATTCTTAGATCCTTGAGCTTAAGTTCTGCACTGTCAAAGACATCACCTAGAGGCAGAAAAGTAGCAGCTGAAATATTTTAAACCTAGCAAAATGGTAAGAAAGTGAAAACAGCCCTATAAAAGTTGAGGAACCCATCAATCACCAACTGCCTGTCTAAACTAGACCTTCCACTTATCTAAGAAAAAAATTGACAAGAATTCAGAAAAGAAAAATTTTGTGCTGCTGAAGTTAATGAAAAGAAGCTAGAGGCCTGACTCCGAAGAAAGGAAAAATCAGGTTTAGGGGATTACGGGAGAAGGAAATAGGTGCTGGAACAAACCCTTCAGTTGTGCAGTTGCATCAGTTGTGAGGTGTTCAAAACAAGGCTAATACAAAAGCTTAGGATAACTGCTTCTTACTGGGGTTTGGACGAGATGACCTGAGAGGTCTTCGCGAAAGCTATTATCAATGGTACTGTGATACCTTTATAAGGCAGCTTTTGTACTCCAATAACTCAAAAATGGATGTTCTTTTTAGAATGACATTTCACAGCCTGCAAATCCTAAAATGGACTAATGGCTTTGACTTTTTGGGGTAGAAAGATTGATCTGAAAAGTGAAGGGCTAGCTTGCACTCAAAACTTTTGAACCTTTATTTGTTGGGTGAGAAATGGCTCACACACTTCCCCTATCAATAATGATGGTTCAGAAGATGTCATTAAAGTCAAGAAGGTCAGCAATTTGTGAACCACAATTTAAGTAAATGGGCTTTGAGAGAAAGCCTGTGAGCCAGCCCACACCATGGCAGGCTGACATTAGGAAGACAGATACATTACTTTTGAGACTCTAGGAACACTCAGATATTTTCTCATAGACAAATTTGAACTCAGAGGTACATATTCTTATGGATTACCGTATTCCTATGTGTATTTTTAAATGGAGGCTAAGATACATAGATGCAATTTGTTGGCTTGAAAAGCGATGCTTCTCTCTGCACAGAAACGTAAATAAAAAAATGAGGGGTGGTGAAAGTGAATGTGGTTATAACCTCTTACACTGTTTCTGTGTCTAGTGCTAATTTTGGCTTTAGTTGCATTTCAGATCAGCTTTAGGGCTGCTATAATATATACCACTTGAGATGGTTCCTGAGTCTTTTTTTTACTCAGCAATTCCCAGGGCACCTCCTCACCACCAGTTCTTGAGAACTTCCCAGAATATACAGAATTGCTCAGTGTCTCTACCAACATCAACTTAATGGTATTATTCTGCTACCCTTTCAGGTAACCAAATAAACACAAATTTGTAACGCTATTTTTTTGCGTAAAGGTTGTAAAAAATAACGGACATCGGAAGAAGAAACAGGCGTGGGTCTAGAGAGTGAGCTCAAAGGGTGGTAAGCTCCACGCTGCTCTAGCATTGCATGGTGCAACGTGCACAAACCACTTCAGCAGCAGCTAAACAGAGCCCCATCCAGCTCATGGTGGCATCTGGCCCAGAACGAATAGCAGCTGTACAAAATTCATGTGTATTTTTTGTACAGTTCCTTTGACCCGAATATTTGTCTCAGAGAATTTCAGACAGAATCAAAAACTGGTTTTGCTGTCAAGGCAGGCATACCACATGTAGCCATGTACCTAATCCTGCATTCCTTCTGCATTCCAGGCACCCACAAAGTCAACGAGAATTTGAGATGCAGAGTGAATACAGGGCCAGGCACATCATTTGAATATTTTAAGGAATGTTCTTGGATTTTTACAGTTGATGTCATGTTTTCTACCCCATCAATATGGATTAACAATGGTCCAGAGCAGCAGGAACTCATTACCTATTCATATATGCTAATTGCATGGTGCTGGATAGCAGGGATTTCTTCCTAAACTTAAAATTTATTTTTTTTAATACCAAATGGAAAATAGAAAGAATGTGGCTATGAAATACAGAAGTGAAGAGGTTTTAACATGAACACTGAAATATTCAGTACTTCTAAATACATACTATGTACTTAAAAGAAGCAAGACCTGCATTTTCTTCTTATGTATTTCACATGGGTGAAATCCAGCCTTCCTTAATCTGAACCCCAGCTGACTTTGAGGTAAGTCTGTTAATTCTATTTTTTTTTTTTTTTGTTATTGTTTCAACACGCTATTTCATTTTTAAAATTCTCTGTGGACATGATTCATTAATAGTTTCCTAGCTACATATCGCCACAGTATCTGGCATCTAGGAATGATGCATGAAGTATTATAGAAATCACTTGCTGTATGTGACAGAAGTGTATACAAAATATCTCTTGGCTTGTTAATACCAGTCCTAGATTTATTTTTTCATTAAAAAAACCGTGTTTATTTTGCAGAAGACCTGGTCAAAAGATGTCCTGTCTTTGCAGTGAAAGATGATAAAGTCTGAGGTGCTGGTCCTTTATTTCCGCCAGTCTCGGCTTGCTTCTCATTTGCCAGGCAGTGTTGATTCCTGCTGGCTATGGTGCAAATTTTTTTGCTGATATTGTCTGTTGCTGAGAAAATAGAAGGGAGGGGGATTGCTTCTGTCAGCTTGGGCCTTCAGCAACAATGTTTTAAAAGGTTTAAAAAGAGGGTAGTCAAACACTGGAACAGGCTTCCTAGAGAACTGGTAGATGCCCACGTCTGTCAGTGTTTTAGAGGTGTTTGGAGAGTGCCCTTAGTAACATGCCTTTGATGAGCCCTGAGTTGGTCAGGCAGTTGGACTAGATGATCATTGTAGGTCCCTTCCAAATGAAATAGCCTCAACTCGTCTCTCCTCTCCTCCTTTGCTTTTCCTTTCTCTGCTTTGCTTATGCCTCTATATTTCCTGGTTTGTATATCTCCATCCAACCCATCCACAGATTCAACAACTGGAACTCCACAGTTCTGCAGACAGATTTGCATATAACTGTTATTTACATTTCCAGAGTACACACACAATAAATCCATGTTTCTTTCCTAGTTACCGATGCCAGCTATGAGCATCTATCATAATTTTATAGGTCATCACATCATCATATGGATATAGAATCTGTTTTTCACAAGCTCTTTGATTAGATTACTATTATTAGATTTTGGGGGGCTTTGCCGATGCTAAAAGCCTATTTACTTATAATTATAAAAATAGTGCCAGCTAGCTACTACCTCTCTCCACTCTTTCTCTGCGTGCTCTGAATTCAGAACATGTTCTAGTTATCTGTTCTTTCATGTGATATTTATCACCTTGGTGTCATTCACAGAAAACACTGGAAATTTGGCAGTAGCTATGGCCCGTATGCATCCCACCAGTGAAACAGAGCTTACAGGGATGGCAATTGCGTTTAGCTTTACAATCCCCAATGTATATAAGGGCAGGCAAGGGGCTTTGTTCTGAAGGCTCAATGAGACCAGAGGATCTGGGAAGAAACCTAGCCTCCTGCTTTCCCAAAGTTTCCGTATGCTGCTCACTAGAGGGGTGTCACCCCGGCTCCTCTGCCACATCCTGCTTCTGCACTGGAGGCAGTGGGGGCAGCAGGATAGGCACCCACCAGGCTCCTTGCACGCTCAGGAAATCTGCCACGCTAGAAAAATCCCCAGCAGGAGACTGCTATGTATTTTCTGCTCATGCAGTGGTGCACGACGTGATGTTGGCATAGGAATCAAAGCAGCGTAGAAGTTCTGTCACAATACATGATTTTCAAACTAGAGGAATTAGGGGACAAACACCTTTTTAATGTACATTTTGGCTTATATACAAGACAAAGAGAAAGGGAGAATACATTGTTATAAAAAGAAGGAAGTGTGTTTATCTCCCACATAAGAAACTTCTCTTAGTATAGCAACATGGAGAATAATATCACTTTTGTGCTCTGCTAAATAATCAGAACAATTGTGAGCACAATTGGACTTTCAAGCAAGAATGAGATAAGAATACCAAATCTACCACAGCAGCTCAATATCACCAGAGCCTGGTAATGGCTGTCTTGGTCTGTTTGCAAATGAGCATTTGTGTCTCTCTATCTGCATGTAGAGCACCTATACATAATCCTGTCAATTTATATTGCAGGAACTGCATTTTCTAAGATTTAAAAGTAAAGTTTAACTTCCTTTATAACTTCAGAGAGATTATTATATGTGATTTTTAAAAAAAAACTCAAGCTTTTATAGTAAAACTCCTTTTGAGTTGACTGAGAGCCATACTTTCTGGGGATCAGGCACATCTGAAAATGATATTCAGAAATAACAACACCTTTTAGACGATGCAAAGTGTATTTTTATTGACATAATAGAGCTTCTTATTCAAAGTTTTTCAGAAACAGTTGGTAGATGAGTTTCATATCATGCCTAAGATGCACATATTTAGCATATTTAAGCTGCAAAATGGTAATCCAGAGAAAGCCAAGTGTGTTTTTCCTTCTCCAACTCCTTGTTTTCTTTTGCTTTTATTCTGTCCAATCAGCTCCAACCTGTATGGCCAATGACCTCTCCTGCATCAAACATCTTTGGATTCCACTCCCTCCTTAGCAATCATTTAACCTGGTTTGTTACTACCAAACAGTCCACAGCCCTGTTTACCTCTGGTTCTCCATATTTTCAGTCATTGTTGCTCTTCTCAGGGTTTCATTCAGACGACACAGCTCTTTCCCTTCCCCACAACAGAATTTGCGGTCCTTTTTCGGGATACAAATGGAAATACTGCTCTCATTCTACAGATCCATTTCAATGAATGCAGTGCTTTGTAAACACAGTATTGTTTGTTAAATGTTTGTGGATCTGGAGTGCAAATCCTCCAACTTAAAATTAGCAAAATTCCACCAGCATTTTTTAAAAAAGGGTATGAATTGTGTTGCGTATTTCAGCTGCAAACATTTCAACTCAGAACACTGATACACAAAATACTATCATTGTTTTGGTCACATCACATTCAAAGACGTCTAAAATTCCTGGAAGTCTGGGAGACTCAGAGATACATGTTTTTTCTCTTCCTTTCCCAGATATCCTTGAGAGCTTTATATTTTTATGAAAACGAAAGACATTCCCAGGTCTATTATAAGAATGTTTTGGCAGAAGATTTTTTTCCGTAGAATTTCAAAGTTTGGCTGCAGCAGTGGCGTTAAGAGTCAAAATTTAGTTGGTATTTAGAAACTGGAATTTGTCAGTCGCATTTTGAGTGGTTGTGCTCACAGGCATTCCACGTGATGGATCCCACGGGCTTACCTGGTGTCACTCTTTGCATCAAGAGGTTCCTCTGAAGCCTACCCTTCGCTACTTTGTTTAGGGGACAGAGTCCTTTCTGCCTACTGTGACAGGAGGACAATGTTGCTCTGTTTCTGGATTGCCACAGATTTTTGTAAATGTTAGTGAAAGGTCAGTGTTTCTTCTGCATGGGCTTGAAAATTGTACCTTCTGGCCCTGTTGAAAAGCATGGCCTTGCAAGAAACTTCTGCTTCTACACTTTCTGAGGGGAAACTTTTCTCTGCTGCTCTCTCATTAATCCAAAGATTTGAAGATATTTCCTAGGGGGACCTATCCAAGGACTGAAAATTAGATACACCACAGCCATATCCTCATCTCTTCTGACTCTCTTTACAGCATTTAAAGTCAGTGGCTGCAAACCATACTAACAACTACTGAAGAATGGTAGGGATGGACTATGATGATTCCCTGCTGTAGTCTCCAGTAGAGTTTTTTCTTAAGTTTTCACATAGTTGGCGGATATGTCCCACGTAACTGAACAATTTACCTTCCCTGCCTCCAGCAATGAGTCCCAGCCTGAAGTCACTTTGGGCTGGCTCGGGTACCAAGGGTGTGGGGCACTGGTAGGACAACTTTCACTGCCCCAGAAAAAGACCAGTAAGACCTATTGAGTACCATAGTCTGATGTGCATCACTGCTGTGTTTCTGATAGTTGCTGCTGCCTTCCGCTGCCTGTGCCATTTATTCTTGTCTCATGGCACTCAACTTTTCCCATTGTGGCTACTGTGAACCCAGGGTGTGCCGCAGCAGCACGCAGCTGTACTCTGCGAGCTAGCACAAGACAGATGGAGTTCAACCTTTAAAGCCCAAAGCTCGTGAAACATGGCCTGAGTGGTTTGTAGCAAAGAAGGTCTGGCTGCTCCTCTGCCCCTGAAGAACTGATATGCTTAGGTACAGCAGTCAGTTCCCATTCCTCTGCTGTCAGCTTTTTATGTTACTTATGAAGTGTTCGTCATGTTGTAGTCCAGTTCATCCCATCAATGTTTGTGGCACTGTCTGCTACTTCCGGTTAAGATTAAATTTAGACCAGTGAAGTGCCCATGAATGAAGTGACTTGTCCTCCCTTCTCAGGTAAGGTGGGAAGACCAGGGAATGTGACTGTTACATAAAAGGCCAATGCACCTGAAGCACTGCAACCCAGCAGTGTTATTCCTAAACTGACCTTTCCATTCAGCATTTGGTACCTCGGGCGTGAAGGCTTCTCAGTGGCCTCCTGAACTGCAGCAAACTTCAATGTTTTGAAAATAAAGCAGCTTCATGAAGCAGAGAAGAGTTTGGAGCCTCCAGTTTTGAAGGCTGCACTACGATAAGGTGAAACCTGCAACCCGTGGTGTGGGCAATTGACATGACGTGTTCCTCTGAGCTTCTTAGTGGCAGTGAGATGGGCAAGTAGGCTCTAGTTCTTCTTGGGTGGTTCAGTGTGTGGAAGGTGGTCTTTCTGGAAGTCTGAATCTGCCAAATAAGGAATTGGTGATGACCTTCAGTTTCTGAAAGAGCTTGAGACACGTTTTATTCCTTGGGAACAATCACTTCACTTATCCATGTAAGAGAAAAGTAGAAATCATTTTTGGAGACAGAGATGCTTACTTGACTCTTCCTTCTGTTAAAGAAAGAGTTATGAGTACCTTAGAAAAGAAGAGTAGCACCAGGAGAAGCTTTCTGCTTCTGCTGTGTTTTCATTCATTTATCTGACAACAAAAACCCCAATGAATTTCAGTAGAAATAGCTTTTCTTATAAAAATGTCCCATTTTCCCCAAAGGACATTTACATTCACAGGCCAGACAGCAGCCCAGAATATAATTTTAGTAAATTGTTTCTCTTACCTCTATTTTTAGAGGCAAATCCTTTGCTGACCTCAGTGGAGTTCTACATGAAGGAAAGGGCTTATTCATAGGAGACTTACTGTAAGAAAAGAGTCGTAAAGCTAAGATACCACACCTGCCATCTAACTGTAGAGTAGAATAGTTGGTGAAGTTTTTAAAGCAAGTTTTGTGGAATATTAGGACTAGATTTTCGGGTAATGGCTCTCCAGCGTCTGCTAGAATTGCTTGTTCTTGAGACTTCTGAAAAGTAGGGCTTTCACATTTTTTTTTTTTCACACACCCTGCACTTAAGAATTGTTTCCTGGGGAAGCTGCATGTTTTGTGTAAAATGGAAAAAACTCCTAAACAATTTTTATTTTACTTCAATTTCTGTCAAAAAAAGCTGTGTTAAGTCTTTACTCTCCAAATAACCAAGTTCAGGTTTGCAGCCAAAGTTTGACATCTTAAGTTTAATGTAGTCAAACTGCGTAAGAAAACTTGCACATAATTTAGTAGTCTAATGCACTTGTTTAAAAAGGAAGAGCCGGTTTAATTGAGCATACAACCATGTCAGCTTGTCACTCCTGCAGCAAGTAGTGTCTGCAGACTGGGGCTGATAAATGTTGCTGTAGCTGTCTGAATAAATCCTGACTTTTCAGTGGAAAGAGACCGATCCAGCATTTTTCTGACACCTAAAGATCAAACAGATAATGGAGGACATTTGGTACGTGCGATGGATTGAAATTGGGATGGGGAGGGGAAGGATACTAAAATTTTACTCCTTTCATTTCTTGAGACTGGAAGTTCTTCCTTCGTAGAATATAGGGAAGAGAAAGGAGACAGCCAAACTCAGTATTTCAGCTTTGGCCCAGATGATGTGATTGGTTCCCTGTGGATTGACTCTCAGTGGGGTCATAGTTAACTTGAAGGCAACAGTTTCCACAGGGCCACAGAAATCCAACCAAGCAGGACTGGCTGCAAAAATCAAGAACACTCATAAGACAAAGTGCAGCTTTTGACTGAAGAATGAGAGGATACTGAATTTAGTGATGATACACCTTAATATATAAAACAGTGTAATATACTTGTCAATGTAATTGCAGTCATTTGTCCAATGATCCTATTAAGTATTATGATTTACTTTTTCCCACTTTTTTTGTTTTAGGTAATTTTGGAGTATGTTTTTAAGCAGTTATATCTGAATTATAAAGGAAATAGGTAAGAAAATATATAATCTAAATACTATCTTGAACTGGCTTTTTAGACTGCAAACAGCTATGACAGACTAACACATATCTCCTACCTGTTTCTTCATGCTGTTAATGGCAAAAAGAAGAGAGGTACATGGTCTCAAGAAAACTACATGCATTTCTTAGAAAAATCATGTAATAGAAACTGTTGTCCATAACACAATAACTGTTGGATTTAAAAACCTGAAGCTCTGTGGCCCACCTGTAGCGAAAAACTAGCTAGACAAAATCAGCAGGCGAAAGGAGCATGAAGAGTCTTGGAGAGTTGGGGTGGTTTTCTGAGGTTGCTCAGTATGAGTCAGCAGCAGAACTGGAAAGAGAATGGTATTTTGACAGTAGTACCTCATCTACCAGGTTGCTGTCCTCCCTGTCTGCTTCCTTGTAGATGTATTTCTAGCATGCTTATGAAAACGGTACTCTGGTGCCAGCCACAAACCAACTATCTGTATTACTGTTCGTGTAGGAGGTGCCCTATTCTCCATCTCTGTGGCAGTGTCCTGGGCTCACCAGATATCCCAGCCCTCAGCTCCAGCATCCTTAGGCACATCAGCAAATGGTGAGTATAGAGACAGCTCCACGGACCTGTCCCTACTCCCTGCCTCCAGGTAGGTAGGAGCTGCATTCCTGGTGATAGAAAGGGCCCCACCAGCAGCAGGAGCTTAGGTTGCACCCTGCAGGGTGCTCGTGGAGAAGGTTGAGAAGGACCATCCTTCTGCTGCCGCGGACACATAAGCCGCTCTGGGCCTGGCAATGCTTCACGCCCAGAAGGATCTGACATTAATATCACCAAACAGCAAATAGTTAAGAGATTCATGTGTCAGACTGAATGCTCGAGTGGTGTATTACAAATACACAGGATATTACACATCATCAGCAATAATCAGCTAACCTGGAAATCCCATCAAGACTGGGCTTTATTTGGTTCTATTAAGGCATTTGCATATTTTAAAATATAATATAATCACAAAATAGAACACTAGTAGTTTTACTGTCAAATAAATACCTTGTAAGTACAAGGATTTCTTTCTCCCACCATCATCACTTCATTTATCTTTTGCTTAAATCCTTCCTCTCCAGAAATAATACATATCAAGCCTCTGGGGCCTGTTTATATAATGGGGATTTATGTCATTTCAAGACAAATGGCATTTGTTAAGTTTCAGGGAAGCACCTGTATTAATTGTATTTCCTGCTCTTGTGTTGCTTTTGTTTTCAATAAAAGAATTCATCTCAGGTGAGTTAACCTTGCTTTTAGAGAGGGCACCTGCAGTTATCTTAGTGCTTGTTGTAAATCAAAACATGTTGAGCCTTTAAAGCAGTGAAATAAAGAGGTGCTGACAAGAGGGTATGCCAATAGGATTAGTAGCTTTTCTCACTGCTTGTATTATCAGGATGGAGAATTGAGTCACGTTAAATTACAGGGGGAAGGGATATTCCCAGAAATTCCACAGATTGGAGATTGACTTGCTCCTTCAGTAAGCCTATGGATAGAAGGGGCATTCTGCGTTCACAAGATTAAGGGAAAAAAAAAAAAAAAAAGAGAGAGAGAGAAAAAGACACCTCCCTTTTAGCCTTAGGCATCTATAATTGACCAAGATTTTTCTGCTTGTGATTTGATCCATCCAAACCCTGTTAGAGGCACTTGCCCCCAGCTGAGACCAAGGCTGAGGTGAATAAGAATTAGGTGACTCACTCATATGTACCGTACATGCATTCACATCTATTAGGATAAATGACATGTCATTCAATTTAAGCACAGGCAACTGGAGATTGTCATATTTTGAAAATGACAACTGTTATTTATTTATTGAGAATATTTATACAGGTTCTTCCTAGGCACAGAAAATGCATTTTTCAGCAGCTCCCACGACACTGGTGAATTGGGTGATTGTACACGAAGACCAGAAACACAATTCCACAAATGGAGAAACAAAGCTAGTGGGCTGCTGGCCACCTCGTCTGGGCCAGCAGAGCTGAATGGTACAAAACACTATCATAGTCATTAACCAAGCAGGTTTTGGTCGTGTTTTTTTTTTAAAAGTGCTGATTGTGATGCTCTGATCCCTGCTGTATTAATAAGGTGCTGTAGAAAGCAATGTTAGGTTGCAGCAGGCAACATGATTTAGCCCAGTTTGAAGATACAGGAAAATTAAAACAAAACAAAACAGAGTCAGATGCAGGTTTCCTGGATTTGGGGGCAGAGAGAAGAATGGAAGGGAAGGACAGGTTTGCCTTCCTCTGTCCTCATTCCTGTACATCTTTCTCCCTGCAGCAAGGCTGGTGCAGGTCATCCCAAGGCATATGCTGTAGTCTGGGGAGTTTTATCCTCCCTATCCCTGTTTAGATCAGGACTTTCTCTGTCTACCTCATCTGCCAGGCTGTGAGCCGCTTACTCAAAAGAAACATGATTGTTAGAGTTTTTCAGATAAGCACTGATCAAAATTATTTCCAATGATGTCCTATCTTTTTACTAAGTACAGATTTTTTACTAGGCAGGTAGGTAGGGAGAGATAGAGATAGAGATAGAGATAGAGATAGAGATAGAGATAGAGATAGAGACAGAGATTAAAATCAAAATCCACATGGTCATAAAGAGACAATATTTACAAAGTGGTTCTTATATCAGTACAAAGTAGGACTCTCTTTTTCATGTATGTCCAATTTTCAGAGTGGACTCAGCTCTAAATAATCACTGCAGCTCAGTGGGACTCCCTCTAGGTTTGACAACAGGAGCTCAGTTTATTATTGCACTTTTTATTTCTGAATGTCTTTAACTCATTTAACTTTCTTCAGATAACTTAAACAGTAAAAAGTTCATATTTCTGAATGTCAGAATTCTTGTCCTCTTCATTTAATATCTGGAAGTGTTTCATTTCTTTCCATAACTCTAGATGCTGATCTGTGCACATTTTATGCGATGCTGGAGCTCTCCATATCTTTTATAAGTACAGACACAACATGGTTTTGAATCTGATGGTTCAATTTTGCAGTGATAAAATTTATTCCACATTACAAGTTCACATCCACCACAACTTTCATCTTGTTTGTTCTTCTTACCAAGCACTATACACATTGAAAACACTTGAAAGAAAGGTGCCATGGTAGTGTGAATCGTAGAGTGCTCTTGAACAAGAGCCGAGGCCGATTTGCTGTTTGGAGGAGAAACTGAGCATTTACGTTGCAGCATAAAACACATTGTCTCCACTGAAAAAGTAGCCATCAAAACACTGAGGCCAACATTTTCAGCAGTGCATTGACTGAAATTAGCAACACAATTAAATACCCTGTTGCTTCTGAAACTCTCGTTAAATCAGAGATGCAACCCCTCTGAAAACTAGCCATGAGTTGAAATACATGTGACCCAAAGTGCCTCGTGATACAGCCCAGTTTTGAAACATTCACACCTTAGTTTTAATGTTTTACATTACTAATTTTCCTGAGGATGTACTCGCAGGATCTGGCACCAGAATAGATAAGAACAAATACAACAAAAGGGACTTCAGCAGATGTGTTTTATTTTCTTGTGTTCTTCCAGTCAAACGTTTCTGAGAAGTATTGTAGGAAGGGTGAGAAAACAAGCCACTGGATGATCAAATTTTCTTTCTATATAGGACAAAAACTCGCATACTGAGAAAGCAATTATGCTGCAGCTCACCACACATGGGAAGAGACTCATGAAGGCATTTGGCCAGGTGGTTGACCTTGTGTTGAGTGGGACAGGCCTGCAGGCCAAAACAGCCTCTCCTGCATCAGATCCCACAATATGAGCTCCATGCAGAGCGGTACAAAACAAGGGGACATGTACGTCCTCTCACCCACACATTGGGATGCACAAATAACCTGCCTTTCTGGCTGGAGGCAAGATTTGCAGAATTTTTTTTAATTCCTTTTTTATTTTCAAGTTTTTGAAATTTTCTTCTTCAACAGGAAAGATGTAATTGAGATTCAGATAGTTTCTGTCTACCCAAAGTGAAGTATTTCTAAACCCCATGGCAGGTATATTTTTATCCATATGAGAAAAAATGAGTTACATTAATTAAACATGCAAAGTTACATTTTGTTTCAGGAAGTCAAAGAAT
Source organism: Cuculus canorus (assembly GCF_017976375.1). NCBI lineage: Eukaryota > Metazoa > Chordata > Aves > Cuculiformes > Cuculidae > Cuculus > Cuculus canorus. The sequence continues at coordinate 134,241,708 of NC_071402.1, read as the reverse complement.
TTTATAGAGGGAAACACCCATTGGGTTTGGCTTTTCTGAATTGTTCTCCTCTGCATTGTGGGGAGCTGAAATTTCCCCTTGAATTCATCTGGAATTTACAAGACTTCCCTTTGCCTAATGCTACGTTTTCAAAAGATTTACTGAACATCTGGAAAATCTCACTAATCATCTCTGCACAAGGGGCTGTGGGAGGCTGTTGCAGGAGTGCCAGTCCCTTTTTGTCCCTTGCTTGTGCTCTGTCTTTGCATGATAAACCCCAAGCAGCGAGAGGAGAGAGGTCATGGGGACGACTCTCCTCCTCTCTCATCCATTTCCCATGGACCTCAGTAGGACAAAAGCCATGTGCTTGATTTGACATGAGGAGTTACAGAGTACATTTAAATTGTATTCATGGTTCAGACCCACAGCTAATGCCCTTCCTGTGAAACATGCCATGAGGTACCAGGTTGCAGCAGCCAAGAATACGCCCCAGTAAACGCAATCCTTGATGGATGTAGGGAGAGAGCAGCTTCACTCAGGCACAAGCAAAGCAACAACGTGGGGAAAATGGAGCAAGGCCAATTGTCCATGCACCCCTGGCCCATCAGAGAAAATGAGGAAGGCGCGCGCCTGTGTGTGTGTGTGTGTGTGTGTGTGTGTGATCCCTGTGTGTGTGATCCCTGTGTGTGTGATCTGTGTATGTGCGTGTGAGAGAGATCCCTGTGTGAGTGTGATCCCTCTGTGTGTGTGTGTGTGTGTGTGTGTGTATGTGTGTAATCCCTGTGGAAACCATGGCAAAACCCAGCTTCTCATGCTGTTTCCAAGCTTTTAGGAAAGATACTCCAATTTCTTAAGAGAGTTAACGTGAAAGTGCAAGAAATGAGCCAACAAATGCTAATTTGCCTACTTAATTGTAGGGCTGGCAGAAGTTATGCAGACTGTTAAAAAGACAGTTCAATTGCTTGCAATGTTTACTGAAGATCAGTAGCCCTAAATTACAAATAATCAGCTTGCTTGTAAATATCAATTGCAACAATAAAGGTGTTTGAGTTGATGGAAAAGCCTCATCCAGCGAGTCTACGTTTGTAAAAGCCACTATTGAACTGCAGTTCCCTGCCCCATCCTTCATGTTATTCTTATTTATGAAACGTGATCATTGTCTTTTTTCCAGGGATGTGTTCTCTGTCAGCAGAGGAATAGATACCAGTTCGCCAGTCAATGGAAAACTGCTTATACCATTTATAGGGTCCAAAATGACGGACAGTGTCTGTCTCAGAGCTCAAGCACCAGGAAAAAGTTAAATTTGTGGAAACTTTTCAAGACTGTGATTTTTAAACCTTCTGTACAGTTCTTGGACAATAACTGAAATGACCTTTAATGAGAAGTGAATGCCTCAGGAAGCAGCTCAAATTTAGCGTCCTTTCAGGAAGTATTTTTGCCTACCAGGAGGTTTTGAGGAATATATATTTGTTAGTATCCTGGAAACATTCTTATTATTTTACTCTATTATGAGCAATGCTTAAGCAAAATATACTTTTAAATATTATTAGTTTCTTAATAATTCACAGCATCTGCTTTCCTGGCATTCTGCCCCCATATAAACTCATAGAATCCTTAAAAATTAGTCATCCTCTTACCGATGACATAGTTATCTCGGTATTAAATTCTGCCCTTCCTTCTTGCGGCTCCAAGACATGATTACCTTAGTACCACCCAATTGTGAGACTATCATGTGTCAATGATATTTAATCACCAGAGAAGAAAGACAAATTTTTTGGTCTTATCTTACATCATCTATGTAAACAAAAAGATGGAACAACTGGGCAAAACTGATTTAAAAATACACGTACTAAAGCATTCCTTGACAGAAAATTATACTTGTATGAGATTTGCACCTTCTTCCAGAAAGCCTTACTGTGGTCTTTCTGTATATTCTGTAGTAAAATCTATAACACAGTTAATTAAAGACTTTATCAGAAGCATCCTAGCTGAGAGTCCTTCAAAGTGCAGCTGATCTTAAAAACTCCTGTTCGGCACAAAACAACCACCTGTCAATATTTCAATTACTGCCCTCCCTGCCTGATCACACTTCAATTGTTTCCCAACAATTATTATAATCATTCACCGCAAGGGCAACCAGTTGTTTCAGGGTTTTAGGTGAGAGGCGAAGGCCTGAAAAAAAAACCCGCCCAGTCATTTGTACAGATCGTTCCTCAGGGCAGCTCCGTGTTTGAACAGCTGCTGGTGAGGCACAAATCAGCCTCAAAGCTGAGCCAAGCCTGGATAGCATGATGCATCCTGATTTCTGGGCGCGGGGGAGGGGGTTCTGTTGTTGTTGGTCCTAATTTGAGTCCTGCACATGACCAGCCACTTTCCCTACTGGAAATAATTTCTCTAAATTAAAGGTTGCTGCAGTGTTTCAAGCCTGTCAAAGATCTCTTGTTGGACAGGCTCCTTAAAAACAAATGAGCCAGTGTCTCAAATCCTAGCCTTGAGAGCCAGGTTTTGCTTGATGAAAGGGCTGAAAAATCATTTACCAATCAGGATATATTTCTCTGTTAGATTTTGTGGGAAGAAAATATTTAAGTTTTGTTTTCATTTTACAGGAATAAATGGCTTGGATCTATTGTTATTTATATGGCTTTATTCTCTGGAACTAATGCTGCAAAACATCTGAAAAGGTTCTAGCTGTGATGGAAGCTAGCACAAGGTAACCTAGAAACGCTAAATATTTTTGACCTGATCTCTTACTATTTTGCACTGATTTTATGCCAGTGTAAATTCGTCTGACTGGTGGAACTTCTCTGAATCTATTTCTTTGAGCTGCTGTGAGTTTTTAGGTGATATTATAAAAATCACTGGGGACAAAATCTTGAAAATATGTTGAAATCTATTAGGACTTCAGTAGAGTCAGGTATTCACATTTGAGGATAAAAATCCTGTGGGGCAACATGTTGGATACTATTACATTGCTCAAATCTGGTAATAATATTAATTCTTATGTGTGGAGAAGCCGGTGAGGTTGTGATGCTATCAATAACTACCATTGTTTTACAACAGAGAAGCAAAATAACACACACGGGGGTGAGAGGAAGGCAGAAATAGCGGCTCTTGAATTCTACAGTGTTTGCACCAAATCAAGCAACTGGAGAAAGCGCGACAGGCATTGTTGCTGACAGCTCAGGGAAGACTTCATCCTAACATGCAATGCAGCCCAAAAGCAAACAACCAATGTACTGTGTAAGAAACAGCCTGCTCAGTAGTACAGAGGATGCTGCAGAGCCTTTGTAAAAAGCAGTAGAGACCCCCATCTGCAAGGCTGGGCAAAACTCAGCTTTTTCTTGTCTTGGAGGAGAAGGAGATCCTGCTGGTCGAGAGGCGCCTGCTGAGCCGGGCTGGCAAAACTGTGCTCTGAAGAGAGAATGAAAAATCGTCAGTTTTCAATAGGAGATGAAAAGAAGAGACATGAGAAAAGAAGGTAATAGAAGAATGACTGCATGAGAGAAATTACGATGGGAAAATCTGTTTTCTCTGTCTCATAATAACCCAGGAAAAGAAAACTTTCTGTTTTGTTAATAAAGGAGAGTATTGAAAAAGAAAACACAGAAATGCTTATTCTACACAACATGGAGTCAGCCTGCAGAACTCCCTGCCATTGCCAGGTGTCAAGGACGTTATGATACTTTGATTTGTATGGATATAAAATACATCCAGAATAACCAGAAGAGAAGATGATAAAAATAGAAAGCAGATCTCTTGGAGGAGAATCCAGGTCAAGAGTTAATTAGCAGAGCAGAAGAGAAGGCTCAATACAAAGGGGCTTCTTCCCAGAAGCCTGTGAACTCCTCCTGCCACTAACTTCTCGCCCAGCTCCTGAATCGCACCCTCTTGCTCTCGTCCCTCAGGAGCATTTCCACACTGAAATACCTCTTCTGTCTTCATCATCTCTTTCTTCCTTTACCACGCCAGTGAGAGAGCACCTTCCCTGCTGGTGAGAGTTAAAGCTCAGTGCTTTGACTGATGTTCTTTGATATGACAACCTTCTATCTTTGCCTTTGTCCTGAGAATTAGTAGTAAAACACTTCAATCAGTCTTTCTCACCTTCACCCAGAGCTCACCGTTTTTCTTTAGCTCTAATACTGGCAATAAAAACATCTTTCTCCACTTTTTCTCCTCCGCTGCTTATATCACATCCTTCAGCTACAGATGCCCATAATCTGATTCTGCTTTCTTTTTGACTCCTGACCATCATTGTCACAGATACTTAAAATCTGTGGCTTTATCCCCTTGATTTTTGGGAGATCTGTTGCAGGGCCTGATGGTTAGCAGTGTGTACTGCTCATCAGGGTCAAGGGAGAAATGCTTATACCAGATTTCTGAGAATTCTGAGTCCAAACAAACGAATCTACTGACCACAAGCAGTGCTTTTTGAAAACCCATTGCCTGTATAGAGTGTGTCTGGGAGCAGACCACCACTGCCAGCACTTTTAAAGCACATCGCCACTAGAAATGGTTCTGTGCATGTCAGCTACTACCATATGACTGGCTTCTGGCTTTTACCAAAGGCTCTGCTTTATTTCTTTTGTGGGATTAGGCAAAAACATTGGCAGTAGTGACAGTATATATTTGAAAGAAACTATACATAAATACCTATCCAGAAGCATATGTAATTGTTGAGGTCAGGAATTCTGTGGGGGCAGACCTTTGCAGATCTTACTATAGGAAAAAACCTCTCAATCCAAGTTCCGTTGGCAGTGCATGATAGTCAAATACTTTTCTTTTGCTCAATCTATGTGGGTTTTTTTATTGCATATCTTTGAAAAAAATACAATTATATCAATATTGTATTTATATCACTTGACATATGAAATCCGGGTTTCTTTAGATAAATTGTGTAATTTTGTGAAGTGGTGCATTTAGCAGAAGTTAAGGTAATACCATTAATTCATGAAGTTAAAGCACATCACATGGTAAACAGGTTCCAACTCTTGTTGATTTGCAGCCTACAAATAGAGCCATCAAGAAGATTTACCATAATCCTTTTGTCGTTTATCATAATAGCTTATAATTCACTCCTATTGCTTCAAACTTCCTCCTCTGCCATGTTACACTTCTTCACTTGACCTCTGCTCGCCTACTTGTTGTCTGCTCCAAGCCATTTTAAAGTTTCCCTTTGCTTTTCTTATGCTTATTTGAGATACTGCCAAGTGATACTGCTCTGTCAAGCTATCCTTGGATTGTTCCTTCTCTGATCGCTTCAAATTGTCTCATACTTGGCACTAGTTCTGGTTTAAAATTAGGCAACTACTTGAGTGCTTTGCTGAACTTGAGTGTCCTTCATGTAATTAGGTTTAAACTTTTGCCTGCCTCATGGTCTCCCCTCCCTGCCTTGTGGTGATTAGTACCGTTCTCTGATATAGGTTCTTTCAGCAATGTCAATTTTGCAGTTACTTCTCTTGTTGAACTGGTAGGAAAAGGTCATTAACTTGTTGTCCATAGCCTATTCCTGGTGGTTGATGAACTGCTCCCCACAAACGAAGGGTCAAGAGTTGTCCTAATGTGCAGCTGATAAGCCCCTGCTCCAGTAGCTGCAATCTCCGCAATTGTACTACACCATCAAGTATAAATGTACACCTGGCAGCGGGATAATGACATGGAGCCACTACCGCAGCTTCCATAGAGATGAGGTTTGAAGGACTGAAACTAATAGCTATTGCAAAAGCTATCAAAATTATATTAAAAAATACAGTATTGCTTTTTCTACTTAAGCCTTTCATCCAAGGATCCCAGCACTCATGACATACACCAAGCCAGGCGCTTTCCACTAGTGCTGCACCTCTCTAGAAGAGTTCCATCTTTAATGCCATCCACCTCTCCTACATCTTTGGTTTCTTTTCTCACCTCTTCCACTACTCCATTTCTTTCACAGCTTACATACACTTTGTCTGCTCCTGCTCCCTTTGCAATAAAAGTCCTGATTTCTATTGCTATCTCTTGGATTCTTCTCATCCTCTCCACCACAGGCCATTTACTTCAGCAGCCCTCTGCCCAGCACGGGTGCTCTTTGCAGGTGCAGAGATAGCATCGCTCTCTCCATGTCCTGCTTCATCAGGTGAGGGAACCCCTTGCCCCACTGCAGGTGTTGGCAGCCCCTGCTGCACGGGCCAAGGGTCTCCCATCCTGCCAGGGCTGAGCAAGGTCCAAATGTCTACACTTGCAGCTAAGCCACTTAACTTTACCGGCTATCAAGGGTGAGCAAATTTCCTTGTATAGTGGAGGCATGGAGATGCTCGATAAGTGGTTCCTATAGCAACTGTATCCAGGTGAAAACTCCCGCAAGAGCTCCCCTTCCCCCTTCTCTCTCCCTACCTCTCCTTTCTTTGCAGTGTTTTTTTTTTTGTGGCAGGGGGTGAGTGTAAGGGATGCTAACCAGGCAATTTAACTGCCTTGGATTACCTGCACGAAACACATGCTAAGTACTGTTGTTGGGAAGCAGTGCCACATGTTCACGCTATATGTTGACTGGCTCATTGGCTAGCCAGGTGTCTGTCACCTTGAATGATTAATACATGTGAACTGAGGAAACACCTTCATTTTGTGGAAGGAGAATATCAACTGATTTTTAAGGCTTTGCAAAGACGTTTATCTGCCACCTTTGTGGAATTCTACTTGTCACCCAGGTCCTGCTCTGTGCCAAACAACACTGACACAGAAATCACATCTTTTTGCACAACAAAATTGTAATGGAGTGCTAAGCAAGAGAGTTATAAAGGTCTGTTGGACACAAGAAATTAAACTCTCCAAAATCTGAAACTCTACGGCATCTGAGAAGGGAAAATCCAGACATGACCTCCCTTCTGTGAAGTGAGGATGAGGCCCTGCCTATGTGGAAAGCTTCACCCGGGACTTCCTTCATCCTAAATGACGGGCGCAATGGCCACACACCAAGGTCCCCTTTTGGGTCTGCTGTGTCCATCCTACCATTTGTGCTTGGAAGGATTCCAAGTTATGCTGAGTTTAAGCAGCAAAGCCGGCCAGGTAAGCATAGATCAGTATTCTCAGCCTTTTTTCTAGGCTAAATGCCTTGGCCAAAGATGCACCCAAGCCCTTTCTTTGGCAGTGCGGCTACAGCATAACATTCAGCGATGCAGTACGGTAACAAACAGCTCTTGGGATGGGAGCACCATCAACAGAAAAACTGATTTCACAGACATATTCAATGGTCAGAGCAAGTCCTGCAGCTGATAACATAGCTTAAAAAGTACTGAGCTCATCTTGGCCAAAATTAGAAGCAAGGAGATAACCTTACAATACTTCTCCTTTGTTGGAGTCTGCAAAGGTCATTGGAACTTATGCTTTTCTCTTCAGCCATAAGAGCTAGAAACATACTCTTCATTCAAACAAAAAGTTAAAGTTATGAAATATCAAAAGCAGTAAGTAGAACATATATTTCCATGGCCACAAGAAATATATTAAAATTGGCAACACTGAATTTGTTTACCTATCTAATTACATCCTGATGGAATCAATGAGGATCATTCTATTGGTGTCAGGGAGTTTCCCATGAGCAGAGAGCTAAGCACGGCAGGCTAAAGTCTGGAGATGCTTGGCCTCAGCTCTTCATGAGTATTTCTGCCAGCAAACATACCAGCTATGGGGTAGCTGCAATATAGGAGGGAGAAATCACAAGAAGCTGCAAATCCCACCAGTTTCAGTCTTATGTCCCGAATTCGGACCTGAAGCCTCTCAGTGTTTAGATCTCTATCATCCTTGGTACATGCTGCTTGTGGTAGCTATTTGACACTGGCAAATCATAGACACAGTCATATCCTCTGAGCAGTTGCTGTTAACTGTGAGCAGCCCCACAGCCAATGATCAGGATCAGATTCCCCTTTTCCTGCCCCGCCAGCCTCTGTCAGGACACAAACCCAGCCATGCAGGGCCTTATCCTGACCCACTGGATGCAGGGACTGAGTTTCTTCACTCCTTGCTATCCGTCTACACCTGCTCACGCAAACACCCAGGTGCCCAAAGTGTGGCTGTGCCAGAAGGTGTTAGGACAAAGGTACCAGCATATATCCAGAGCAGTGGTGATTAAGCCTAGAAGGGTTCCATCTCTTCTGAGGTGCCACAGTGTGTGATATCCTTTACAGCCAGAGGAGGGTTTTCCTGAACTGCGTGCCAGTGCTGTGTGCTCAAACCATACAGCCAGGCTTTGTATTAGCTGACTGGTCCAGCATGGAGAGAGATTCTGTACAACACACTTATCAATTACCTCTTCTGGGGAGCTGGGATAGAGTTTTTTAATTATTTTTCTCCCCTACCTTCCCTCCTTAGGTATCAATAAAGAACCTCCTTTAACTTTTTACAACTTTAGGTAGACCATTCTGTACACACTTGACCCACTATATGGGATCACAGGATAATTCAAGCTGGGAGAGATCTCAGGAGCTCTCAGTCCAAGCTCCAGCTCATACCAGGGTAAGCTTGAAGATCAGATGAGTTTTCTCAACACTTTATCCAGCCAGGTCTTGAACCCACTTGGAATGGAGACTGCACAGACTCCCTGGGCAACCTGCTCTAAATCTTCATTGAGTCTCCTTGTAAAAGACTGAGAAGAAGCAATCCATTGACATTTTAGAGACTCTGGAGGCTACATAATTTGTTGTGGAGAATGTCTAGTGAGAGAAAATGTCTGGCAGGATTCATTGGCTCCAGGTTGCTATCAGGATATAGCAGAAAGGTGTCACTGGCAGTGAGGTAAAGGAAGATGCAGGACACTAAGGACTCCATGCTTAAAACTTGCTCAAAATCATTGGCAGTAGCTCTAATCTCTTTGACTCTGAAAAATGGCCAGATATCTTTCCTCAGGACTCCTACATCTAAAGTCTGGTGCTTTAAATTTGTTGCTTGCCATTGCATCTCCAAAGTGCAGGGACCTCTTGATCTTCCTCTTGAGAGGAAACAGAGAGTAATTTTTTTGTCTTTTCTTAGAAAATTACAAGAGGAAAAATCTTGATCAGGATCTGTAGAATACATAAGAGAATTACCGAATAATCTTTAAAACTACCTGAAAGTAACTCAAAGTCTCTGCTGATCTGAACTGTGTTGTCAGCTCTCCCCAGGGACTGCCAACCTTGGGGTAATTGCCATGTATCACATGTTGCTTGACATGCTGGAGGAGTGTTGCAGAAGCTGAAAAGCAGAAGCCCTAGACAAGGAAAAGGCAGGGTCTCATGGCTTTTTTAAGGATCCAAAAAATAAAAGGCAGAAAAATTATTCTGAAAAAAACTGAAAAGCTGTGAAGAGCCATCAGCTCTTCAGCCTTTCTTCTGCCACACTCGGCTCCCCCGTCTCCTTCACTGAACCCTACTGAGAACATGGCTGCTGCCAGCCTCAGTGCTTCAAATTTATTTTTGATGTAAAACGTGTTGCAGCAATGGAGACACTGTGTTGAACCCATTGTTGCCACAAGCTGAGGGACAGCTCTCCAACTAGGTATGGTTTTACAAGCCACACTTAGTAGGGCCGTGCTCTCGCTGAGTAGTGAAATTAGTAGAGCCACACTACGGCTGTAGAGTCCTGACAGCAGTTATAGTCTGAATCAAAACACAAAGAAATCTTCAGGTCTAGCAGGAAAAATAGCACAGCAGTAATCATGCAGTCTGAGAATCTCATTTTGTTATAACCAGGGAACATTCCAGATGCATGTTGACCTTCACATGAGCCAAATTCCCCATGACTGGTGTGCCCCAAAAGGAGCCGGTGCGCTCTTGTCATCCGTGTGACTAGACTCTGCTCCATGGCTTTCACCAAAACTGAGGCCTTAAGAAGGCAAAGCAAAAGAGAAAGACCCTTATTCCTGCAGGTTTATGGCTAAGATGGAAAATAGAGACAGTAATAAATGCCCTTGGGAAGAAATGCAGTTCTGGCAATAATGTAGCTGTGTAGATCCTGTAGCTCTCAGCCAAGGTAGGACTATGTGCCTGCATGGGGTGATTGATAGCAGGGGAAGAGCACAAACTCTCTGCTAGAAACATATGCTGGCACCATTTTCTATTTATGTGGGCCTAGAAAAGGAAGGGCTGGTGAGAGGAGAGAAGGATCTCTCAGGCAATGGAAAACAGCAGGAGAGCTGGAATTTCTTTGCTATGCTATGCAAATAAAGCAAGCAAACGTAACTCTGAAACAGAGCTGATAAATCTGATTCTCATTTCTCAAGAACGTTCCTTTCTAGCAATCTGACAATATATACATGCATTACATTGGAGACGAATTGCTCTCTGGAAATGAGAACCTTGCCAATTCATTTTTATAACTTACCTGCTTCCTCATCACCAACACATGGTTGTTTGACAGCTGAATAATGGCTAGAGATGTGCAAATAAACGCAAATAAAAAATGTCAAAACTTCCAAAATTGAGATATTGGCCTTTTTTTCACATGCCACAGCCAAACCGGTGCCACCAGGTTTATTCTGCACAGTGGCAGTCAGTAACAAAGATTGTATTGCAAGAGGTAATAACTCAACCCTTAAATGAGATGTACCGTGCATGTTTGCTTTGCGAACTAATGATACTCTGTTGAGAGCAGCAACATTTGGATTCAGCTATACTGGAAGCCTGCCACAGCTTAGGGAAAATGTGTGTGAAATGGCGAGAATCAAAAAAGAGCCTTTAATGTTCCTCGGCTTTTCAACACATGTTTTTGGCTTCAGAACTGAGTAACTTTACTGACTCTGAAGAATATACATAATCATTTTGACGCAGAGGGAGCAGAGAGTGAGAAATTACCATAAGTGCAGCCAAACATTTGCTATTTCTGAGCACTTAGCCGTGAACTCTCCCTAAGCTGCTGGGAACTGATTGGGGAGATGTTTTCTGTACAGCACAGACCCTGTATAGGTGTTTGCCCAGTACCTTGGGAGCAAAAGTCCCACTGGCTTTCCAGCTACAGTGTTGGAGATTCCTGTGCCATCACAAGAAAACGGCAAGTTCATGAAGGGCACATTGTCATGGTTTCCTACTGAGCTCCTCCATTTGCTGGCCCTCACTCGATACTGGTAGATCAGTAATGTTTTTTAAGCTTCCAAGTGTCTTTTAACATTGCTATAATCTTCCTTATTCAGTTCTCTTCCATCAAATCTATCTCCTCTGGATCAAAGTTTTTCTTTTGGTGCGCATCTGTGCAACACCACCGGTTGTTACCAGGAAAACCAGAGAGGGTGGGGCTGAAACAGCTGCCAAGGCCACCAGACATCAATCCTGATTCACAGGAGTGCTGAGCAGATGACTCAAAATTCCTCTTTGGTTTCCTTTCCCACCAGGGAAAACTGCTGCTGCCTACACTGCAGAAAGCAGCTTTTCATTGGAACTGGTTCTCAGCCAGCGTCACGGCCACGTCCCCAGGGGAGGACGCTGGTGGTGTGCATCCTGGACTCATGCTGATGGCAAGGACTGTTGCAGCAGCTCCTCAGAGGAGGGACTGGCTCAGTAGTGCAACACAACCTTCATGGGAGGTGGTGGGACACAGCTGGGAAGGCACAGCTCGGTGGAGCATGCGCCAGTTTGGTGCCAGGTGCTCTGTCTGTGTCCACATCAGCTCAGAGCCTGTAGTGACTCATATTGCCTTTGACCAGACTTCACTCTAGGGTGTTTACGTATTTTTTGGTTGTTTTGGCAAATGCCACAGAGACCTACCCTCAAAAAGTGTCTGCATATATTCCAGTTGATATTAGAGAACTGAGGAGATAAAATGAAAGATTTCTAAAATTTAATTTTATTTTTCAAGTTGCAAGTGGCACCTTTTTAATTCCAACTTGTCTTTTCTCTCTTTAGTTTTCTCTGGCATCAGCAGCAGAAATGCCAAACACACACAATTTTGTCACAAGACAAATTTTTCTCCTGGTAGTTCAAGCCCAGGGGCAAGACAAAATGCTGGAAATATGGCAAGGAAGTCTGCACTATGTCATATTCACAAAGTAAGCATCCTCCATTCAAAAGACTGCTTTCCCTCTGCCATAGAAAAGTCCACATTTTCCAGAGTCAGTTGTCCTGACTACAAGTTTTGACCAGGATCCAACACATCACGTCTATGGAAAAAAACACGCAATTCTTTATATTAAGTTCTATGGTATTCTGCATTACACACGAATCAACTGCAAATTAGGGACAATTTAGAATGGAATCTTCTATTATTTTAAGGAGAAATTTGCTTCATTTGAACAATTTAAAGGGCATGTGAATAATTTAGACAGGAAGCTTGGATATTTGGGGAGGTTACCTAGCACGGGGTAGTCTCAAAGTTTTCTGGATGCTCACCCATGTTGAGAAACCATGGTTCCTTCTCACAAAAGTTCACAATACAATTACTAACAAAAAAAAAACAATGATAAAGCAATGATATTCTTGAAGGAAAGTAGTATACACAGAAATCCTGTATGTGTTCTGCAGTTGTCCATGTTCATAGACTAGAGTTCTACAAACTGGAAGGACAGGGCTTGGCTTAGATAAAATATTTATTATTAATAAATAATATCAGAATTCTTGTAGAGTCTCAAAACCCCCCACCGAGCCTGAACTTCATTGCACAAGGCTTGCTGAGCCTTTTCTTTGCCCTCCTCTGTAATTCATGTTTGCATTTATGGAAATCAGCTTTTCTCTGTAAAAACATGTCTGTTGAACAGACAAAGAGACTTTATAGGGAGTCACCCTTTACCTGTCAGATTAAACAGCAGTTCTGTTTTATGAAGTACACTCTGTAAATGTCTTTACATACAGAAAAAATAATTGCCCGTGTCTATAAAAAGACTCCAATGTGACAGAAGACCCAGACTACATAAGGCAGTACTAGTCCTAGGATTAACGATGTCTGACTACAGTTAGATATTCAGCTTTTTGTTGAATAATACCCAAAACATCCTATAGTTGCAATTGTATTTAGCAAGCAGATCAGAGAAAGCTTTAGTCTTTCAAAATAATTTTCATGGAAATTTTTTCAATTCTTCAAGAAATTAAAAGCAACAGAAATTATTTTTTTCCCAACTGAGCTCATGGATCATGAGTTACGTGATTGTGGTTTTGATAAATAATTACAGTAACGCATTATGTATAGTGTCTCTGAAACTAACTGGAATAGATGGTATCACAAGTACTTCATAAGTACAGCACAAAGGACATACTCTCTGCTCTCCATCTGAAATAGGAAAGCTATTTAGTACTTTGTAAATATGCTAAATGAAGTTTGTTCTCTTTTGGAGATAGCTATTTTTCCTTTGTTCTGTGCGGGTGGAACGTTTGAAAATTGCAAGAGACAGGCAATTTTGGCACTTCAGCTTGGAGCACCAAATGTTAGCAAATCATCCTGAATGGATCTGAAGTTTAAGGCTGCAATATTATTCTATGTGACAGTGGATGCATTTTCATCTTCACCTATTTACATATTCGCAGTCAGAAATGCATGGTAGTTATTGTGTAAAAAGGGGTCTGTTTAGGAAGAAAAGGCAGATGCCGTTTTTGAAAGTTGTTAGTCAAAGAGGATATATGCACCATGAAGTGTATAATAAAGATTTAAATGTTTGCAGCGGGAAGTGGATCTGGACAGGTGCAGAAAGCAAAACCAGAAAAAAACAAATACGGTCAGGTCTTCATGGGGGATGCCAAGATCCTGCGGGTCATGACACAGTAGAAAACCGCCCACCATGTAGGAAGTGAAATAGTTCAGTTCTGCGTCTCAAGAAGTCCATGCTGCCTTTACTTAGGAAAGCAATAACCCATTTTGATGAGATAAAGCTTTTCATCTAAGGATCCCTTTCTGTTCCTTGTCCATCTCTGTGAAGATCTGAGACCTGCAAAAGAGCTAGAGTTGTAGTGACACTATTATACAATTTGTGCAACTGAAATGCAGGGCTGTGACTGTCATTATTTCATTCTCACAGGTCTTCCTACTCTCCGCTTTCCCACGCAACCAGCCCTGCTGCTTTTTGGAAGTCCCTGGTGCACCTCTGAGTGAAATGTCTGGGTATTTCCAAAGGAGCGTGCCAGGAGGGCTGGTCTCTACAGCTTGGTGGCCCAGGCATGAAACAGGGGATTGTGACCATATAGTGATGAGATAGGATAAAAGTTATTTAGCTGGGTGTTTCAATGGGTTCGTTTTTTTAAAAAAATATAGGTTTCATTTTACTACCAGTAAATTATAATGATGATGGCAGAAACCACTTTAACCATTCAAGTTCACCCACCTCAGCACTCAGAGAAGTGTGCTCCTCCGCATGAGTATCCCTCCTGTAGATACTATGATGACACCAAGACCACAGCAGCTACTCCAGGGTGACAGAAAAAGCAACAAAAAGGGTACCACAACTTCAAAGTGAAAATCTAATCTTAAAGCAGTCAAGAAGTACTCTTGATGGAGATATTTTCCCACTACCAGCTACATAGGTCTCTAATAAAAAGTCTAGTAAGGATCACTTCCAAAAGCAATCATAGTTATCTGTTTGTAGGACATCAGCAGGCACAATTTACTCACCTAATTAACCCAACACCTTTGTTGCTGGCCCGTTTGGGGTGATCTTCCAATTCCCCATGGGAAAGGAAGTTCTTCCTCTAGCAGCATTTCTTATAGACCTTCTTCCTTTCTGCATCTAAGCGAGCAAGCACAGCTTGCTGTCCCAGCTGAAGACACAGACCATTTACTCTACTGGTTAAAAAGCGATCTTGCTTCAGTAAAGTCCCAGGCATCCTCTCTGAAGACTATGCTTAATATCCAGAGCATGAAACAGATCAGTGTGTGTGTGAGCTTTGGAAGAAAAGGCATTTGAGTTTGAATGCAAAGGCCAGTCCTGGGTAAACCTGGGGTCTCCATTCATACAGAGCCACATCTGTGATAATCAGAGCTGAAGAAGAAGCTTTAACCTCCGAGGTTGATGGAGACCAAAATGATGAAAGGATTTTTAGATGTGAAAAGACGGATTAGGATTTTTACTAAATCCTGGTTTGGAAGAAATATTGTAAATTGCCTTTGCTCTGAATCGGGGACATTTCAGGCTGAAGCAGGTGTGCCTCACATCTTGAACATTTCATGTGCTTCTATCTCATTCCCTCTATTTTCAGCTCCCATTCCCTCAGATTTCAGTTACTTGTGTCTTTCAACAATATGATAGCAAAAAACAGCCAAGCTGTAAAGCGTCTCTCTAATGCATGGTTTAAATAATGCATCCATTAATTTTTGCACCGATAGTGGTACAACATAAACTAATATATTATTTTTCAGAATCTGTTTCTGCAAGCGTTAGACCATTTGACTAAAATATTCCTAATGTATAAATAAAGTTACTCCTGTGCATAAGTGTTTTCAGGCTCAAAGATTTAATGTGTTATTTTAAAATACAAATATTTTTGAAGGTGCAAAATATAAAAGCAACTATATTTAAATCTTCACTGAAATGAAGCGTGTAAAAAAAAATAGTGATGAAGGCTTTTCTTCCTGCTGCTGAAATAGAGGACTTTTACCAATTTTAAAAGAGCATCCTTAATATATACCTAGAATATTATGTGTATAGTAGGTTGTTACTCTGTAATTGGTTTGGCTGATTACAATGATTACACTAAGTCTGCACAATAGTACAGCTACCTGGTGAAAGTACTTCTGTAGACCCCACAGAAATCTGCTCACTGGAGACCATAATGTGTGTTTGGAGGTCGGAAACTCTGATTTACAAAGAAGGCAGTTTTTTAACTCTAGTTACATTTCATTTAAAAATAAAGCTGACTGTTTTCCAAGTGTACCTTAAAATAAAATTTAAAAGCACTTTCCTATGGACTGAATCCTTTTGTCAGAATTTAAGACGTGTTATCTCTTGTATGGGCTGAATCCTAGAAAGGTTAGTTCAAAACACATTGAAAAAATAATGCTTTGCTCTCTACATGTAAAATGGGAAGCTTTTAACACTGCTGAACTTGTCTGTGATCTGTATAGGGCACTGCAAAGGTGATCTTTGCCGGAGCTGTGCTCTTCCATGGAGAGATTTTGCTGCCCAGCTTTAGATGTGTGCTTAGGCAAGCGCCACCGGGAGGAAGGAGCAAGAGTTGAGTTCACACCAGCAGCACCCACCATTCATGCAAGGAGCAAACCTGGATTCAGCTACTCTCAGACACCTCCTTTTCTACACAGAGATGCAAACACTTGTACACAGCTGAACACCACCAATGTGGGGCAGGACTAGCTTCACAGGCTCAATCTCTCACATCTCCTTTGCAGGTGGGGTGGCGGGTCCCCAGCGGGCATGGGGGCTGGAGGGTCCCAGCGGTGTATGTGGCTGAGGACAGAAGCCAGGTCTTCTTGTGACCCCTTGTGCAGGGGTCGGGGACGGACGGAGCAGCTTCAGAGGGGAGGATTTAATCAGCGCTTCTGCATTTCAGCAAGTTGAATAACAGTCTCTGACATCCTGGCTCTTCCCACAAAGGAGGCAATGCTGCACAATGCTGCTTCCCGATGCACACCCCTCCCTGGCATCAAGTACAGCTTGTTAATGGCTGGTGAGGCTGCCGTGAAAGACCTGCCAGCGTCCCAGTGGGGCTCCCTCCGCACATGGGGGAATTGCTCCCTTTTGGAGAGGCTGAATGTCGGTAGGGCAGCATGGAGCTGCTGGCCACCATGCTCCCTGACCACATGCTGGCAATGGCTTTCTGTCAGCGAGGGGGAGAAATGCCCTTGTTCCATTGCAGGGAGTATTAAATGCTTTCAGCAAGCAATGACCACCCTTAATGATTTCCAAGAGAGGAAATGAACCTCCAATCAATTATGACACTTGATTAGGTTACTTAAATTGCTGAATCTCCAGCAAAATCAGCAGTGCCAACTCCCTGACACCGTGTGTGTGATTCGATGGCCCTTATAGTAATGCAGCTCTGCACACCTCCTGTTTTATGTACATTTCCTTTGCTGTTACTCAACTTCCATTTCATTACTGGAAACGAGAATTTTCACCTCGTCACTTTATAACCTTATTCGAGCATCGCTCTGGTGATCACCTGGTGATTTTTAGGCAGATTTTTTTTTCCTTGAAATGCTAATGAATTCCCCATGGAAAAAAACAGGACTGTGATTGGCATATTGTCTTTCCTCAGTTTAATTTTAAATAAAGCAGAAATACAACTTCAAAGCCATCAGAGCAATGGGTGACTATCAGAGAGTGCATTGGCCTTTGAAAACATGAAAGACCACCTTAATAGGAAAGTCTTATAGGAATTTCTAGTGATCATTAATAGAATGTAATTCACTTATTTGCTAATTATAAGAGTGGCAGCAGTAGCAGTTAAGTAGAATATTGAAAATGGCATACTGTGTTATTGCAGCACTGACCCTGCAACATCCGCTCTTCTTCCCACCCCACTGACTTTGCCTCCTCCAAGGCAGCAGCTGAGAGGAGTCTGTGGTTCTTCTCTGGCACTTGGTGCCCTGTAGCTCTGCATCTCTTCCTCTGGTCTGACACCCCTCCACACCATTTGTGCCCTTTATTAGCAAGGGGGAGTTTTTAACTCCCCACATGAGAATTGAAAAATCTGTGGGCAAGTACACTTACTAAATCCCCTGGCTGAGTTGGAAGGACAGATGGCAGATGGGAGGATGGAGGGTCCACAGGAGATGTAACAAAATACGGACCCATCTGGGTCAAGTCCCAGGGAGGATAAAGGTTGTACTGAGTTTGAAGCTCTCCTGTGGTCTGTAAGCCTGTTAAAAGGCAGCTCTGGCAACCTAAGCAAGACTGTTTGGGCAGGGGAAAGTGAAAAATAAGTTACCTTTTATGAGAAGATACACATTTCAGATACATAGGTGCTGGGTGAGAACTATACTGCTACAAATGCAGCAGACTTTACCAGGTAAAAAAATGACCAACAGGGTCTCAGACTGTGAATTCCTTAAAATAGCAGAAAAATTCCTGAATAGGCAGTGTGGGGTTCCCCACAAAAATGGAATTTTCATTCATTATGATTTCCTCAGCACAGACTCAGAAGCTTCTGTAACTCTGCATGACGAGTGATGGAGCGCAAGACCCTGCCTGGCAAACCACCTGTGGGTCTGGCTGCCACCCCTACCCCAGGGCACAGGTTCTTCACTGCTGGTAGAGGTGCAAAAGGGGACTTCTGCCCACTCAACCACTCCCTGCCCTGGGATAAGGAGTTGCCAGTAACCCTTGTACAGTCTCCCACTCTCTTCTGTTTATCCTGACCTCAAACTTGAAATGTGTAGCTCAATGTGGTACGCTCCCACAGAGACTCTTGGCTTCAGGAGATAAATATTTTCTTGAAAAATAAAAATTTCTTTCCAGAGATATTCTGGCTAATGCCACAGGTTGTGCCCAGGGGGCACATGCAACCGCTTGCAAAATGAGGTATCCTTGGAAAACCAGCAGCTACTTCTAACATTTCAAAGTAAGCAAAACCAGAACACCCTCCCGCAGGAGGAGTATCTACACAGGGGAAGGTTTCTCCCCAGAGAACAACCACCTGGCAGCTCACCACTGTTTTGTAAAACAGGTATGTTGACGTATAGATAGGGAGGCACAGCCCAGGCCATGGTGCCGCTTTGCATACCGGATAATGGTGAAACATCTACATCACTCAGACATGGGGATCAAGCACAAGCATTCATCCTGATGCCCCTGAGGTGGTCCCAGACTGAATTTGACATTTCTTACCCTCTTCAGCCCAGTGGCTGTTGTGGCTTTTGCCTCTTTTGCATTTCCACTTCTCCTTTGCTGCCTCTACAATTACATTTTTTTCCTCATGTTTTTCCAAAACCACTAATGCAGTATTTGACTTGACCCATCCCCTCCCAAACTATAGATTTGTTTTCAAGATTTTCCAGCAGTAGGTTGAAGAGGTTTAACTCCTTTCATGAAGGCTGGGCAGTTTCTCCAATCACTTCAAGGCTCAGTAAGAGCAATCAGTGATGGCGATTAACTGCGCTCACTACAGAGCTGATGCTGAAGTGCCTCAGATGATCATTGTTGCTCGTTGTAGCAGTAAAAGTCACCAGCTTGCACCATGGAGACATCCTCCCATGAAGGCAAAAATGCTCCACTTCCCCACTCAAAACACGACACCCGTGTCTACCTGTCAGCAGTGCTAGTGGCACATCTCTGACAAGAAGCTTTGACTGTAGGGATGCTCCTCCAAGACAGGCTCTCCCAGCAGCTGACCTCTCTGGGCACAGAGCCTCTGCCATGACCTCTGACAGCTGCTCTTCAGGTATGTAGAACCTTCACTGTATTAAGGTGTTTTGTACTGTGAAACCGCTGAGCTACCTCATCAATCTGCAGAATAGGAGACTATTTACTTTTCTTGCTGTGAGGAATCTTCCTTTGAGTCAGTTCTGTGGTTCTGCCCCATCCCTTTCAAAACTTTTGTGGAAGTGACACAGGTGAGACCAGCATGAGACACCTTCAGTTACCAGAACTGGCTTTAGCAAAACCAAGGAGGAAGCTCACTGAGCGCTCTCGCTGATGTGATTGTCTAGAGGAAAAATCACCTCCATGTTCTCAGTTTATAGAGCTGAAACTCACAATAGTTTCTAGCAGGACAAACTTCAACCACTAGACTCCAACTAGTGCCCCTTGGAAACATCAAATATTTCAGAATTTGTAAAACTTGCTCAATATTTTGGAAGTTTGTAAGAAGTTTGGATCTAGTTAAGAAGTTGTGTTTAAATCCCTGCCTCTGCAGTCTTCTGAAGGAGGAGCAAAAGGAGACCCATGCCCCTCACAAACAGAAAGACTCCAGCAGTCCAGTGGTGCCCAAGGAGCTGTTCCATACAAACAACCCTGTGGTGTTTCCTTGGGTCCATGATGCAGACCATTTTTCCTCCATGTACTAAGTCTCCAGGTTCTGATTTCACACCAGTGTGAAATTGATAAACACCCTTTGACATCAATGAAGCTAAAGAAGGAGGATATAAAGACTTGTGAGGCAGAGTACCTGATTTAGTGCCTTCCATCATTAAGAGTTTAGAGACAATACAGGACAAACTCACATTGCATACCATTAACACAGCAAAAATCCCTGCAGTGCGGAGCAGGAGAACAAGAAAGCAAGGGTGAGACAGGACTGAAATGCTTGTCTGCACTTATCCCCCTTAATATGTCCATATCTCCACCTCTGCATTGCACCTACACCTTCTTGCTCAGCCATCACAAAGCATAAAGAAGCCTAAGCTTGATTACCAGTTCCATAGTGGGCATACCACTACATCTGAGGGAGAAAAATCTTTCAGTGGTGCAATTCAGAACCTGCTGTAAACATGTACAGCCTAAATGTGTCTAACTTGAGCTTCCAGTCTCTCAGTCTTACTTTGCCTTTATTGTGAGGTTAAAAAGTCATCTCCTTATGGGACAATTTTCTTCTCCATAAAAGAACCAGAGAATTACCATCAGATCACCACTCAACTATCTCCTGGATGAAACAAACTGACCAAGTTCCCTACCTCTTTCAGGTGTGCTGTTCTCCAGGCTAGGAAGAGAACTCATTTCACATCAGCCTTTTCAATCCAGAAGCGACCACTATCCAAGTGCATTTTATCCACTGAAGCTGAACCAGGGTGTCCTTTGCTTTATCCTAACCTTTTCACTCAGGAGATACTCTTCGCCTTTCTTCTGCCTGCCCCCAAACATACATTATTTGTGCTGCTTTACCAACGACTATCATAACCCACTCCATCCTCTGCAGCATATCCTGTGCGCTGTTTCTGTCTCACTGAGAGTCTCAGGGCAGGAGGGGCACGTCTAATACCGTGTTTGTAAAAGCACCATGCATGCCTGGTGTGACACAAAGCTACTGCTAAAGTGTGTGTTTTCTCAATAAAGAGTGTAACCTGCAAGCCCCAAACATCTGTATAACATCAAAGCTATTTTTAAAAAAGAACAGTAATTTCTAAATATGTCATTGCAATGGCAAAAAAAAGAGCCTATTAATAACTGGTATATGTACTTCTTCTATTTAAGATGAGTCCCAGTTTCCACGGCTTCATGAAAATGCAATCCAATCTCTACCCATTGGTTTTATAATTACTCTTTTAACTGCTGTAATACCTCTAAAGCTTAGTCCATGCCAGAACCTTTTTGTGGTACAGACAGCAAGCACCTACAAAGGTGAACAGTCTCTAAAGAGGCACGCTTCACCTTCGTAATGCCTAGAAATGACAACCTGGGAAAGATGGACAGTACTAACATAATTTACCCACGTTCATAGGCAATGAAACCATATTTTGCTTTCTCTTCTAATGGACATTATTAATAGAGTAGCTGAGCAAGGAACAAAATCCAATCTACATTTCTATGAAATCCCTAAAATCTTTTAGCATCTAATACTTTGTCTGTGAAATGTCAAGTCAAGGGCTAGGGGAAAGTCACGTTCCTATGCTGAAGCCAAGGCTCCCAGTAGGCAACACGCAGTAGTACCCACCCACCTTGCTGTCACATCTGCACAGCCCGATTCTCCTCTGTAGTACCAGGGATCAGCTGCAGCCAGGATCTGGCTTTGACCAGACTGAATAACCACACCTGACTGCAGCACTGAGCACTCAGGACATGGGCTTTGTGGCAGGAGAGCCAGAAAACTGGGCTCATACCTGTGGGATGAAGTCTTCTTTGTACTGCACCCTCTGCATTTTTAATATGCCCCAGGGAGAAAAAAATATATATGCTGTAAAAATAGCCTTGCAATGGATCCGTCTACACTACTATTTACATTAGAGGTCTTGCAATTCCACATATGTAATTCGGAGTGAATTCTACAGTGATTCAACAGTGGAGCCATGTGATGTGCTCATATACCCTCTCAGATGCTGCTTACTGCTTAGGAGAGATTTTCATCCTTTCCCATCTTAACTTTTGGGTAGAAAAGGGTTTACTTCTCTCCAGCTGCCACAGTTTCCTTCTTGCCCTGAATTCCTGCTGGGATACTTCGCGGCAAACAGCTCGCCAAGAAGAAAACGTGCTTGGGTGTCAGCTCTGCCGGTTCAGGCACCAGCTCATGCTCACCTACACGGAGGGCACAGCAGACAGCTTAGGAAAGGAGAAGAAAAGCAAACATCTTAAATACTTCAGTCAGATTGATCAAATTCTTCTGCTAGAACTCATGCCTCTTTGTGCATTTATGACCCAAATAATTTCTCTTTGGCATAAGAAAGCAATACTGAGCTGGGAACAATCAGAACAGTTACACCTTTGTTTTCTGGATTTGCTGGTACCGCTCTGCCAACCCAATGCTTTCCCCAAGGAAGAAGTGGGCATACAGCATTAGATCATTATCCATGTCTTTAAAAACCACGTCCTAACGTTACTGTCAGCTTGACTACCACTAAACAGCTCTGTGACGGGGACGATTCATCCTTTTAATCTTTATGGCTGTTAGAGGCTCGTGTTATGTAGTTCCACTGCATTCTATGTGGACACTGCAAACCAACACCACAAGGAAGGGAAACACAGCCCAGCAGCCTCCCTGCCCAGCTGCCCTGTCTTGCCTTTTACATCTCTCAGACTACCAGCTCCCTCGGGAAGGAAGTGTTTTAATTTGCTCATGGCAGGAGGAACCCAAGGCCGGTTGCTGGAGCATTGGCAGGGCTGGTTTCGCATCCTCAGTGAGTCATCAACTGGCCATGCCCCCATCAGGTGCAATGTAAATCCAGACCAGTGCCTGTTCCTTTTCATTAAAAGCCTTGAGCTCACTGCAGAAAAGATGAAAAAGGCTGGTCATTATCCATTACATGTGACCCATTCACTTGCTGATGGGCTGGTTTTCATCTCCCTGCCCTGCCTGTAGGCAAACATCCCCCAATACCCTAATCTGCTTTTTTTATTCTCCACCATTTATTTTCCTCGGGGGCCCTGTCAATTGTGGCCCCAGGCTTCCCTGCGCTGCAGATTCAGAAGCATTAAAAGGTTCCAGATCACGCTAACAAATTTCACACTAACAAATTCCAGAAAGTCTGACCATTTATTATAAAGCAAACGTAGGAAGCACGATGTAATGACAGACCCAGGCAGACGCAGAGCACCGGCACATCCTGGAAACGTGCAAAGGTGAACGGGAAGGGGAGGCAGAGAGTACATGGAAACCCATTAAGTGAGGGCTTCTCATCAGATTTATGTAAATCACTTCAAATGCCTTCATTTATTAAAATTATTAAGCTGCATTACTGTTTGCCTTTGGTCTCCTAATTTGGTTGCTAATGTCTAAGACGACTGTTGATATTAATTTGAAATTAATGTTCCTATATAATTACTTAATGAATCTCACATTCACTGCCCTTAGCGCTCGGTTGACAAAGGATCTCGCCCACCGCACGTAAGAGGTTGGAATACCGACTGTGATTTTAAAATGGTTGCTAAATTATAGTTTGCAAATATTTTACATTTATATCACACACTTCATCTTGAAGGATCTCAGTGAGTTTGAAATGTTGCATAACATTAGTTCTTCAGTAAAATTCTATCACAAAAACTTTCTGGGCATCAATCTTCTTACTTCCCCTGCATGCCTTGGAATTAAATCAAATTTAGCTGTATTATTATGCAAACACAAAATCATAGCTGCATTAAAAGATTATTATTAGGGCTGTAAAGTCAGACACTTAAAAGATAGCAAATGCTGGAAATGTAACTCTGCAATATAAATTCCCTTTTTCATGCATATATATTCTCATAGCCCTTAATTTCGTGATCATACATTTTCCTATACTCACCCCCTTCCCCAGGGGACTTGTTAGCCCTTGTTAGTGTTCAAGAAAAAAACAGCATAAGAAAAAATAATGTTCAAGGAAAAGCTAGCAGGGGAAAGTAGCGACTTGTGGAGTCCTTGCCTCATTCCTTATAAAAGCTGCAAAGGTTGTAATGAGTGTTCCTCCTTTTCTGGGTGGCTGACTTGATACCCCATAAATCCTGGTCAGTAGAAATGCTGAATATGCACAGCAGTAACTGAAGCTAAAGAAACATTTGAACCTGCAAAGCATTTTACATCCTACCAAATCCAGTGAAACATGAGGTCCTGGTGTCTCACACCAAGCAATTAAAATAAGTGTACACTTCAAAGAGGGGAAAACACTTCTTTGTATCCGAGAGATGGTGGAAAATGTTTTAGAGCCTTCACAAATCATGCAGACTCCTGCGATACAGAGACCCAAACTTACTCATTGCGTACAGCACAGCACAGACACGGTGCAATAAGCAGGGAACAGGACACACTGTGAGTCCGGAGCAGAGTACGTAGAGAAGCTGTTTGGGCTGTTGTGCAAACTGGTGAAGGGAGGCAGGGACCCAATGGGAAAACAGAGTCTTTCTGAGATAAAAGTCGAAGGCTTTCCAGACAGCCTTAATTCTACCTGTTCACCATTTTGTGTGCTTATCTGTGACTTTGCATTTCTTCTTACACAGGTATAGTTTCTTAAGGATCAAGATTAAGCAAGTGAGGCAAACTCATTAGCAACCATGGGCCCATCAGAGTCTTCCTCCCTCCCCCCAGGTTAGCTCCTTTTCCTTGGGACATCCTCAGGATCAAGGCCAGAGCAAGTCAGCCTTCCCCACACTGCAAAACACCACCTGGATCTTCATACAGAAGGGAGCTGTAGACACATGCTGCCCACCTCCCTCAGCATGGCTCAGAATAGGAACACTGCGTCCAAGACTCTCACAGCTGGTCTGCAGGGTGGTCTGGTGAGGTTAGATCCCCAAACACAGGGTAACATCAGCTTCCTTGTGACCTGAATCTCCTTCCCACAACGGGGAATGGAAACTATCCAGCAGCCCACACCCAAACCTCCACGTGTTGTCCTACTTTCTTAACTAGAAAGCCCCACCTCTCCCATGCTCAGATCATTACCAAACCTCCCTCCCTCCACCACATTCCCACCCTTGCAAGGCTGCAGATCCTTCTTCCCAAATCCCTGCCTTCTATTAGCATGTCCTCCCTCACACCCCCAAAGCACTCCTATCTCCCACGCTTCACGCATTCCCCAGCTAACATGGACCACTGTAACACCTCCTTCATGGCCAATCTAAAAAATTCAAACCTCCAAGCACGTGGGAAGTTGAGTTCCTTTTAAAGTTGTATAGCAGCCCAATTGCAGTGAATTGCTACAGTGACATCCTGGACTATCACCTCAACTTCCCCATCAAAGATGAAAAAAGAGTGGGTAAAGGGAGAGGGGAAAAAAAAAAAAAGTGTTCATCTTGTCTCCAAAAAAGGTGAGTTTTAAAATTTTTAGAAAGAAATAAAATAGTTAATCTGAAGTAGACAAGTTCCCAAGTCATCTTCGTACTAGAAAAGCTTAAAATAATAGGAATCATGTGACAACATAATACATTTGAGGAAAAAAAAAAAGAATAGAGCAATAATTATATATAGAGGCCATCAGCCTCCATGAAGTGCTCCATTTTGCAATACGCTACATTCTCACAGCACTTTGTGACTTCTTGTTTACTCCTTTGCAACCAATTCCCTTTTGCAGATAGCATTACATGATCATGCCATCAAAATGACCTTCAAAGCAGATTGATTACATATTGTTTTTCCAGCTGGGGGTTTCAGGTCATGCACTGGCAGCTGAAGGTTGTTACTGCAAGAGTGCAGAGCCATCAGGTCACCTCAGCCCAGGCTTCCAATTCACTTTTGTGAAGAAAGCAGAAAAACACGGGACAACTGTGGCCCAGCAAATACTAAGGTTTCTCAAGAGGCAAAGATGCTTCTCCACCTCCATGGCTCCCTCCTGCTATTAGCAGTTGATGGGACAGGGCTGCTTTAGCCAGGTTTCCAGAACTCTGTAATGGAAAGCGGCTGTTCTTATCCTAAGACTGTTTCAGACACCTCCGTAATTCTTCAGTCATCTTCTTTTGGTCAGTCTCATTACTCAGCTTCCCAATGTGGATGTATTAACACCACCAGCAATCCCAGAACTGTATTGAACATACATTTTTCTCAAACTCCCAACAGTAACTTAGGGATGTTTGCACTGCTATTTGCAGCCCAATACACAGACTTTTCATTTGTTACTTGTCAAAATACAAAGTCCACAACTTCATATTCTACCGAATTAGGCTGCTCGAGGCACATATTTCAATCTGAACAAGTCACTTACTTGAGCACGGGGTAAGCCTACTTGAAAGGGTCTGCCTGCCTTTCTTTTCCTGAGCAGTACAGAGCTGGATAAACTGAAGGCATCCAAAACCATCTGAAACATTTAGTTTTGCAGAAACGTTCAGATGGCAACAGAAGGTCTCAGTCTTTATAGAGCTATCCTTAGAAAGCAGCGAGAGACACTGCTAATCTTGCCTTCACCGTAAATACAGTACCACCTAAATGATTTGGGGAGGTGGAATCTTCCTACCATTTTGCATTAATAAATGCAACCCTAACGCAGATACTCAGATATTAACAAGGTTAAAGCATGTAATGCTTTTACTGCAAGTCCATCAACTAATATCTTTATTATGAAAACTTACTTTAAAAAACAATTGTGTCTGCTTCTCTACAGTGAGCTGCCAAAAAAGCAAGCAGCTAACTCAAGTTCCACGAGTATACCGCTGTTTGCCCCTTCATTAAAAAACAATTTTTTTTTAATTTGCAGTCATGGCCTACATTTCCAAGATCTGGAAATCTCTGCATACACCAGCTTTAACAGCTCATGGATTCATGGAATTGGTAAAAGGTCTTGTAATTTCCACCTTCTGTTTTCTAGCTCAGAGAGTAATCGAATCCAGTCACTACTGCTGTATCTATCTGGCAACTATTTGTTAGCCTCCATGAAATGAGTTGGAAGTTTGATTTCCGTTCTCAGCAGGCGTGTTTGTGCGATACAGCTGAACTGCTGTAACTGGCAAATTGAAGGCAATTTCAGCAGAGATTCCTAGGCTTAAATGAGCATGAGAACTTCTCTCACCTCCAGAGAGGTCTCTTTTTTAACAGGCTTGAGAAATGACAGGACAAGATTGGAGAGTTTGGATTTCTGCTGTTGCAAGATGTACTTTAAAGCACATTTTATCTTTCAAGGCTATCAAGCTGGCACCCACATGAAATTACTAACAAATAAAACAAGTCATTATGAAATAAAACCTTGAGGCAAAATAAGCTTTATCAATCCCTAAAATTCCTTTCTACTTCTGCTGCATTTTCATTGGAATACATGAGTACTGTATTTTTTTTTTGATACCTCCACATCCCCTATGGCAGAAACATTCACTATTCTTCATTCTGGCAATGCTTATTTGGTTCTCCCTGCAATAGCATCAGCCACGGACAGACCATTACTAGCATTCTAGGCAAGTCCACAAATTCTGTCTCAAAAGGCATTTCAGAACCAAAACACAAGCTACCGGTTTAAGAGGCTAGACTAAGACTAGGCTAAGATTAAAAACTTTATTTTTTTTTTTATACAAAACAATAATAAATCCAAGCAGATAATGAACTAAGTGTGTCTTCTCATTTTCCACCTTTTCTTCTTTTTTCAATATAGTCTATCCACAGTTCAATGTTAAACCACTCCATATCCAGCAAAAACTATGAGGTTTCCATCTTGTAGCCATGTTTTTCTAATTCAGCCCTGTATAGAAAAAAGATAGGTACATACAAATAAAATATCATCAGACATTTGAATTTTTAACAATTCAATACACTGCACAATATACAACCATTTTAGAACATGAACATGTCATACTGCTTTTGGGTTCACACCAATGAACTTTATTCTCACCTATTCAGCTTAATATCTTAGATCAACTGACAAAGATATTAAGTGAAGTGATTTCTGAGTGAAGAACTCAAACACTTGTTTTACCATAGTTGCTGCCCTCTGAATCACCATGGCTGGAGTACAACTGTATGGCACAAAGCAGCTTTGTTTGCTGTAAATAAAAATACCAGATTCCACCATTTTAAAATCTTGGTGCAATATACCTTCCAGTGAACAATTCTGAGCGAAAAGGATTGCTTTGTTCTCCATAGTTGTGGCCAGGATGTCAGTCAGCAACTGGAGATGCTCCTGCCCTGTTCCCCACTTCTACTTCTCACTTGCCGCAAACACACCAGCCAGAACTGCATCCTGTCTTATCTCCTAGCTCTAGCATACATGCAATTAGATACAGTATTCCAAATATCTAAAAATACTTCAGGTTAGTTTACATACTTAGTAGTGGAATTTCAGAACTGGAGGACTGCAGCACTTTGTTTCTAAAGATGAAATAAAACCAGGCAGCAACCAAGCAACATTACAAACTATCATTTTAACACTAGTGCAGGTCACCAATACCATAGGCTACAAATAAGACCCTCTTATCGAAGGTTTGTCAAGATCAACTCTGTTTATGAAGAATTACACCATCCCTTGAAAGTCTGTTTCACTACACAGTAACATGTGTTTAACGTATAACATAACATGTTTCCAGTATTACAGTGTAGATGCCTTACAACCTTATAGGAAACAACTACTTTTGTATCTTCTACATAAAGGATCGCTTTCACTGGAGTACAAGGAAGATCAGCCCAGGAACAGTTTAATCAGGCTGTATTACAGACAGTCGGCTCTTCACGCAGCACACGGAGGGATTAAATATAAAATATGACTTTGTATTGATGCTTGAAACAATTTAAGTGATAATTATGCACCAGTAAAGGATTAACTGAAACTAAAAGTGACAATCAAAAAGGATTAAACAACTGGATTTGAGTCATCCAAATCGCAATCACTTTTTCAAAGCATTTTATGACCATTTACTTGGTTATTGTTTGTAAACAGCACCCTCATCACACACACAAGAAGGGAACCTTAACATTAAGACAGATAACTGATCTCTGGAAAATTTGTCCACTTGGACAATGAACAGCAATGCTATTTGAAGGCATAGAAAAAATAGTTATAACATATTTTGCATTTCACATAGCACAGAAGCGATAACCTTGGATCCCTTGCTATTAATCTTCGTGGTACAATTCAGAATTTTCACACACATGTAGATAAGTCCTTAGAAAAGGAATTATTAATGTTAAACTAAAAAAAAAGTGTCAACTGAATCACAGTTGGCAGAGATCTTTGTACTAAGTTGCGTAACACCACACCACAAAAGCCTGTGTCATTAGGCATATTTCAGGGCTCCAGTACAATTATTAAAAGATTAAATGCTGACCAGTACTTCAAACTGTGCTGTAATCCCTTAAGTCTGGTTCTTAAAGGCTTTACATAGAAAAGTACAAAGCGGGGTTTTAATTTATTTCCATTTCAGATCTCTCTTTTTTTAAAGTAAGCAGATTACAAACTTTTAGACATTAACTAAGCAATGCCACTTTAAATATTGTACCCATCTTCTAGAACAGTTATATTAAAAATAAAGTTACCTTAGCTGATTGGAGAAATCATCTTCGACATTGTCATCGTCCCAATTGTCTTCCCAGACATGTGCATCTTCGTCTTCATCTAAACCAGTCCAATCTAAAGACAAGAAAAGAAGGCTAAATGTTCTACGCTGCATTGCTTTGGCAGCATGTCTTACTGACAGATTAGCTCAGCCTCTGGGTAAGGCAAACTCAGACGGTAACAAATTTCTCTAACAGAAAGATTCAGATCATATTTAAGTGTTTGAGATCAAAAAGCAGAAAAGATCTAATGTGTGTCCCCCCCCCCTCCAATTTCCTGAATTCTAATAATAATACAACTTGGTAGAAAAAGATCATTACACACTTCCCATCATGGCTTGCAGGATTACACATTTATAAAGGACATTCTGCAAACAAACAGACAAGCCGTAGCACCATTTTTAAAAGAAAGCAATATTGAGTACTTGACTCTTAAAAGCTCAACAAAAAGTGTACAATTCCAGGTTTGTACTTAAACACTTTTTTTTCTGATTAAAAAAACTGAATTCATATCAAACCCTTTTGCTACAATACATTCATAGATCCTCATTCATCTGACTCCTATCAGATGCTGACTATCTATGGATAAAGGCCAAAAACATATCCATGATGCAGAAGCAGCAGCAAATTAAGAGACATCTGCAAACAGTGGTTGCTACCCATAACCAGCTATTTCTGGGTTCCCAAAACAGCAGAAGCTGTTGTTGTCCAATCTGACACTTGTGACCTTCTATTTTGCAAAGTTTGTTAATGTATTTAAAGTGATAACACTATTCTCCCCCTTACAATTCAGTGAGCCATCCAGACTAAGCCACAAGGTAACATTAAACATTTATGGAGGTATGGGAAAAAAATTTGTAGGGTAAAAGATTAAAAGCTAATTCACTGCGAAAAACTAACTCCCTACGAATGGGGGTTGCTTCTTGTATTTTCTCCTCCTTTTTCTAACATTGACAGGCAAAATTAATACTTGAGACTCAGCAGGGTAAAAAAATCCATTTGTAGCTTGGTTAAAAACACACACATGTAGAAGGCATTAAACTTCCCTGCTCAAATAAATTATACAATGGGAACAGATGCAGAAGCATAGAAATGCTACTGGTCCTAAGAACAGCAAATGAAGGAACTGGGAAGAAAAGGTGAAGAAAAAAATTCAATATAAAAAAATCGCAATATTTTAATTTACTTGTACTGCTAGTTGCTCAAAGGGAAGGATTTTAGTTTTAGATCTGCAATAAGCTTTGCCTATTTATATGCAATGGAATTTTCTTTTTGTCAAAATAAAAAAAAAAAAGCTTTACCACCCATCACTTATCTGGATTTCAAAGATACTAAAACAGAGCTCAAAACAGTTTAAAATGAACACAAAGTGAAGCTTTTCTATTTAGTAGCTCAGACAAATCTACAAATTTGAAAAAAAAAACCAAAACAAAACCCTTGTAGCTAGTATGCAGCACAACCAACAGCACCTTCAATCATAAAAGGTCAGCTGGGGAGACAAAAAACATGCTCCAAATCACACTGAGTGAAGAACAGTCAAAAAAGCCCAAGTCATCTTCCACTCGTGGGAGGGAAGCAAGGGGGAAGTGAAAGTAAAGTCTAAATTATATTCCCATCACTGCAAGTACAAGGTTCTACAGTATCTGTTATGTTTACACTACACCCAGGAACCGCATACTAAAGTTATTATTCACAGCTACATTGCATGCCTGCTAATAAATAAAAGAATGATACAGCATTATCCAGGATTGGAAACATTAAAAGCATTTGAGAGCCTGCTACCATTAAATATTACTAATACTCCAAAATTACAAAACCAGTTTTGATAAACTTGTCATAGCTGTACTCCTTAAAAAAAAAATCTTAATATACTGATCAACAATTGCCATATTTTGCAATTCAGAAAGAAAACCAAAACAATTTTTAGAGTGGAGGATTAAAAAATCCTAAAGTCCTATCATTTTACACATTACATTTCACATCCTGAAAAGCCCCGAACAAAAAGTTCTTAATTGACCAATTCCCATTCACTTGCATCTATTGTGCTACACTTCAAACAAAGCTTCCTATAAAAATAGGACACATCTGCTTTTCATACATAAGCTTGATTTCATAAATTGATTGAAGAAAAATCTTTTAATTCAGAACAAAAGAAACTCCCCAAAAGCCCATGGTTTTATCCCTTAATATAAGATTGCATTATCTAATTTCCTTTGCATAAAAACTCAGTAACAGAACACAAAGTTCCTATGCTGCACAGAAAACAGTATTTTTATCTGAAAGAACAACGACTTGTCATTGCTTTGAGCCCATATTTATTATGATTCTTCCCTAGGCACTGAAGATAATATTCAAAGAGGTCTGAACATTCTTTATAATCTCTCAACACTGCTACATCACACGAAGATTTAAATCAGCCTCTTTAGAGGTTATTTTCTGACAGATCAGCAAGAAACCCAATTGCAGTCACCCTAATAAGTCTCTGCTCTCTCCAGAAAGATTGCACAGTACTTGGCTTTAGTAGTACATCTAAATTCAAGTAGAATTAACTTCCCTTTTGGTAACACCAAATGAGTGCTTTGACGAATCCAAGGTTCAGAAGCATCCTTCAAAGGCTTCCTTTATTCCTACTGCCAATACTCCATGTAAATTAAGTAAGATAAACATTTTTTGCCAGTTTAGGAAACACATACGGAAAAGAAGGGTTACTCTTTTCAGTTTAGTTTAGCTATCATCTCTACTACATTAACAGTGCAAAAATATTATTCTTACTGGTACTGAAGGGTTCAGAACACCTCGGGCTTTTACGGCCACAAAATAAAAATAAAATCACATACAATGAAGACATTACAGAAAAAAAATCTTGATATTTGATGCATCGAAGCATAGAATGGTTTGGGGTGGAAGGGACCCTAAAGATCACCCAGTTCCAACCCCCCTGCCATGGGTAGGGACATCCCATTAGATCAGGCTGCCCAAGGGCCCATCCAACCTGGCCTTGAACACCTCCAAGGATGGGGCAGCCACAGCTTCTCTGGGCAACCTGTGCCAGTGCCTCACCACTCTCATGGTGAAGAATTTCTTCTTAATGTCTAATCCATCACGTTTTATATCCTTCCTCCGTATTCGGAGCTTGAGACAATTCCCAGAACTAAGTTCATAAGGCCTGCTCGCTTTCGCTAACCGGGATCTTCTGAAGATCTACAACACTAAGTTGTTTTATTGAAGCCCAGATTTGATTCCCACACCCATTTCGTACCCATGAAAAGGGCCCCGAGGCGCAGATACCCGCGCTCCACGGGAGATTCGGATCAATCACAAGGGCACGTTGTTTCCCTTTCACGTTTCCCCCCTCACCCTGGGTCCCAGCCCCATCCCTAGCGATTCCCACCGCCAGGGCCGAGAAGCGCCGGGGCTCCGGTTCCCCTCCCCGCCCCGTGACGCAGCGCTCCCCAGCACCACCCGAGGGACCGACAAACCGGGACCGACAAACCGGGCCCGCTCCCCGCCCGCCCCGCCCCGGCACCTTCGGCCGGAAACTCCTCGAACTCATCGTCCTCCTCCAGGAGCCCCAGATCCACCGGCTGCTTCTTCTCCGACATGCTCGGCCTCCCGGCACCACCGCCGCCGCCACAGCAGGGGGAGGATGGGAAACCGGCGCCCGCCGCGCCTGCGCTCTCCGGAAACCCAACGCCGCGCCTGCGCCCCCGCCCGCGCGCGCGCTCTGCCGGCTGCCGCCCGCCGGGCCACGCCCCTTGCGGCGCGTCACGCTCATAACCACGCCCCTTCGGCGGGCCGCACCCCCTCTGCCAGGCCACGCCCATCGCCCCGCCCCTCCCAGCTCCCGGTCGCCCGTCTCGCCGCGTGCCGCCGGCCTCTGACTGCCCCGCCGCCCTTCGCCCCGCGCCGCTGCCCTCCCGTCTCACCGCCTGTCGCTGCGGTGCCCTCCGCGCTGCCCTCCCTCCCTCCCTGCCTGCCGCCGCCTGCCGGTCCCCGCAGTGCCGCAGGGCAGGTGCGAGGCGCGGGGAGGGAGCCGGGGGTGGGAAGAGAAGAGGCGGCGAATAGGGCTGTGCTGGCCGCGGGCCGGGGCGGGGGGCAGCGAGGGGACCGGCTCGGAGCGGGCTGGGACTGCCGGAGCTGGCCGAGCTGCGCGGGGAGGAGCTGCCCATGTGCGGTGTCCGTGTGTTCTCAGTGCTTTTGGGGGG
Organism: Cuculus canorus; assembly: GCF_017976375.1. Classification (NCBI taxonomy): domain Eukaryota; kingdom Metazoa; phylum Chordata; class Aves; order Cuculiformes; family Cuculidae; genus Cuculus; species Cuculus canorus. The sequence goes on along the minus strand of NC_071402.1, from coordinate 134,208,131 downwards.
CATAAATTATCCGCTGCGACGTCAGATGAAATCACAGAAGCCACCGCTGCTACTGAGAACATCTCTTCTCTTTATAGTCTTCCATTTATATTATTTCATTTATGCTGTTTCGCTGGACAACCTGATGCAGGGCTCCAGTGATGAGGCACTGGCACAGGCTGCCCAAAGGAGTCGTGGCTGCCCCATCCCTGGAGGTGTTCAGGGACAGGTCTGATGGGGCCTTGGGCAGCCTGATCCAGTGGGATCAGGGGGGTTGGAACTGGGTAAACTTTAAAATCCCTTCTGGCCCAAGCCATTCTGTGATTCTATGATTACTGATTTATATTCAGGCAGAGCTTATCAATAATTGGCCTTCTGTCCTTCTAATCTATAACCTGTGTCAGGGTTTTTTTTTTTTACTTCTAGCATTTTAACATTGTTTCAAAAGCTACGTCTAATTCTCTGTCTTTTGAATTCCTTGTCCATCGCATTAGAGAAGCAAGGAACCAGCCTGAAGGAGAGATTATGACTATTCAATAAGAGTTAGGATGTTACATGAAAAAACAGGAACGTGTGGGGTTTTACCTATTCCAAAGTGTATTCCTTTCACTTAATTCTAGATTCTGTTGATTTGAGCAAAGTTCAGTTTTTACTGGCCTGCACAAATGTGTGTGTGGCAGCTCCGATGGCTTCTCTCAAGGCAATCACCTTATAACAGTTCTTCCAGGCTGTTGGATGGGTTGTTTTTTTTCCCTTGCTCTGGGAGAAGCTGATTAACAAGACAATGACTCGCACAGATGGGTTATACTGTGGCCTAGACTTAAAGTCAGGGAAACAATGAACAAAACACTGGCTTGGAATTTCATATATAGTTCCATTTCAACCCACTATAAGCATGGGGCCACAGTTAAGACAAGGTGAGAGATGAGCCCTTCTGCCAGAAGAAAGGTCTGATTGAGTGGTCACATTCTATTTTTATGAGACAGAACGGCTGACCGACAGCAATGATTGTGAAGATAATGAAAACTCCAGTTTAATAAATCATCATGTGGAATGTAGTTATAACTTGGCTGGGATTTTTAGTAAGTCATGCATTTTAGAACAATAGATAACCTGCTCTATCCACAGAGTACAAGATAAAGTTGTCAAGTGGATAGGAGACTGTCATATTAGAAGCTTGCAAAGATCCAAGATCGTTCAGTTGCTAAGTTTCAAACCCTCTAGGTTTTGCCTTACCTAGAACTAAACTATGGAGTTTGCAGCACATTGAAGAATTTTGAGAGGATCAATTGCACCTAGATTATCTAAGAAAAAAATGTAACTTGGAAGCTGCTGTGGACAGGTAGCTTCAAGTAGCCCTGGAGCAGGGCTCCAAGCTTGAGCTTGTTCTAGTGACTTTACCTTCATATCTGCTGTGGAAAAATGATACAGCAGTCCTTTCCGCCCTCTTTTGCCCTCTCTTTTCTGGAGTTTTGTGGTTAAATAGGAAGCTTAGCTCTTGTTTTAAAAAAAAGAGAAAAATAAGTTTCTAGACCAAGCAATTTGAAATGAGCTTGAAAATATTAAACTTAGTTCAGATTTAAGTATTTTTCTTGTAATAATGGTTTAAAATAATGCATTTAAAATAAAAACTTTAAAACTGTTGTTTTAAATATAACACTACAGGTTTTAGAAGCCTGGCATTTACATTATCTAGCCTTTCTATCAGATGAAGGCATGGATGCAGTCCTCACCATAAAACTCCAAACTCTTTAACTTTAGTAGTAGCATCTATAAAGGCATAGATACCTGCCATGCTGTGTTTCTCTCATCAAGGCATGCCCATCCTACATTGTCTGAAGGACTTGATCTGTGAGGCATTTTTCAAGCCAGCCCTCTAGAACTTGCAGGAAGAGATGCCTGGTGGGCAAGGCCTTCAAATAAATCTTCACTGTGTCCAAGTTGGATTTGATCTGATTTCAAAGCTGATTATTTTGAGGTTCGTCTTTTCTCTCTTCCAAAGTATATTCAGGTATTTTCATTCATGCTGAAGCAAATTTGACAAATAAATAACTCAGTCTGCAACACCAAATAGCCTACCAAAGAGAAATTCTTCTGGGAACTGGTTGATGTGAGTGATGTATCCAAGATATATGCTCTTAACCACCAGACTGTATAGTAAAGAAGTAGGAAGAACTTGTCCTCCCGCAGGTAGTTGTTAGAAAACACTGATTTTACTGCCAGTCTTGTGACTGTCATTTCTTCGCAGAGGTATGGCCTTAAAACATATTAAGGTTTCTTACTGGCATTCTTAGATAGCTTCCTGCTCAGTCTGTAGGCTTTGCGTAGCCTGTACCTTACTGCCCCGAGGGAGCAAGTAAGGAATTTATGTTCTCCACTGAGACAAGACAACTTTGAATCCCACAAAGCACCATAGCATCTAAAATTTTGGTGATGCAGTTAATGCTGAAGCCTTTTAGTGGGCCTAGCCCCATTGACTAGTCTTAATTCTTTAGAGAAAAGAGCATAAGGATTCAGTTGTCCAGAATAGGTTTTCCAATGTGAAACTTTAAAGGTTAGAGGAGGGTGCCCAAACTCCATGTACAATTGAAGTTTGATAGTTTCTAGATGGACTGTCAAGGATAAGTGTTGCCTTTCAGCATCTACCCTGTGCAATCAGAGTGGGAAAGGCACTGGTATCAAAATATACTGCAATTGATTTTTGTTTTATCCTTCCCCTGTTGCAGTCCCAAGACTGGTGGGACTGTGGTCTTTACAGTTGCCAAGCCTGTGTTTCTTGTGGACAGAGGACACATAGAGAAAGGAATGTTGAAGAAATTAGAGAAGGCACTTTCTGCATTCCCAAGGCAGCATAAGAGATCTACTTTCTTGGAGTTGTAGCCCCTGCACTGTACAGCAGCTACATGCTGAATATTTTGGCCTTCCAGGACCTACAGCCTGACACTGTTGGGTGCTTCAGCAGAGAGGTCTACAGACCTGTTCCATGGAAATTAAAGTGAAAGTTTCTATAGATTTCTGTGGTTCAGGATAGAAAGCCTTAACTTAAACACAGCCTTAACTACTAGCATGTTTGAAATAATTGAGCAAGACAATCCTCAGTCCCTCTATTATTCTTTCCAGAGCTGCACAGCAGCTATTTACTCAATATGATTTGTTTTAATTTTTTTATTCAGCATGTTTTATGCATTAGTATCAGAAAAGCCTGTCTTTCTCCTGGCAAATGTTACTGCAAGTTGTCTGACAGGGAGGTGAGATTATGTAGATTTATTTATTCAGACTGTAATTTGCATAAATGAAAAATGGAAATAGAGCATTTTTTTCTGAATCAGGGCCTTTTTTTTTTTCTTCAACATGAAACAAAAATGTGTTTAGTATACTAGTTTGGATTTTCAGGTATTTTTTTAGTGGGACTACTAGTCATTTCGATGCCTGGGCCCATTTTCTTTGGCTTGGACACTTTAATAGCTGAAAGCATATTCTGAGGAAAAGGTTAAGAAGAGGAAACAGAACAGATTGGAAATGAATTTGCTTGTAAGCAGTTAAAAGTGTCCTGTTGCAAAAAAATCTCAGAGCTGTGTTAAGGGTTTTAGACACCCTGTGTTAGCAGTTGGTTTGGAGATCTGCATGGTCCCAGGCTACTGAACAGTGCCTATTTAGAGAAACCCTGTGCTGCAAAGAAAATTGGCACCGGGTGTATTTGATCAAGCTGTCCTCATTGACATAATGTGAAGTCTGTGTGCACAGGCACTACATCTAACGGACCACCAGCTCAGACACATCTGTCTCAGACCAATGATGCCCACACATTTTATCTGGGACTGTCTTACAGTCCAGACTGTTATGTACCCAGGAAAGCACCTCGTTCCTGTCAAAAAGATGAAGGTAAGCTTTTTATTGCAGATACAAGAATTAACCATGCAATACAAAATATCTGTCCCGCATTATATAACGTATCTGGCCGTTCAAGCACTGGTTAATGCAAGCTGGGAGTCCCTTCAGAGTTGACATACCGTGTCTCAGGATAGTGCTGTATTTCATGCTGTAGTTTTGCATCTTAAATGGGAGAAAAAACAGCATATCCTACATTCAGTGCACCTGGACATGAGGAATGGATTGCCTCACTTCTTTCAATAGCTCTCTGGAGCTATAGACCCATAGCTTTATTCCTGAGGTCAGTGTCTTTGGTTTGCCACTATTTATTTATTCATGTCCACAGAGGTCCTCTTTTTCTCTGTCCGCTCCATCATTCACCAGCACCTCCTGGTAGCCCACTCTGCTCCCACAGCCCATCCCCTCTCATGGCTGACCCTCACTGAGGTCAGGATGCGATTAGGTGGCTGGAGATCATAAGGAATATTAATCACAAGGAGCACTTGGATGTTGCTTTACAGACTTCCTTATGTGAAATACACTGTGGCAAGCTATCGGGTTACCAGTGGCTGAAAAAGAAACAGTTCTTTCTTTACCCTTGACAGTCAAAAGAAAGTTTGATTTATTTTCTCATTTTCAGTTAGTCTAAAGGCAGATGGGCAGTATTGCTACAAAGCCCAAGCTGTGTGGCATAGTAATAGGGGCAATATGTTTGTTCACTTCTGCTCTCTTCCTCTGTCTAATTGTTCTATTGTCTTTTCTGTTTTCTCTCCACATTTGGGCTGACAAAATGTCTCCTTGGGTTTAGCCCTCTAGCCAAAACTAAACGGGCTCCTAATCAAGAATTAACACCACCAGCAGGCTATTTCCTGTCTTTGTTTACCATTCCCGGTATCATCTTTCTTCTCCTCTCGTCCATCGTAGCAAATTTTCACCATTATTTTCCTTTGAATCTTCATCTGTGCAGGGTGCAGGATGTTTCTGTATATTGCTCCCCTTTCATTTTCTGGTCACTTTATGTCTGGCCTCCCAGCTCTACATCCTCAAAGAGCAGCACATCCATCCAGAACCAGATTTTGAAAAGCCAAGTAATTCTGGGATAGCTGTATATTCCGTGTAGCTATATAAGCAGAATTATTATTACTAAGCCTCCACACAAATGTATTGATGTTTTGAACATATAAGCAGTAATCACAATATGATTAATTACTAGGTACTTTTCGCCATGACTTGCATTTCCATGCAAATATAAAGACTGTCAGGGTACAACTCAGTTGCCTAAACAAACGTTTCTAGTGTCAGTTGAGATGCCCTAAAACATAGGGCTGCCTGACCTTGGCCCTTCCCGATGGCAGTTGGAGATAAGGCAAAATACCTCTGGATTTCCAAAATGCTACCAGCTACTTATGTTTAAGTGACAGAATTGCACTCCTGCCATACCTTGGAATAACTGCCATTGGTGCTTAAGTGTCTTTTTCATGTTATTGCACAACTACTTTCACTTATTTCTGCCAAGTCTATGCTGAGAATACTACACTCTGGTAACCTCAGTGTGAGATATTCACTGGATAGGTTAATATAAATATTTAGGAATCAAGTGAAGAGAGGAGGCCTTTTTTTCTATTCAAAACATCCTTTTACCTTCATGGATCTAGATAGTAGCTAAGGTGTGGACAAGGATGAAGTTCAACCCAAATGAAATAAAACACTGTAGCCTGGGAAGAACTACCAAGATTTATTTCTGATGTTTTGATAGGTAAGCAGAGTTACTCCTCATTAGCAGTGCTGGCAAGCTGAAGGACTTATTGATATCTAGACCATTTCAAGAGAAAGAATCAGGCCAGCAGACTTCAGGTCACCCTCACCTTAGGCAGCTTACTGAGCTAGACAGCCCTTCTGGACTCTTGGTTCGGAAAACAGAGATAAAGGAGCTCTTCCAGGTGGCAATTCAGAGCACCTGGGTTAAGTATCAGCCCTGAAATGTAATTTGAAGGAACCTGTCTCATCTCTGAGTAGATTAGGAGCCTAGGAAGAATTGCCCCATAATTGCCTGCTGAAAGTCAGGGGACATAAATAATCTCTTACGGGTAACAGCAGTCACTCTCATTGGTCACATTTTTCCCTCTGACAAAGTTCATCCAGGGCATTTTAAGCTCAAAATGTTTATGTTTACCTTGCTTATCATCTCAGTGTTCCCCCCAAGGATCTTCACCAGCATCTCCGATGGGAGCTGGCAGTGACAGTAGCATGTCATTCAGAGCTTGCTGCTGCCTATTGGCTTTTCCGTGCTGGTAGGCAGAGCGTACTCGCTGCCCTTCCATCCTCCTGGGGCCTGCTTTTTGCCAGCCCTGGCTGTCATTCAGCTGTTCTGCAATGCCGTAGGCAACACAGTCTCAGCTTAGGGAATTTCACTTAATTTAATTTATTGCCAGTTAACACAAACTTTTAATTACTGATTTAGGTATTGAGGGAAAAAAAGAAAGCATAGACTATTGAACAAAGACTCGGGTTAACACCTCTCTTTGCCTTTCCTCAGGCTCGACTTCAGTCAAACACTTTTCCATCCTTCCTCACCTCAATTCCTCTTGTTTTCACTGCTGGTTCCCACTTTGCCTCCCTCCCAGTCTCTTCAGCGAGATGATGAGCAATGCAGGCAGTGGGGGTCAAGGCATGGTGGTTTCTGCCTGCTGCCCCTTGCAGTTCACTCCTTGCCCTCCACTGCTCTTTGCTTCTTGCATGGTCTGTGAAAAAGCGTTTGCAGGTGGTGGTTTACTTCCTAAACTTGCATACACATCTTCATTGCAAATATGCCAGGAAAGTGAGATGGAAATATTTTATCACATAGACTTATGCAGTAAATGAAGGTCAGATATCTAAGGTATATTTTGATGAAGACATGGATATAGTTTCTGGAAGATATGGCAGAGGTGCCAGCAGCTCAGGGCCAGTGCAGCACATGAGCAGGACCACTGCACCGGACACTCCAGCTCCTTTACTACCAGCTGCTGCGCAGGCAGAGTGGCTGCAAAGCGACCCTGACTGGAAAAGGAGATCATGGAGCCTGTGACATGACCCAAAGCATTATTTTTTCTGTACAGAAACCCACAGAGATCCAAAGCTCTTCCTCATCCGTTCTGCCAAATAGAGGGTACCTTCTTCCTCAGAGCTCCTGTTAACCTGTCATGCCTCCTTCAGCATGCATAGAGGGTTTGATGAACCATCTAATAGTTTTCCACGGAAATGAGTGAAGAAGTGCTGTGCCCTTAGCAGAGGCATCAATTAATTTCTTTTTAAATGAGGACACTATTGAGAGCTTAATCAATGTCCACTTTTTATCTTAGGTTACCTGTGAAGCAGCATGTCAAGTCAGAACCATGAGGAGCTGTTGGGTCAAGTCCTGATCTTAATCCAGCTCATCCACCATTCCACACAAGTGCAGACCAGGGCAGAAAACCTTGCAAAACTGCTAGACCTTTTTGCTTCTGTTAGATATTATTTTATTCTGAATGGTATTTTAAAGAAAACTCTACAAAATAGACTGTTTCTGTTCCTGACTTGGTTTCCAAAGCACATAAATCTTTTGTAACTTTAATTCTTAGCCCTATAGCAAATACGATAGCACCAGTGACAGCTGGAATGCTTATAAAAACAGCATCTGAGAAATGGTGAGCATAAGTCAAACAGATCTACAAAACCAATGGTTTACAGAGTGTATATATATAAAATCTTTTTGTTGACATTGTATATACATACATAAATTCATAGATTTATGTGTACAGTACTTATTAAACTACACCTGGTAACTGCAATTAAGCAGGCTTATATGATAGGACAGTGGTGCTAGTTATTATTCTAGCATACAAAGTAAATTAAAATAGGTAGGTCCACTTACAGCAGTATATCACAGCAAAAATATTAGATTTGAGTGTATCGTTACTGAGGGTGGCTGAGAAAAAAGGTAAAAGATCTGAACTGATTGTCATGTGAAGGAGTGCATTAGGAAACAGTGCTCTCAGTTTTACTGTTTCTGCCTGTGTCTTTTGTAATGCACAATAGGGGAGTTTTTTCTCTGATTTGCTTTTAAGGCTTTAGCACAATCAAAAGCTGGAGGTATTGTAAAGAAAATCTGCAAATAACATGAAAATGTCTTGTGGTGACATTCTTATTCAGGCTCTGGGCCTGATTTTGAAAGATCGTGAACACCCAGAGATGCCAATGCTAAGCCCTTCTGCAGATCAGATCTTTGAGTTCTGAAGAATTGTTTTATAATCTTGTTCTCATGGTTTTGCAAACCTAAACTCATATTTCCCCCATGTAGTAGCACAGATTTTATTAAAACCATTCAGAACAGATATCAATGTTTTAAGGCAACAGTTTTGTGCTGGCTGGTAAGATACATGACTTTGGTGACTAGAAGTTTCCCTCCTTTCCAGAAACTGATAATATATTCAAAGTTAAGACAGCATTAATTTTTTATTTTTTTTTTAAATAGTCTCTGCAATGCTGGGAGTTTCAGATCCTCTCCATTGCATCATTCTGCCTGGCTACGGCTCTGTCTTCACAGAAGTTCTTACACATTAATGGGAAATGATTTATGGGCCATATAAAACATCAACACATTCAAAAAAAAACCCCAAGATTTCAGTTTTTTGTCTTTCATTGCCTTGTTTTCTGTAGGGAAAAGTCCGTATTTGCCATTGTATCTTCCCTCAGAAGTGGTTTGAGGTGACTGCAGCCTAAACTATAACCAAACTAAAACAATAAGGCTTAAAATTGTATGTTCAGTGTTTATGCAGGCTGTATGTAAGCCACAAGGAAAAATAAATTTAAGCAATCGCATGCAGATCTGAGAGATGCAGCTGAAGCAATGGCTCCTCAATTCCCATAAATATGACTAAATTTAGAATTTGATTTCCCAACTGGTTATCACACGCGCGGTTTATTGGCACAGTGTAGCATAATACATCCAAATGCCTAGCTCTTGATTTGTATGAGTTTAAACCCAAAGCTAAAAAGAGAATTGAGAAAATGGATATGCCTTTTAATGCTGAAAGAAAGAGATCGACAGATCTCACTGTTAGATATTCAGAATGCCTAACCAAAACATACAAGACTATTTAGAAACACCATATTTTGTTATATTGTTAATGACCTTAAGGATCTCCAAATATTCACCAAGGACTCATGACAGCTGCCTTTTGGGTATAATGGAAAACCATCTTCTCTTAAAAACACAAAGAAAGTATCAATTGGCCTTCAGCTCTGCATGCAGCCAAACCTTGAATACTGAAGTGCAAATTCTTTGAGATATTACAAGGTGGGTTTCAGCTGTCCAGCTTTCACAGAACAACTCCCGTTTCCTAAAAATTTGGCCCACAGTACTGACAATCCTTTAACAATACTGGCTTTACACCTCTGATTCCATCTTCTCGGCATTTTCTATTGCTTGCAGAAAAGCTCCTATAATATAGCTATTTTTCTTTGGCATATAAAATACTGATTTGATTGACAGACTCATATAACCTTTCTTATGTATTTTAAGCAAAAGGAAAATCCAATTTATTTGAGGCATACGTAAGAACAAATAAAAACTATGGATTCAGACTTGCCAAAGCAATGCGGCTGGTAATCATAATAAAACTTAATCACTTTCTAAAATATTCACACAGGTAGTCGTGTATGTTATATACATATATACACGCTGCAGATGATCCTTTGCAGTTTTGCATAAACTTATTTAATGAGTACATCTGAAACACTTATTGCATAAAAATCTTGAATGGTACATTATAAATAATGATGTTCAAATGATAAATTGTAATTTTCTTTTATGGCTGTTACAAATTTATATTAAAGCTTCACTGAATTGGACAATTTTTCAGTAGAGTTTACTTAATGTTAATCTATTCATTTGGGGGTAAATGAAGAGTTTAATGGTGAGGTGATGTAACTAGGATATAGTCTCAAGTGGTGTGTTAGGTTTATCAATCAATGAAAATTGTGCACTTGAGTGTAAGAGCACATGTCTATCCATATGATTCTTGCTACCTCCGTTAATTGAAACTCTTTTTCCACCCTATTATCAATACTTGAAAAATAGCTCCAACCACATCTATTAACCAGTGTCTTAATAGATACTTTATCAGCTCCATATAAATTGCATGTATTTTGCTAGAAAGCAATTTGACTAATATAAGGGTCAGTTCTGTGGTTCACTGGAGATGTTGACTCAGGAGGTGTTGGGGCACAAAAGGATGGGTTGCTGGAGAGGGATAGAGCTGTGGGCCTTGTCTTCAATCCAGTGAAGCACTGTACAAGGTTGGAGGTCCAATCTGATTAACACTCTCAGTCATCATCAATTTTAACAAAAGCAAAGTATGCTCGTGATGAAAACTAGTTAGACACCAGCCCTTCCACTGGGAAATCTAAATCACAATAGAAATATGTATATTCAAATTTCCTACAAAACGTTTAAAAATAATTAGTTTAGAATCAGCAGAATTATGTACCAATACTGAGATGTCCTAAACAGCCCTGAAATGAAAAGTTCTTCCTTTCAAAGCAACTTCTCCAAAGTTTTCATTGATATTGATACATTTCCTTTCTCCCCAAGATACTTGATTTGAATGAAAAATAAATATAGATTTTCTGAGTAGCTCGGCTCAGTGTCTCCTGAGATCATGGACAATTCAGTTGTGCTTTACTGTGCCTTAAATAGAACCTAGGTATTTCCATCTCACAAACTCAGCATGCAAAACATGTTTCTGAGCATGACTCAACTTAATTTTGCTGATGGAAACTTCTTCCACTTTCCAGTTCTTCTACTTTCCAGTCCTTCCTTGCCCTTCACATGCCTTTTCTGTTCCTCTCTGTTCCTGTTAATTTTCAGCCCTGCTTTGCCTTTCTTGGCCAATTGTCAACCTCTTGAATCAATAGTGGAAGGAAAATGAAAGTGTCTACAAAACGGGAGGAGGAAGAAGGATATGAGATGCTCAGCAGTGTCTAACACAGTACTATCTAAAAGGCTTCTCTAATCATTCAAGGTATTTTGGATCCTTGAACCCCTCTGCTCAGAGATTACATATACGCAATAGATTCTGCTTTCCTTTCTGTGGCCAAGTTGTATAATCAGTTCACAGAATCACAAGGTTGGAAAGGACCCATTGGATCATCGAGTCCAACCATTCCTAACACTCCCTAAACCATGTCCCTAAGCAGTTCTTTCGGATGTGAGGATACAAGGTGAAGGGTGATTATGCTGGGTAATGCTTTCCTGTCTCAGAAGGGGAAAAATGTAAGGCTTACACTAGGACAGCATCAGTATCTTCCATTAAGTTTACAATTTTCTGGCAAAGGTGTGTTGCTAGTAGTTTTGCTCTCAGGAAGGGGAATTTGTGGAAACAATCCTTAACAGAGAAAGGGTTCTTAGGGCATTGTCTCCATACCTCTGAAAACACATAACCCCCCCACCCTTCAGCTCAGATTTGGGGATGTTCTTTCTCATGGTTTCTTTGACTCCTGGTTCCTCAGACTAGCTTGTTGCCATCACACAGAACAGAGCTTTGCAGTGTTGAAGGGGGTCCACTAGGCAGCATGAATATGTTTCTAGTTGCTGTTGATTCTTTGTGTAGATTTGTCCATGTGTTCTCCACCCATGGTCAGTCCAAAAACCAGTGGTGCTGTGAGAATTTACAAAATAAAGTTCTATATCCAGTTGTATGCGGAGGTAACATATTGTAAGAATTTGCATTACAAGTGAGTAAATAGCTGTCCTTTTAGTCATAAAGCATAGTTTTATAGGATCTCATAGGATCATATGTTACATAGGAAAGCAAAGCTGAAACTAGTACTATATTTATCGGGGCATGCATAGTTTACTGCATGTGGCACAACTACCCGTAGGCAGGAAGAAAAAAGGCTCCATCACAGCCATCGCATCAGAGCTACAGTAGATCTGCAAACTAACCAAGGCCAGCTTAGAGCTCGGTGCAATACTAACAAACCTGGTTTGTATACAGGAAATCAAGGCTTGAAGTTACAAAAAAAGGTACAACAGAGATTAGTACTATTTGAAAATGTTTTGTTTTCATTGTAAAGACTTCAAGAAAAGTATATTACAGTGGGCAGACAGGGCAAAGCCATAGCGGAAAGCTAACAGGAATCCTGTTATGCAACAAAGAACTACCTTTTACGGTGTGGTGTTTCTTCACTGAAAGCAGATCGTTTCTATAAAGAGCTGGTATTTATCAATATTCAAAGGTCTTGGGCCATCAAAGCTAGTGTTAGATTTGGAATTTCACTTTTGTTGCCAAGGTGACAAACACTTATAAATATACCACATCTTCTAATGTGCTTTTAACTTAGTATTTTTATGGCTTTTAAATCAGATACCATTAGCAAATATATTAGGTAATTTAGCTGAAAGACCATTTTCTACTAACACTTTTTGTTACATTTCCCCAGGTACTTCAGTAAATGTCTGTTGTGACATTGCAGTCCTGCCAGGCTTCTAGCATGTAAGGATATGTACAGTACATCTGGTAAGAATTAACATATTACCTTAGGGTTTTCTATTTTTTTGTGTTGGTAATTACAAATTGTACCAAAGAAGACAAATATTAAGGGTTGGATTCTACAGTCCATTGACTTCAGAAGGAACTCTGTGGAGGTGGTGACTCCAGGATTGACCATACTGTACGTAGTTATTCTTGACTCTCATCTCCGCTTTCTATAACATGGTAACAAGACTGAAAGCACAGAGAAAACCATAACGGCTCCATATCAGGGCCCTTCCCTCTGCAAAGGGGAAGCAAACAAACAAAACCTGCCCAGGTGTTTTCTTCTTTTTGATAGACTTGAAGACCAGAGGAGACATTTGCCATCACCTGGTGTGATGCCCTGCAGGATCGCAAGCCTGTCCTGCCAGGAAATGAGCTGGTGCCCGTCAGGCTGGGCTGTGTCTCAGCTGGAGCACGGCTTGAGGGAGGCTGGCTTGGAAACTGATGCTGGCAGGGGGGGGTGATGGTGGGTGCAGGAGCTGAGGGGCACCTGCACCCTCAGGAGGCTCCTGAGGGCTGTGGATGACTGATCTCACTGCATGCACCAGTGATAGAGCCGTGAGAGGTCTAGGCAGCAGGGATGGAGGTGGTTCAGCAACTGAAGGTGGCCACGGACCCTCTTAGCCTCTGACTGCAGCCAACCACAGGTGTGGAAGTTGTGCTTTCCCTGCTATCCTGAAACCATATCAGGAGGAAGAAGCTGGGCTGGGCTCTGCTCCTAGGACCTCAGTCTTGCATCAGGAGACCCATCCTGCACTGAGGGGCATCCTGGTTGGGGGTGCGACCCTGTGAGCAGGCAGGGCTGGAGGGGTGGGGTGCTGACAGAAAGGAGCAATCATTTCTAAATACAGATTTTAAAAATTTTGACAAAGCTTGCCATCACTGAGGATTAAGCACAATTCATAAACCAGTGAATAAACTTCCTGCAATAGCAGCATATTAGGTTGGACGGAAAGGTCTGATGGAGAAGCATCCAGGAAACATCTTTCATGCCTGCATATTAAATTTAATCTGCCACCCCTGTCTTTTAAGACTTGGTATTCATCTGCTGAAAAGAAGATGTTGATCTGTAAGAAAAAGAGACGGGGGGAAAGAAACAGCCTACTCTAACTGTTTGGTAAAGTGGAAGAGTCTTAAGGAGAAGTTCATTGTGTGTGAGCTACAAAGAGCCGCCTTGCGCTACACACACAGAGCCTGTATATGCCCCTCTCGCCTCCAACCCAGCGCTGTCCCATTGGCCTCTTCATTCAGCACAGCTATCTGTCATGAAGAATTTAAGCTTCATATTTTCATCTGTCAGTTGTGAAAAGGCCTGTCAGCTGAAGCTTACACTACTGTTTGCCAAAAAGCCTATAGCCCATGCTGACAATACACTCTTATATTTGTGCTTCCAGGCTCCAGATAATCCCTTCACTTTCCTCCTCAGCAGTCCAGTTATGATGAGGCTTAAATTGCATATTTTGGGGGTTTTTAAATCCAGATTTTGCTGATAAATGCTATCAGCGGGAATGAAATGAAATACAGCATGGTTTAGCTCTTATTACCAGCGTAAAGCCTACTAGGGGCATGTTGGGAGGGCTAAAGAGACGGTATTCATATTAAAGAGGTTAATGTCTGTAATGTCTGTAGTCACAGGAACTTGATGTAGGAATGCTAAAATCAGCTTTTGTCTACTTTGTCCGTTTGCCATCCTTGAAAAAATTCCATCCATCCTTCAAACAGTACATTTCCCAGTTTCTTTCTTCAATTTGATTTACAAAGGGAAGTAAGATAACCTGCTCATTAGAATCCATAGACAATTATTTTTTACGCTCTGTGACAGCACAGAACTACTTGTATAATGGCACAGAAGGAAGAAAGTGTACAAATCTGCAAAGCACACTTGCTAGCCCCAACACCTTTCATGTAAGACAGTTAACAAAAGTATGATAATAAAAGAGCTATAGTAAAAACTGGTCAACAACCTATCTCCGTTTGCTGTGTTTCTGAGAGTAAGGAAAGATGCAAGAAGCGAATTCTCACACCTGTAACTTTAGGACTGCACAGCTTTGATGCTCACACCTAAATAACACCACAGCAAAAAGTAAAATTGCTTCAAAAATTCAATCTCATCTAAGGACTGTCTGGGGACGTAGCACAGTAACCCAGGTTAAGTGTTTGCTGTCTTGTCTCTAAGAAATCAATTGTCCAACCATAATGCAGCCACAAAGAAATCACATCTTTAATTCATTAAAGGCTTTTAAATTGTCTAATCGATTATGACTCAATTACATTTTTCTGAAGTCAATATTAGATTATATCCCTATGAAACAACTTTACAATTTTCTTCTTTGGTGAACCATCATTTTTCCCTGCAATTCTAAGATATTCTAACATAATATACTAGTCCCAGAGGGATTTCTCCTTCATTGCCGTATACTGTCATTTGGAAACCTACTTCAGAACAGTGTTTTTCAACCCATGGTCTGAGTCTGGAAGGAAGAGGGAGATGGACTATGGTAGGGAAGTCTGCAAAAAGCCTTATGAAAAAGTAACCTTATTGTTAGTAGGTTGCAGCCTGATCCACTTTTTCCCTGGAAAGGATTTTCAGGTTTTCACATTAAACAGAAACAAGAACAACAAAAAAAGGTTGAGAGTTACTGCCTTGGAGTATCTTTTCCATGAAAAGCAAGGTGGAAAGTTGCTTACCCTCAACTGACTCGTTCAGAAAATGAGGACAGTCGCAAAGCCAGGTATAAAGTGACTCCTCTCTGGAAACTTGCACGTGCTTTACATGGTATTCCTGCAACTGAAACAACTTGTGTGTGTAGATTAGAGCCAGTGAAAGTCCTCCAGGTCAGAAACTAATGCAGTCATAATGCTACTGAAAAAGCTTGAAATGGAGGACTGGCACGAATGGCCTAGCTATTGGGGTCCTGCTGTCTTCTGCTACAACCAGCTGTGGCAAATAATTCTTCTCCAAGTGGGGTCAAGTTTCCACCTGTAAAATACTTTTTTTGCCCATGTTGTATCCCTCATCTGTGTCCCAGCAGTAGGTGAAGACCAACCAAGGGAAATCAATCTGGAAAGGAGGGCTGTATCACAATCCACATTTTTATTTTATTAATTTCTATATGTTAAGGTTTGAATATGGTCATGCAAATAGATAAGAATATCTGACAAAAAAATGTGAGTCATATTAACAGCAGCAATAATTATTAGACATCCAGTAAATCTATTTTTTCTGTAACGATAGTGAAATAATGCCAAGGCAGTAGCAAAGGGGAATTGTATGTTCAGTCCCTGGTTCAAAGCAGCAAGTACATCCTGCTCCAGAATATTCCCACACAATGACTTATAGAAAAGAAGGGTGGGAATTAAGATAAATAGGGATCACTCTGAAAGGCAGGGAAAAAGGAAATGGTAAATGCTGGTGTAGTGTATAAATTGGCTCTTGGTGCCCAGAGTAGTTGGAGGTGTCTATGAAGCTAATCAGTACTAAAGGACAGTGATTTGTGTCAGCTATTTTTCTGTCCAAAAGACTGAAATATCTGAGAGACAGAGGCTTTGTATACCTCTCTGTTACCACCTAGAATATTTTGGATCTCACTGTATTCTTACTGTTTTAACAAATAAGAATTCCCTTAGCATGTATATTTGTTGACTATCTTTATTTTAAAAAAAAAAATAGAAGTGAAAAGACTAAAATATATTTTGTTTCATGAATAAATTACTCCAGGATCGGTAGCAACTGATTTGATACCCTACGCAATACAGACTTTTAATGTCTGAGTTACACTGTCTTGGGATAAAAGTTCAAAAAATAGTTTCACCTCACTGAAAAGCAGGATTTTACTCCTGAATTCCTGAGAAGTTCCCACCTAAGCTAAGTGCCTTCTGTTTTCCTGCCTTCCAGTTCTTTTGTCTCTGGAGCTACTCATTAGAAGCAGGGTCACTGCCTCATTTAAAGAACAACCAATGGCGGAGGCAAATCAACATTTCTTTCTGCGTTTCATTTTACCTACAGTTTGGGAACAGCTTTGGTTAAATCCAAGTTACCCTTCTCCACAGACACATACAAATCAGCCTGACAGTGTCCAATGTCTTTGTAGATGAAGAAAAGAGGGAGAATTGCTCTGATATAACACATTCTCTTTGCAGGTGAGAAATACTGGCCTCTCTTGCTAGGTTAGGTTGGGCAGCTCCCTCCTCCCACTACTTGGCTTTATTACTCTCATTCCTAGATGTTAGCAGCTTATTTTAATTGCTTTAATTTTTCTGAGAAACTGAGCCCTTACCCTCAGCACCAAATGTGGGGTAATAAACTCATGAGGGCAGCAAGCTGCTTAATTGCCAAGCATGACAAATACTCGCCTCCCAGGTCTCTTTCAGAGATCCCAGCCAGACCTTTCTTCCCTTTTCTGTTATTCCTATTCCAATTATTCCTTCTTCCTTCCCTCCAATCTCTTTGAAAGGATATGTTTATTAGCTACATTTTCCTATTTTAACCAGTGGAGTTTGACTCGACACACAGGTAGACGCCAGGAAAAATCACTTCTGTCGGGTCCAGTGCCCAAGGTAGTGACAGGAGATCTCATCTCCAGTCAGCACAGTAATCCACTGGCACCGACACAGGAGCCACTAAGATGAAAGACCGCACACCCATCTCCTTGAAGTTAATGGTGATGTTCCAGTCCTCTTGGTGGGAAGGACTGGATCCTGCTTCCCAGGACTTCTTGGAAGAAGCTGGTAGGACCCTGTGTCCTTGCTTAGCACAATAAAAACACCTACATCTCATCCTGCCCTAATCAGACACAGCCTGCTTCCACCGGAGTTGGTAGTAAAGTCCTAACTCCTTTCCTAACTTCTTCAAGCAAGATTCATGTTTGGTTCTTTGAGTGTTTTACTGGCATGTCAATAATGTTCCCCAGAAATGTCAGGCTCCTTTATTTTTGTTTTATTGTTTACTTTGCTAGTGGGTAAGAGAGCCAGAGGCGAGGCATTTAAATTAGGATGACATTATTCAATCTTTCTACAGTGTGGTAAAGTTGTCATGGCCAGCTCTGGCGAATCATTGCCCTTCTGAACATCAGGGCTTATGTTGGTTTTGATCTGTCATTGGGGTAATGAACTTTCTTTGTATCCTTTATCAGCAGGATGGTATCCACCTCCAGAGACAGAGAGACACCCAGATGAGAGACGCAGAGGCCGCCAGTATTACCTGTATGGGAAGCAGTGCTAAAAACATTCGCCAGCCACGTTTTATCTCACTACTTGCCCTCGCACTTTTGCCAGCAGTCATGTGGCTCGGGGCAGGCCAGGCTGCAGGAAAATAGTAAGAAACATACACAGTAGTGTTTCCGTTTTGAGTTGCGGTATAATAAAATGAACAGCATGAAGATACTTGTCCCACTGTGTGAAACAAATAGGTGGACTAAGGGCAAATAGCTCCAGTCTCTAATTTCTTATCTTCAATTAATCCTGGATACTAAATGAGACGGAAGGGTAAACTGGGTATTTTTCTGAGTTGTGTTCAGATAACAGAGCATAACATAGATGAAAGTACGTGAGCGCTGTGGAGCCAAAAGATTTCTGTGCTACCATACTCTGCATCCACAGTCATGTACTTCAAATTACTCACTTCATGAGATGTGCCGAGGTGGGGAAATCACAGATTCCAGCTGACAAAAAGTGAAGAAATGGGCTTGTTTCTCCCCCAGACAGAATGTTTATTATGTTCCTCTTGCTTTGTTCTTTGAATCAGTATTTCTTCATAGTTTTTAAACCACACATCTTTGTAAAAGTCACAGCTTCCCACAATGTTATTAATTTCAGTTTGAGAGGATTGAAAGAGCAAGGGCACAATTAATTACACAGTATGAAATAGTTAGATTTAACAGGAAACTGTAAAGCTTTATTTTTTTTTAAATGTTTCTCAACTCCAGCACTAAGTGAAAGCGTAAAGCAAAAGATGCTGGATTTTTTAAATGTCAAAGTAATTTTGGCCTATCTCTGGCCTTTCCATTTGCCACATTAAAGCAGCTCTGTTATTCTGTAAACTTCATAGTCTCAGTGGGAATACAACACAACATTTGCCAGGGCTAGATTTAAGTGTAGGCAAAGTAGGCAGCTGCCTACCCTAACAAGGAGCTAGATGCAGCTGAAAAATCAAATTTGCAAATATAGAATATTATTATTTGCCAGCAATAAGTGTTTCCTGTTCAAATTGGCAGAAAAGACTAATATAAGTCTTCTAGTATTTTATGGGAGAGTGAAGAAACCGAAGGCGGAGGACACAGAAAAGTCTTTATGTCTGACACAAAAGGGGTGAAGGCTGGCAGTGGCTCCTGCTGCTTGGCTATTTGAAGTGGCCTTTGGCAGGTGATGGGCAAGGAGACTGGTTGGGGCAGATCTGCTAACCCCACAGAGAGCAGCACACCTAAACCCACTCGCTGCTGTGGGAAGGCCTTCCCTCTACAAGAAAGTACTTTTAAAATAACTTTGGGGGGGGTGGTGTTCAAAATAAACTGCCTTGCAGCCATATGCAAAAGTTGGGGTGTTTTTCTGTTCTTGCTTTTAGTTTTAAATAGTTTTAAATTTTTATTCCACATCATCTGCAAAATGGGCTAAAGCAACTGTGCTGTTTTGGGGGTTTTTTTAACTGATTTCTTTTATCTGTGCAGTTACTACGCTAGAGAGAAGCTCTAGCATTTTAGGTTTCCAGCACCTGAAAACTGCAATCTTGCAAGCTGGAGTCTTTTAACTGGAAAGCAGGAGAGAAATGACAGTGGTTCACAGTGAAAGAATGACATCTGGGACCACATATTCGGGTCTCTCAGTTCTGGATCAACCAAGCAAATTAAGGTAAAACCCAGAGGGACAAATATACTGCACAGATTAGCTTAGGAAGCATCCTTTTATAGAAACAAGCAGGAAAGTAAAACACAGCGCTTTAAAAGTGCATTAAGTATACTTTATTCCTCAGCTCAGAGTTAATTCAAGCAATAAACTCACAGATTTCACACAAGCTAAAGCTTCATACAAATCTCATAACCGAGTTCCCTACCAAACCTCAGGGGAAGCTTTTATAATGATAACTCCCTTCCCCCACCTCCTAGCTGACCTGGAAATACTTAGAGAATTGTACTTAACAAAACTCTTGTCCTAAGACTTTTTATTATTATTGTTATTACCTGTGTTTTTCTCTGAACCTGTATATAAAAGAGAGGGGATTTCCCCTTGCACCAATTAAAACCCAAATGTCACCTCTCCTTTCTTCCCCCTCAACAAGAAGTTAACCCCTGCTGAGCTCTTTCCCCCAAGGCATCTATAAAGCCCCACAGGTGAGCTTGCTGCAGTGCAATGAAAATGAATCAGCACTGATCTTCCAACAGATAAACACCAATCTTTAATTCTAGCCACCTGGCTCTGGACTTATCAGACAAGAGGCTATGGCTTGAGTTAGGTGGATTTTCTTCTCTTTTGCAGTATTCTTGCTTTTTGTATTTTCCTTCCTTTAGCAAGCCCTCTTGGGAGCAAAGGTGCTTTGGAACATCTTCAAGCCGGCATTTTTCTTTCCTAAAATCCACATTCTGATGCTCTTCATTGGAGGAAATTACCTTGTTTTGTGGATGTTTAGTCTCTTAAAGTCTTTCAGTTGTGTCAGAGCTCTTTTTTCACCAAGTCCTTGAAACACAGATGAGTTTGTTACACCTGGACAGAAGTAATAGAGAAATATTTTCATTTAAGTGAAGGTTTAATTATCATTAAATGTGTTTTTTATACCTTGGGGAAAATGAATAGATGTGTGTGGTTATAAAGGTAAACTTGTCTTGTCTCCCTGTGGTTTTGACCATAAGAATGTAGAGTCAAGAATTGTAATAGTTCACTAAAATATTTTCTGTCCTAGATGTGCATGAATCATATAATTGTTTGCCTAATGAAGCTCTTAAGAATAACTAGAAGCAATGAAATGCATTAAGGAGTCTAACAGGAAGATGGGCCGTAGTACCAAATTACTTCAGATTTTTATGATTGTTCTCAAGTAGGGAGTAAAGTGGGAGGATAAAACAATTCTCCAGTTCAATTTCTACCTCTTCACTCATTTCATGTTAGAAATAAGTGTTTCACAGGACTGCTTTCAATTTATTCTCTGGTCCTGGAATACAAGTACTGTTCTGTTGCCTTTAAATTTCACCTTCCCCTCTTATCTCATATGCTTCGAGGAGAACATCAGCAAATAACATCGACTCCTGCTTTCTTTAGTACTTTTTAGAACTATTTCTGAGCAAAACACTTATTGTAAATTTGTAATATGAGTTTTGGTCTCTGCTGCTACCCACAATTTTTTTTAAGTCTATCACGGGGGACAGAATAAGGAGTCCATGTTTTGAGCCTTTTAAACGTGTTCCTTTTGTCTGCTGCTTTTTTACTTTGTTCATTCTAAAAGGAGTGGTCTTTCTAAACGAAAAGAAGAAAAAATAAAGCTTCACAGAAATATTTATTACCAGTCTCACATGCAGTTGGAGGTATTTTTACCAGATAGCAGCACAGATAGGTAGCTAGAGTTCATCTTGGGTTAAATTCTGGGAAAGCCATGGGAGAACAAGCCTTCTGTTTAACTGACATTTTGTATCTATAAGGGAGATTGTATTGCTAAGACCCAGGCAGCGTAAATATTCCTTGTGTTTAGAGGACCATATTGGCAGATCTGCTGCTGAATTTATAATGGCTATCAGTGGTTTACTGATTTTTTTTTTTTTTTTGTGCTCCTTACCTGTTATGATGTACTTAGGTGCATTTCTATATGTGTTTGTTGAAATCTTCATTTTCAAGAGCTGCATTTTGGGTTCAGTCACTGCTTGTGAATTATTCCCTGGAAATGGAAAGTTAATTGTGCTGAGGACAAAAGATGCTAATATTTATTTACATAAACAAAAATTGTTATTTAATGCATAAAGCATTTTTGTTAAAGCAATTTTCTCGTGGCTTTGAAGAGAAAGATTGTCTCATTTTCTCTCTTGGTGATTTAGATAAAAGTGTGCAGTTTTTCTACACTGCAGTTTGTGCAGAAGGATAGGCAAACAGCCGTGTTATTTATAATAAATGAGAATTAAAAGTAATTAGTGGAGCAGCACAACTCGGAGGACTCGTAATAGAATCCAGAGCCTTTTCTCTTCCAGGTGTTCAGATGCTGGGTAATGAACGTCATAAATACCTCAACAGCAAGGTCACCAGTTTCAATGAGGTTTGTGTCAAGAATGGCAGGAAGGCATTAATACATGAGCATCAATCGCTGGGAGAACATAACACTACACCACTTATGTCTGTCTCACAGAGATGAAGACTGGACTGTGTTGTTTGAATCCACACTAGCCCCATAGCCCCATCACCGAGGGACCCTCTGCCAGGAGAGGCTGTCAACGTATGCCCTGGCATTGGCTGTAGCTGTCCTGGGAGGACATCACGGACCATAGCAGTTGCTGTGTTTTCTGTATGACTTCTGCTGGGTTCTCTTTACCTCATGTGTATGAATATGATGCCAAAAGGTCCCTTTTTGTCTCAGGTTTATGTGCCGGAAGCAGCAAATTGTGGCTTATGTTATGCAGGAGATGTTAACTAGATGGCTGTGCTAACTCCGTCCTCACACTGTAATTTTCACAGTCTGTTTCCATGTAAAAAATCATTACTTAAAGGAAATGCTGCACTTGCTAATCTCAATCCATACTCTTCCTGACCTGCAGAGGAGCAGGGATGGATCTTGGGTGTGCCTTTTCTGTTTGAAGGCAAAGCTGCTTACAGACTTGCTTATAACAAAGACCGAATATTTATTTAGCTGAAGGTTTGTATTAACATCATTAAAAGTTTAGCTGTTGTTTTGAGCTTTTTCTCTTGAAAGCAGCAAACAGTTTTGTCAGAGAGCCATATCATTCCAGCACTAAAGAAAATTAATTCATTTTTTTATATGTGGAAAATAGTCTGTGCATTTTCTTACCTCTACTCAGAGCTGTGAAGAGAGACTAATGCTTGGAGCTTAGCAGCAAATACCTTTAAGTATTTCTAATTGAAAAACACAAAGCATTGTTTTCTCTTGGAGAATCAGCTCCAGTTTGGATTTAGGAAAGAATGCAACACTGAGATAATCTCACTTTTCCCATCATCATCCTTTCATTCTTTTTCACTCCCCCCTCCCCAGACACAAGGTGACATATCCAAGTACTTGTCCTTCAACAGATTCTACAGCAAGCAACAGAGCAGAAAGCCCTAATATCTATTCATTTGTAATCTGTCATTCTTAAAGTATTAAGGACAATTGACTTCACATGTCTCAGGTAATTAGAATAGTCATCCTTTGCTCCAGATTTTTAAAGTAAGCATCTCAAACTCTTAATCAGTACATTTATTGATGTCTTTCAACATATCTGTTTCTTGTCAAGTGTGTGTTAGATTTGAAAAAAAACTTGCATACTGAATTGTGCATAAGAATTGTATTAAAAACCTTTTTCTATTGCTTTTGTAATCAAATAAAATATATTAGTGACAACATGGTATTTTCCACATTCAGAGTAATCAATCTCTTTTTAATATGGAAAACTACTCACAAGCAAATTAATAAATATAAATGTCAGGAGTTACATTTACACAAATGTTTTAGTACTTGTTTTCTCAAGTTTATATTTCCACATCAAGCAATATTAACTATGATAATAGCTAATACCATTTTACAAGCTTTAAGAGTCTCATAAAAAAAGCTTGTTGGATTTCTTCAGCTGTTACTGATCTTAGCAAGACAAAGAAGCCATTCCTCACCTCAGAAACCTGAGTCTTGACTTTGGCCACTAACATAAGTTTGTGTAATTTTTGTTAGCTACAGCTATTTCTGGGTAGAGCTGCACCTAAGCTCAGTGTCCTCAGTGCCCTCTGTCTTCTCAACAGATAGTGCTCTCCTGGTCTGGCAGATCTGTGTTTGTGAGAAAGCAATCTTTAGGGCTTGCTAGGGCATTGTCATTATTCTATAGCTATGAATATAAGGGCTTATCCACAAATAGATTGGGGGGGGGGGCTCACTGTCATGTTGCTCATTTCAGCTGTCCTATTCAAGACATTATTCCCTGGCATCTCTCTCACAAGGAGTGGGCAAGTCTCTCAAAGGTTAGCACTATGTATTTGGCCCCTTGATGTTTTAGAGCAAGATATATCCTCAAAGGAATCTCAGGCTGATGTCAGGTGCTGAACAGGAAACAAAAAAACAGTCTGGAGTGGATTTTATTGATTTGAAGGCAGAGTGGGACAGCAGCTCCGGCAGTGGGAAGTGCATCTCTGTCATTGCTGCAGGTTTCTCCTATTAGCCACATTGCATTAAAAAGCAGTAGAATGTCTCTACAGCAAGGATTCTTCATGGAGAACTGGAGCAATGAAATCAGAAAGCAAAGCTCATCCCTCCATCCCTTTGCCAGCATGCAACTCACTCTCTAAGTCTTTCTTCTTTGTAGGATGTGATATATTTGCTGTCTCAGTCAGGACCTGGTTTGAACTCTTAAACTAAGAATCTTGTATTTGAGTTTTCTTCTACATTTGGCAATCAATGATCAACAAATGCTGAAGAGCAGTATACTATGGTAAAACAAAAGCTTAGCGGTATCTTTGTGTTGTTACCATGTCCTAGCTAAAACACAAGGTATTTTCCAAACTCTCCTGGGTCGTATACCTTGTATATAGACTAGGAACCACATGTAGACACATGCTGCTTAAATGATTGTTGTGGGTCCTTTTGCATACATAGCTCATTGGAACAAATAGGGATGAGCTCTGGTAGCTCTTATTTTTCACTGGCAATCTCTCTCCTGTACTACTACTTCTTCAATTTTGCAGGCTGTACTGATAACAATAACAAGAGAGAAACTCAAGCGGGTGGGGTGTAATCCAACCTGAGCCTTAAAGCAGCCCCTGGTCTCCCGGGAAAACTGCTTGCTTGTTATAAGAGAGCTCTTTGTACCTAAGGGCTGTGTAGGTGATTCACTACAGGGGATAGATACAAAGGAATATATCTGAGGTGTGCTTATCTGGAGTTGTTCCCTTTTCAGTTAATTGCCCCCTCTTCGCTTAAGTTCTCCTCGGGGTGGGTGAAAACAGGATTGTGAGGATGAGGAAAGAGACAACTCCTTACTGTGGAAGAATCTCATGAGTCTACAGACACTGTGTATGCTAGAACATGACAGAATACTCTGCAGGTTTCAAATGAAACCCCAGTTTCACCAGAGGGTGGAAGGCCCATGGGGTATAAGGTAGCTGCCAGTGTCATGAGTGCTGTAAGTACTTTCTCTTTCAAGACGTGTGCTTTTGAGTCACTCTGTTGAGCAGAATAACTCAATTACAGACAGGGGGTTACGTCTGTCCAAGTAATATAGTGTTGCCTTTTTTGTAGTGATAACAGCTGTACAGATCCAAGAAACAAAACTAGTGTCTTTATGTGTATGGCTGTTTCCATCAGCCAAGGAGACAGATCTCAGGACTTCAGTGTGTTGAATACGCTGAAGTGATTCTAAATTGTAAACCTCCAATGCTGCTTTGTTCATAATGGATGAATTCTCTGTTTACCTTACTTAGCCTTCCCTTAAGAAATGAATTGGTTCTGTGCATACATAATAATTTTTCCTTTTTGTAATATATTATTCAACATGGAATAATTAGTAATGCAAAGGCTGCACTGAACAGCAGAAGGAGAATGTTTGCCTCCTACTGAATCATTTTTGTCTCTTTTTAAAGGATTAATTTCCTGATGACTGAATTATTTTAAACATAATATTTAACCTTCACCTTCTTTAGTTTGCATGCATATTAAATAAGCAAGCACTATAAACTAAGGACTGTTGCTCCATTTTGAAAATTTGGGGGCCAATTCTGAAAACCATTGCTCTTACGAATTATCTCAGTGGAATAATTGATGTAAAAATAGCTGTGGTTTTAAAATACAGGTGATTGGATTTAGAATTTTGCCTTCATTCATTTCATTGGAAGGTACTTACTGTGTCTGACTGCTTTGGAATTATTTTGTGTGGGTATCTCAACATACACCCAGTGATGTATTGCTATGTTTATCACTGTTTTAAGTTCACTGAGAAGCACTTCAGCTGAGCTGCAAATTCAAAATTTTCCCATAGGAGAGGCTAATTGACTTGTGCTTTTGTGGTTTATGGTGTCACCAAACCCCTTGACACAATTCTAGTGCTGTATTGCATGGATGCTAATCTATGCTT
Source organism: Cuculus canorus (assembly GCF_017976375.1). NCBI lineage: Eukaryota > Metazoa > Chordata > Aves > Cuculiformes > Cuculidae > Cuculus > Cuculus canorus. Next base: position 134,182,489 of record NC_071402.1, on the reverse strand, counting down.
ATTCTGTCTATTGACTTAATGTTGATACAACATCTATCTATACTTCTCTTCCCCAAGAAGACACTTTATAATTCAGTTATCATTGTAAATATTGTATCAACTTGAGACATCGTAACTCCATGGAAAAGTAACATTTTAGTGAAATTTATATAGATTTTGGCTTTCTAAAACATATAATACTGTATCAAGAGGAAAAATATTGATACTGGCTTCATTCAAACTTTTGCCTCAGGTTTGAGACAAAAGGAACTTAGTTTCATAAGTGCCCAGTGCAATTTATTGTTTATTAAAAACCGTAAAGTGTACCTAGATTAGCTGTTACGTTATAAATCATAGACTTTTTCAAAAGTAAGATTACATAGACTGGATCTCCCTTTCTTCAGTTACATAGCCACAAAAATGAGTTATCCCATGCAGTACAGTTTGTCAGAGTTTAGAAGCATATTGTTATGAATCCAAGAACTAGAAATGGGCCAAAGTGGAAGCAAGGGAGTTAGGGCTTAGTTTTATTTCAGTCTGACTCTGTTGACTTAAGAATAACAGCTCAAAGCTTCAGAGTATGAATTCCCTCTGAGGTGGGACCTTTTTCACAGGGAAACTAGGAAGGAGTTAGTATGGGGGTTTGAAACCTTCCTTCATAGTTAAGGAACTGAATGAGTTTGAAGTGAAAAGGTGGGGTTGGTCTTCACTCCTGGTCTAGAGGGCTTACGTTCTCCTGAGTGGAGCTTATAAGGGTAAGATTTTAGCCCAACGCAGCAGAGTCAGTGAGAGCAGTTGATATCCTGACTTCCCTACCCACCCCTTTTCAACTGATGAGTATGTTTGAAGTGTGGACTGCAAGATTTTTAAGTCTCAGGTCTGAATCTGAGCTTTCTTTGTCCCAGAACTTGATTTTTAGGCTAAATTATACTACTGTCCCTCAGGCCAACCACAGGTGGTATGGTAAAAATGAGAAGCTTTATGGTACGTTACTATTCACATTCTTGCTGGGGCAGATCCAGCTAGGATGTCTAGAAAGCACAAAGCAAACTGGAGCTGTAGCCACAACAAATAATGAGTGGGTTGGTGTGAACATTTTTATCTGCAATATGTATTAATTGTTCTTTAATTCCTGACAGGAGAAGATGAGTACAGCTGAAAAGAGAGGAATGTTAGTTTATGCCTGGGGAAATGTGGGAAGCTGGAAGGCAAGGCGTGGCACTATTAATAACTATTATAATAAATCAGCATATGATGCAAGTAATACATCAAAAGAAAAATAAAGCTGTCTTGTAAAGCAGGACATGATGCTGCGACTTGTCTACTGTGTCTAGATAAAGGTTTGAATGGTTTTCCCAAGAAGAAACTTTATGCAAATGCATACTGTCATGTGAATGAGATTAAGAGAAGAAAGACTATTTATGCATGAAATCCAAACATGCTTCTGGGGAAAGGAGAGGAGAAATAAACCCTTTCTTTTACCTCAAATACAGTATATGTGCAATGACTAAAAGAAGTGAATGTGTCATCTGTATTACTGATACTAAGTGATTTTTCACTAACAATTAGCATGAATCATAGTGATAAAAAACTGAGATGGAAAAGACCTATTAGAACATCTCGTCCATCTCCCTGTAAATACAGGACTCTCTGTGATGATTTCTGTACAAAACAGTTCGCTGCTTTGGAGTTAGTGTTTTCATCAGTGCTACTTCACGTGGGCATTTTCTAAGTCTTTACAATGACTGTGACACCTGTTCTTCATCTAAAATAGAATTAAATCAGTTCTGCTCTTCCAGATCAATGTCCTGCAGAGACTTTTGGCCCTATGCGTAGCTGAAATGTAAAATATGTGTTGTTGCCTTACAACTTTGAATACAATGGGTTGTCTTTGCTTTCATGCACCACAGAAGATGTACAAACTGTTCATGTATTCAACAGTAGCACAGAAAGCAAGCAAAGGCAAATCCCTGGTTACAGTGAAGTCTAATAACATAGAAGCATTCTGGGTAACACCAAGCTGGATTCAGCTAAGTAGGAAAGGTGCATATGGAGGTGTCTGTGGCTGCCAGGTTTTAGGGCTTGTTCTGTACCATCTTTATGCCAAACCTCAGGCTTCTCAACTCCTCCCATCTTGCACTAGCCCCAGAAGAATTTGTTCTCACTGCCCTTCCTCAGTGCAGGGCTCTGCAGGAGGTGATGGCACGTACCTGGCTGTGCTGGCTCTGCTCCCACCAAGGGTCTCTCTCGAGCAGAGGGTCAGCAGAGAGCAGCACAAAGCATCAGGGATGCAGACTACAGTCTGGCTCTTTGTAACCAATGGGCCAAGATTCAACAGGAATTTAGCATCAAGGTTGGCACTAATCCCTTTTAAAATAATAGAGATGTACCGCTAGAAACAGAATTGGCTGGGAATGCCTTTGAAGGTAGACAGTTTATGGAGAGAGTCTGGAAGTTAACTTGCGTATGCAGCTTGGGATGAAGACTGGGGGAAGTAGGTTTGTTTCACTGCAATCTCGACATACCCAAGGTAACTCTCAGTTAACTGAATCCGTAGTTGTTTGCACCAGTGCGATGCTGTAAGCATACCCCACGCACTTGAAAACTGCCTGACTGGCTTCTCAATTGACATCGATTGATTTTCCTTCACTAATTTCCATAGATAATGATTTCTGATCCCAAGCATTTTACATGAATCCAAGATGTGAGGCTGGGCATTTGGCTGATCACCCTCAGGACACAACTGGCGTTACAGTCTGATTCAACTTCTCCCAAAGACAACTGGAAACTTTCCATTAAAATCAGGGGCTGCTGAGCAGACCCTCTGGAAGTGAAGGTTGCATGTGAGTGATACAAAGCCAAATGCTTTTGTGACATTTGTGGAGAATTTTTTTTTACAAAAAGGGTGTTTGGGGTGTGTGGTGATTCTTTGTTTGTGGCATCCTCCTGCTTCCCTACGGAGGAGGCAGTGGCTCTGTGTAGGAGCTGCTGCTGTCTCATGGAGGGAGGGATGAAATAAACCCCCCTAACAGGGTGGTAACACCACCTACAAGTTTTGATTAGATGCTTGTGTCTTAACAGCATTCGAGTGTATTCAGTTTGGAACAACTGATCAGATGATCCCAGGCAGGTAAATTTTTAAAGGATATTGTTCCTCCGAAATGCATTAATTTACCTCACCCGAGATAAAATGATTTAGATAAAATTGGTCTGTTCATGATACCTTTATAATGTATTTGTTTCTAAGCAGATGATGTTTTTCTCTTTGCTTGTAAGGATTTTTCTGAATCACAACGATCTGTAAATATTACTTGTAGCAGCAGCTGTTACAAAATTTTCAGGCAGAAATCTGGTTTTCTTTTCATTTAAAATAGATAATGAGCACTTGAAAATAAGAATTCTACCAGTCCTGGCACCGACCCAGTCAAGGCTGCCCTAATGTGTAACTCAGCACAGATCATTTTAAAAACAAGAAGTTTGCTGAACAAATATAAGCTTCCCTCAGCCCAGCATGTCTGTCCCTGTGGACCAATGAACTTCTCTGTGACTTGAGTTATTTTTAATTCTGCTCTGGACTTTCTCCAGGAAATCAGTAATAATTACTAATTGTATTTTTGTTAGCTAAATGAAAGGATGCATTCTTTCTTGAAATTCTCCCTTAGCTTTTGCAATTAATTACATGGCTCTTTTGTGTGATTAATCCTTGTCTTTGTATTACAACTTCACTTAATCAAACAGTGCTGTGTAGCGTGCCAAGGGTTCTTAAGCATATGATATTTTCTCTTTTTTATTGTCATTTTCTTTTATCTGCTACTCACATCTCTTCTAAACTTTTATCAAAGGCATATTTTACTGAAAAACTAAAGAGTTCTAAAATCATCAGGGGAAATTTGCATGAGATTATTGTAACTTGACAAAGACCCCCTGCCATGTGTGGAGCTATAAACTGATTTTTACCAGCTGAGGATATGTCCTTACATCACCGACACCCACTAAGACAGTTTTCTGATAAAATTATTTCAACAGAAATTCAGTCAAAACCCCTAAATGACCTCAGGTTTTCTTTCTAAACCTTTACTAGATGAAATATATTAAAGCAAACTTACCTGACCACCTTAAATTAGATACTAAAATTATCCTCTTGCAATATACCCACACTGGAAATGTCAGACAGAAAGGAGCTGATTTTAAGTCATTTAGAGAAAGTCTTAAACACTTAGGTTGCTGTGCAATTTTGTGGCAAATCTTACTTCTTCCTTTGCAGATGGGGAGTTTTTTCCTTGGTGGAAGTGGAGCATGTCTGTCATTCCAGCATAGCATGGCTGCAATACTGCCAGCAATAAATATTCAAAAGTCAGGAGACTGGTTTACACAGAGCAAGGTCCTTACTTTAAAATAAATCATTTTATCTTCCAGTTTCTTAATTCGTAGGGCATCCTGGCATCATATTTCCAAGGGCTCTTCCACAGTTTAAAACGAATAAAAAAGCACACAAAATCAAGTTTGAGAAAGATGGCAACCTCATTGCTCCTGGAACTGGGGCTTTAAAAACAAGATCCTACCCACTCTGCAGTGGAAAAAGCAGAACTGATTGAAGGGGAATGCCGGGGAAATGTAGGGGCTTTATCACCATAGAGTTGTCCATGTGTCAAGGATGAGTTTGACTGTCTGTTAGCGAGAAAATTCTCTCTCCCTTGAGTACAGCAGAGAATGGGCATTGCCCATTTGAAGCTCCACCAAGGTGACCTGGGCTGGAGTCCAGGACAACACCAGCTCTTAGGAAATCACTGAGGAGGCTGCTTACCTTTCATTACCGAATCACTCTCACAGCTTAATAATGAAATAATTAGTGAAGGCAGTAAATCAAATGTTCTGTGACAGTGTAAATATAAGTGTAGTGAATAGACAAGATGCTAAAAGACTGTGTTAAAATACACAGTGCCATCACTGTAGAATGAGTCAAACTACTTGCTGGTGAGTACCACAGTGGATTCCTCTGCAAAGCTTGGAGTGCAAAGAGAATGGGCTGGCAGAGTAAAAGAGTAAAAACATAGAATTAGTATCTTCCATTAGGCATTTAATAAATGTTGAAAAGTAGACGACTGACTTGCATCAGCAGAATGTGGAGGTGCATGCTTACCGTAAGCATAGTTGTAATCTCATAGATATATAAAATAAAATAAAATAAAATAAAATAAAATAAAATAAAATAAAATAAAATAAAATAAAATAAAATAAAATAAAATAAATACTGTGGAGTCATATGGCCCTGCTTGCATCAGTAATGCCAGGGATCTGCTTCTTGAACTGGGTCCTTTATGCAAATAATAAGTCACAAATGTGGTAAGGATTTATTTTATGTTCTTTCAAATGAAGATGGGTTGACTGTATTCAGTATATTAAATCCTTCCTGCTGCTAAGCTTAAAGAAACTGATTCTCTTGTAACATATTTTGATTTGACTACTGTAGCTTCCAAGTGCTATAAAGCACAAGAGTAGTTTGCCTTGGCCTCACACCTAGTTACAGTAGTGCTAACTTTAAAATTGCTGAAGAAACCCACATCTGGAGTCAATTGAGTGAATTTTAACCAGCTTTGGTGGTAATATGCAAGTAATATTTCATCCTTGTGTGTATTTCACTCATCTTATAAAAAAGAAGCCTCATTCCAAGACTCCTAGACATATTTCTTTGCTGTCTCGTATATCAAGAGTATCAGACTAAGCAGACCGCTTAAAACTGGATATGTTCAAACACTCTCTTATCCTAAACAACAGTGAATATTTTTGCCAACACTTCCATTTCCTGCAGTTGAAAAAAAAATACATAACCCCAAAGCCTTGGCCAGATCCTGCTTTCCTTGAAATGCATGGCAAATTTGTCAACAAAACACTCTCTGGCTCGGTAGTGTGGGGAGAAGTTTAACGGCTGGAATTAACCAGTAGGAATAATGTGAACCAGGCTGAAGTTTCGGATTAGGTTCAGTCTAATGCTGGGGTTCAAGGCTGAGCTTGCATTCTGATCCTCCTGTGCCAAAATCACAGAAGCTACATCCAAAACCAGAACCAGAGATCGGGCCCTTTCTGCTCTGGGTTTGGCCCGAAGCCAGACCAAGGCTGCAGGCATAGCTCCAGGAATTCAACGCAGAGACACCCATGGGCCCCAGAGTCAATGGCTTGAAACTCCAGTTTTCTACCGTCAAAAATATTAGTCTGGTGCAAAAAAAAAAAAGCACTTTTATTTAAAAAAAATGTTGTAAGCATAAGTAATTAATTCTCATTCACACAGACTCCGTTTTTCTGGATATTTGCAAGGGGGAGGTGATCAGACACATGTGAGACAGGCATTAAACCAAAGAAGTCCCCAAACTGGTTTTATTCCTTTTTATTTTTTTTTTTTCTGAAGAGACCACCAAGGCTTGTTTCTTGTAGTGCCTCAAAAAGCTATTAAAGGCAATTGCCATCTTGGACAGAATGGGAGTTGAAATCTGGAGGTACCATCCTATTGGTGCTCCCAACATTTGCCTCCTCCACCCCTCTCTGACATGAATTTAATGCAGGTGCAGACACAAGCCTAACATAAGGGAGCAATTTTCTGATTCATTCATGTAAGACCCTGAGGGAGAGTAGGAACAAGATGTACAAAGGTAATGTGGCATTGTTAAAAAATTAACTTTGCTTCCATTTTATGGAGCCTTAGTGCTGTGTTGCTTGGTTACGTGGATCAGGAATTTAACTGTAAACAAGATATTTCTCTCCGCAGTCCCTAGGATTTTCATCTCCATTTGAAAAAGCACTTAAAAATGTGCATCTTTTGCCATATCCTTGGGTCTCTTCTTGCCATTGCTTGTATCCTTTATGTCCGCTGCTGTTCCAGCAGCACTAGGAGATGGAGGTGGTGGTGTCCATGCCAGCATGGCCATTGCTGACCTGTACCCATACTCCCCTCTGAATGCTGCACATGTTCAGAGATTAGAAAGTCTGCTTATGACTTTTGTTTTGGTTTTTTGTTTGTACAGATCCTGGCTGCACAGTTTCCAAGCGTCGGAAGCATGCCAGCTGGACTATGCAGTTATTCAAGCCATTGGGAGTGGAAAAGGGGTTAATTATCTTGGTATATTATTACATCACTAGTGGAAATTCTATTTTTGCCCTCAGGATCTTGATCTCCAGTGCTGTGTCTGCTCAGAGCTGTTAAATATGACAAGGTCACTCACCCTGCTTTAGTAACAATGAGTGCTAACAAATTTGGGGGTTGCATGCATTGTCATTGCTTAACAGGGTCATCCCTGTAACCACAAGCATTGCCTATGCCTCATACTCAGCAAACCGCACATCAAGTCAGATGTTAGATTACATCGTGTTATGTTGGAATCTGTTTATAAAAATACAGCGACACACAACTTCTCTGCCTATTTAAACTCTAAACAAGATTAGGCAACTAATAAATGCAGAGAAAACGGGGAGAGAAAAGTGATGAACAGAGATTAAGGAGTGGGGCTGAAGATAAGAACAAAATACTTTAATTGATAGGGCAAACTTTCAAAATATTTTTATCCTCTCTTTTCCTTCTGGCTCTGCAGATGGCTGGGGAGAACCTGACTTTTACAACACCGTGTACTGAGGCAACATGTACTTTTGAAGTTTAGTCACCCACTAATTACTAGTCTTTCATTAACAGCACAGAGACACAAGTGATGAAGTACTTGCTTATATCCAGGAGTCTTTATTGTTGAGGCTGAAAAAAAAATAAATCATTAGCTACATGCTTGTTAAGCATCGTGCTAAGGCTGCTTATGCATACTCCCTTGCTCTTATTTTGGCTCACACAGATGGTTAAGATACTTCAGTTAATATTTCTTATTTTAAAGAAAGGGCTAATTGCCTAAATGTCAGAAGTGCTAAGTATCACTTGTCTTGGAAAGAATGGGAATGTAATGTGGGCACAGTTTATCCTAAACGTGGGTTCCTATTAGAGATTTGTTGTCTGGCTACCAATTTGTAAGGACAGCATCATCACAGTTGAGTAAAGCCTCTGTTGTGGCCACAGCCAAACAAGCCTCTCATACCCCATGTTTTTTAGAAACTGTTCTCCACCAAGGGTGCTCTTCAAGGGACTATTTGAAGTCTGCGGCAAACATTAGAAAGCAATGCACTTGTTTGGTTAAGACTTCAGCCTTGACCTCCATCTTTAAGCCCTTGTTCATTATTAGTCACGAGTTTCCTGAATCAAAGAGAATATTTTTGGAGAGGGAAAATTGTTCTGGGACTGGAGCGTTACACGCCAAACAGACTTGCCCAGATGACAAATAGCCTTTGCATGATAGCCAAGGTTCATCCAGCTGCTCGGCCCCGTACCAAGTGATTGATGGTGTTGATGTTCTAAATAGGCTTAAGATATGCCAAGTATCAGGGCTATAAAAAAAGTCCTTCAGATACATACTGTAGATAGGCAAGAAGGCATGTTCCCAGCATATGGCAATTCTGAGAGCGGTGTCAGGATTATAAGTAACCTCACAGAGTTTGTCTGGTTTCTGTCGAAGTTAGACAAAAACAGTTTTCTGTGCCGGAATGAGCAGGGTCACGCAAGGTCTGTGCAAAGCTTCCGATTACCACCGATTTTCTCTGTAACTGGACACCCTTCGGAGTTATAACAACATTTGATTTCTTAGCAGAGATCAATAAACTGTTTTTCTACCACAGTTCTGAGAAGGAAAGAAGAATAGGAAGTGCTCAGAAGTTGCTGTCAGGGTCTTTTTTTATGTCTCTTAAAGGAATGGGAAATTCATACCTGAGTAATTTTATCTTGGTAACACAACAGTGCTGGTTCTTTCTGCTAATCCACAAAGGCCTGTTCATCGATATCCCACAGGATCAAGCAGCTGCAGTGCAGAAGCAACAGTTTCATTGATCACTCCTTCCCCTCAGATAAACATCCTTTATTTTGAATTTTCCCTCTGCTTTGCAGTAAATGCAGTCTCCTGGACACAGAGGGGCTGCATGCCCACTGGGCAGGGAACAGAAGCACACCCTGGGAAATGCTGGGATACTGGAGGGTGAGCTGGTCTCTGCTCCATCTATGGGACAGACAGAAGTCAGACTCAAGGGTGGTATTTTTTTTCTCTGCTTGGTCATTTGGAGGTGATGGTTGACCTGTGTTAGACCAAACCCTCTCCTACAGCTAGTAGGGTCTCAGACTCCTCACTAAGGGGCATTCTCTGGTGCAGGTCCCTACTTGGCATTTCACATCTTCATCTGTCAGATATCTCCACCTGGGAATGCCTGTTCCTGGCCCCACAAAATGCCACAGTCTTACATTTTAAAAGATTAACCTATCTTGGTCTTTAGAGTGTGTTTGAACGGTTTTCTAGGAATGACACCAAGGAAAGCATATTTTGAGGAAGGGCCTTGATGTTGTAGGCTGTTTCCTGGATAAAACCACTTCCTTGGTAATTGAAAGATGAGTCAGGCTTACACATGCAAAACCAACTTCTCTACTGAGTCACTCCAGTTTTGGGCCAGCTGATCTCTACTGGATGCTGCCATGAGAAAGCAGAAAAGACAGCCTCTGCCATGCACCAGGCAGGTAGTGGAAATTGGACATGAAATACAATCAAGTGACTGCAGGACAATCAAATTTAGCTAGATCGTACCAGTAAACTCAGGACCAGCAATGGTCTAAAACACCAACTGAGCAACAGAGAATGGCATTTCGTAATAACCAGCTCAGTCTGGGGTCACAAGACAGAGCAATTGGTGCTCCTTTTCCACTGTGCCTAACTGTAACAAGCTTCTTAAGAGACCAGAGGTTTCAAAATGCCTGTTTCTGTCATCTCCGCAGGCTAATTGGAATCAGCCAAAATCCAAGAATCTGAATCTTTCTTTATTGCGGACTCACTTCTTGTTGGCAGTTCACACATTGTGTCACCTGGGTATGGAGCCAACAGGCTGACAGTGGCGCATAGCAATTAAATCACACACCATTCAGGGTTCTGTGGTGCCTCAAGTGATTTTGTTTGCATCTAGGCTGGGAGCAGAACAACAAGCCAGGTTTTAATTCACACTGTAATTTAAGTGTGGGTCTGTGCGTGGATGATCTTATCTCTGCGCGCTCCATTTCAGTGGAGCTCAAACTCGCTCAAGGTCACTCAAATCAGAAGTGAGACCTCTGAGAATGATAGGAAAATGAATAATCACACAATTACTTGTAACTAATTCAATATGTAAATACAACCAGTATGGGTATTTTCCAGTGGGTTCCTGTTTACAGGTAGCCCTCAGTGTGACACCTTAAACCTAATGCTGAGTAAAGCTGGTCATTGTAACATTGTCTCTTCTAGGCTGAATTGAACAAAAGTTCAACTTCCATATCTGCCTAAGAAGGTTACAACCTGCCTGTCCCTGGCATGGCTCTGACACTGTTGTGTTTCAAGGTAGGGTCTCCAGCAGTCTTTTCTGCTGACACTGCTCTTTGTGTGGGATGCTGACACATCACTTAGCCAGGAGGGATGGCAGGTGGAAGTGAGGCTGGTGACGAGAACATCAGTTGAAAAGGTGGAACATCTCATCTCAAGTGAAAAAATTAAATATAAGCAGGTGCTGGTTTTGGCTGGGATAGAGTTAATTTTCTTCATAGTACTTAGTATGGGACTACTTTTGGATTTTTGCTGAAAACACTGTTGATAACACAGGGATGCATTAGCTATTGCTGAGAAGTGCTTACATAGCATCAAGGCGTTTTCTGCTTCTCACATCACCTCACCAGCAAGGGGGTGCACAAGAAGTCAGGAGGGGATATAGCCAGAACACCTGGCCCCAGCTGACCAAAGTAACATTCCATACCATATGACGTCAAGCTTAGCATGTAAAGCTAGGGGAAGAAGAAGAAGGAAAGGGGGGACATTTGGAGTGATGGTGTTTGTCCTCCCAAGTAACTGTTACATGTGATGGAGTCCTGATTTCCTGAAGGTGGCTGAACACCTGCCTGCCGATGGCAAGTGATGAATAAATTCCTTATTTTGCTTTGCTTCTGTGTGTGGCTTTTACTCTACCTATTAAACTGTCTTAATCTCAACCCATGAGTTTTTTAACTTCCACTCTTCTGAGTCGCTCCTCCATCCCACTGAAGGGGAGTGAGTGAGTGGCTGTGTGATATTTAGTTGCCAGCTGGGGTTAAACCATGACAAAGTATAAAAAGTGGAACAGTGCCAAGAAGACAAATTGACAGCTTCTTCTGCCTTGGGATGCTGGATCCTTTCCCAGCTATGGCTCCTGAAAAAAAGGACTATTGACACCCCTTCACCTCCGCAATAGAAGCCATTGGATGGAAAATGTTGGCTCCTTCTGCCTTCTTGCAACTTTATACTCATACACTTCTCTTAGAAGTGGCCAAAAGCACAATTTCACACTCAGAAAAACAAAATATTTTTTCTTTCATGTAGAAGAATTGTAACATTTTAAACTGTAATTTAAATTGTTTCATAGACAGTTGTTCTTTTGGCTGCTAAATCAGAGAACTAAAAATTAACTAATAACCCTAGATGATGCTGCGAATAGGCTGTACACAAGCAATGGTTTATCTAACAACTTGCTTTTCTCATACAGCTTTTTCTATGACAAAATTAAAAGGCTTTTTTGTTTATTATCTTCCTTTCACATACGCTGATGCAACTGTAGCTATATGAGTGTAAAATTAATATGACGTAAGTCCAATCGTTATTTCTACTATAACTTGCATACATCAATATTAATTCATTGATCCTTTTGGAGCCTCCTTCAGCGAGCAATAGAAAAGCTGAAGACATAAGAAATCTACAGCAGAAATAGAAAACAAATCAAGCCCTTTGTATTTTGGTCCAGTGCCCTGACAACAATTTTTCTTCTTACTCCTTATAACAGAATATGTTTTGCAGCATTTTTGTTATTATAAACCTGTGTAATTCAAACTCCTGTTAGTTGTTCTTATGGCCTTGCAGATTAATTGGTCCCTGCCTTCCTTTCTTTATCTAGAGATATTTACTTATTCCACTCAGCTCTTCATCAGGCTGAAATTCCCCAGTCCCTTAGGTTTCTCCCAGGTTACAGAGATGTCTCATTCTTTCTGTCCCCCTGAGTTCTCCCCCCCAGTTTTCAATCCTTTAGGAAGTTCAGCGCCCGTCTCATCCTCCCCTTGCTGTGACAAAGAAGTGTTTGAACACATTCTCACTATGAAATGGATTAGAACTAGATTTGCAGAAGTCAACAACTGGTTTGGGCCACTGAAATGACAAAGTTGGTTCTGGTTCTTGCAAACTTGCAAAGTTTTGAAATGCACCTAAGGAAAGTTTGGCTTTGGATATCCCCTGCCTGTGTTTGATCTGCTTCACAGCTTTGAGTCTCCAAGTTATTTACAACTAGCTATTTGTACACTCAATGGGCTCCACTGTGTGAAGAAGCTGTTTAAAAATGCATTCTAAGGAGATTATTTCACTTTATGTGGGTTTTTTGCCAGCAGTGTGGTTTTTCAAAATGTTTAAAACCTGTGCAGTGTGCAACTATGAAGCTATAACTTAAAAGGTGAAGCAGAGCCCTTCACTTGCCGCATGTGCTAAAGGGAGCTGCTGTTGGAGCACATTGCAAGCCCTGTGCATCACTTCTTGAAGGCTTGGTGGGATTTTTGCTTCCCTGTGTAGTAAAAACAGTGATAAGGTTGTGTAGAAGCAGGAGGGAAAGGTTATTTAAAAATTGCTTCAATATGGCCCTTGCTATAACATTATCTGAATTGGCCTGGGTATTTAAAAGAGAATTAGCCATAATGATCTCGCTCTGTCGCTTTTCCTTTTGTTTCTACTTTTCCCAGGGAAAAAAAAAAAAAAAAAAAAAAAATTTGGTTTATCAGCAAAGTTCAGTGGAGTTTCTAACTAGATCTCCCATGTCTGAACCATTCCTCTGCCACATCCTTGTCTGCCCAAGGAAGGAGCACTAAGGGCAGCCACAGAGACGGAAAGTGGCATCAACAAAAGAATTCCCATCTCATCCTACTGTCTTGATTAGTGTCTGCTACCTGAAAAGAGGTGAACTCTGCCAGCCAAATCCAGGTGCAAGTGGAGCTGAGGGCGCCAGTTTGTCATTGGTTTCTGTCGTGGCAAAGCAGCCTGCGTGGAGATCCTGTGGACTGGGAAAGGGATCATGATTTCACATCTGGGTGGAAGCAGTCTCCAGAAGGACATTTGCTTGCTGCAGACAAAATAGCTGTGCAGGGAGGCTGAAAATTGTGGGACTCCAGATGATCATCAAGCCCTGTAAGCATGTTCGCTCGCTGCTCAATCTCCAAAGTAGCAAATGTATCACATTTTTAAAAAAGCAGTAAAATATAATTTTACAAAATTTATTTTTGAGCTGGATCAGACTCAAGATTATTTGAATAAAACAGCAGACCTGTTTTCCCCTGTCCTGTAAAGTCAATGAAATACTCGGCTTGGAGCAATATTTTGGGTCACTTTATAAAAGAAAAGTAAACAAAAAAATGTGGATTTCTTATGGAAATGCAGATAGCAGTTGCTAAAATTCTCAAAAGCGGACTGCTATCTACAAGTTTTATGCAAACATGCTTTACATGTACTGCAGGAATAATGGGTAGCTGAGCCCCTTGCTTTCAAATGACTTGCTAAAAGCAGCTTTCTGGCCACAAGACAAGAATAGTTTCAGTTATTCAACTTTAATTTTGCTAGAAGCCTTCCTACCCTGTCATAAATTCTCTTTGCAGAACGCTGTGACAATGAATTCCTTAAAAGCAAGTACAAGTAGGGTAAGGTTTCTAGGGAGAGTTAATATCTGTTATTTAAGAAGCTGATTTATCCAAAGCATGTTTGTTTCTTTTCCAGCCAGATTTCTTGGTTCAAATTTGATTTGTATAAAATCTTGAAACAACATATCTATTCAAAATAATCATGGTGAATTCAAAGGTTTTTGAATATTCTTCTCGTGCCTGTAGAAATTTTTTAAAATTATAACCCCCAGTGGTACCTGCTGCATTTTCTGTGCCGCACATTAAGCAGAATTAGTTTTGTCCTTTTTCCCCATTGGTTCCATCTAAACAAAATTCTCCAGTATTGCATTTGCCATCCAAAAGTCCTTTTAGTCTCATTCTTCTCCATCTTAGAGTTTCACAAGTATTAAATTTCATACTGAAAAAAATTGTCTTCACTCACGTCCATACAATTTGATACCAAAAATGTTTGGAAGACAAAGTAACATTCCAAATGCTAGAAATCATATGAAAAGGAACATTAATTGGGGTATGGAGTTTCGTTATTTTTTTCAAAAGAAAACCCCTCTTACACACTTCTTAAGCAAAAAACTTGGGTAAAAAAATAAAGAAGCTAGAAGTGGCTGGAAAAGATCTTCTGAAGAGTGATTATTTTTTTCCCCACTAGCAAAACAGGTATGGAAAATGTAAGTATGCACAGCTGTGTTTATTCCAATGATTAGACTTTCTATTTCTCTGTGACCTCTCTGCATTGAACTGGCAAGACACCTGGGTATGCTTAGAAGTGTCTCATTCATACATTTACATTTATTCAACTCGGACTTTCTTTTTCCCTCCCAGGCCCTCTTCTGCTCTAAAAAGACCACAGGGAAAAAAATAAAAAATTAAAAGGAGAATTTGGTGCACTCCTTCCTCCCTCTACTTTTTTTCCTATTTGCAAGGTGTTGGTAAAGACTCTGCCTTCTGCCCTTCCACATTTTAAATGAAAGCATTAGCACTAATTTAATAGTGAGGATAAAACCTTCTTTTTCAGGGCTTTTTCAGGGTGAATGAAAGAGAAGAGGTAGCTGCAGTGTACCATGTAATGTGACTGCACATGCAGTGTACCAGGAGTGCAATAGAAGCTAAGCCCCACTGTCTGCATTCACCGTGCTCTACATCTACACTTGCATTTTATTTATGCAAAACGTGCATGCATATATAATCTGGCCTATCCTTGCACTAGTACCCAACTGCTGAGATTGATATTGATGGATGCTTAATGGAGAGATTTGCTTACAAAAAAAGAAAGTTTGCACAGAAATTTTGCAGCCCAGACTATGTCACTGGTGTAGAAGTGAGACAGAGAAGAATTAAAGGGCTTCCTCGCTGTCATCGGAGGAGTATAGTACAGAGCTGAAATTCCCCCTAAATCTTCTGAGTCTTAATCCTATGCCCTACCTGCTACTTCAGCCTTCCTCTGCAAATATGCATCAGGTGTGGAGGCAGAGCTTCCTCTGGGAGTCTTTAAGCTCCAAAACTCTGTCATATTTGTTTCTCTTCTATTATCATTGAAACCAAAAGCAGAATTTCCACTAATTGAAAGTTGCCATATCGATTCAAGTCTGATTCTCTCAAGTTTATTATAGTTTCTCTCCAGGCTTCTTTGAATATCTAAGTATTCCAGAGGACTTAATACTGACTGCAAACTGTACATCCAGTTCTTCTTTTAATAACTGTGTCTTAACATATTATTGGTTTCCTTGGAGTTACTATAAATTCAAACTGAAGAAATATAACTGAATTAGAGTAAATGAAATTACAATGAGAAGCATCTGTACATAAGGGACTCGTTTTCCTTTCCTTTCAAGCTATATGACTTCATTACCTGGCCTTCATACTGTGTGCTGTGTACAATACAATGTCTTGTATCTCCCCCCCATCAAATTAGCTTTCCTCTTTTTCTGTTTCAAAATCATAACTCAGAAGATCTGAACTGTTATTGGTTATTAGTGAAAATTGTGTTTGATTTGCTGTTTTGATCATTTTTACAGGAAATGTTTAGGAAGAGGTGACTCCCTAACAGATGTTAATTTTTACTTTGTATGTGATTAGGATGTGTTTGTGTTTGCTAGGGGTCAATCCTGGCAAAGCTTTCCACTGGGGTCAGTAGCAGTGGTCTGCGCTCAGCATGCAGCCAGAGTGGCCTTCCCATGCAGAACCAAACTATATGTTCTCAGGATGTATTTATACATAATCTAAAGAGAGAATTACTGGGACATTTCTTGCACCTTCATTCCACAGCAAGGCTGAAAAGACCTGAAACTCAAAAGCAAGAAAACTCAACATGGTAACCCATCACTTCATGTGCCCCCCAGCATCATCCTTCAGAGCTAGGGAAATGTAAGCAGATCGAAAACACTTCACAGCAGAGCAATCCTGTAATTACATTTGTACAGAAGTGTAAAGAAAAGATCTAACTCTGAGATAAATGGGTTTCTGTGTATTGGTTTGCCTGCCTTTGGCTAGCCTGAAAAATGCACTGGAATCTATAGAGGCATGTCTTTATAGTTTGGTTATGGAAAAGAGAGATAAACAACTTTGGCAACACACAAGATGGAAGAAAATGAGGAGAGTAAATGATAATGAAAGCAAGGAACAGAAACAGCTAGGCTGGAAAGAGAAGGAGAGGAAGCAGTAATGGGGATGTGGTTGAAATCTTTTCTTCACACTTGAACTGGAAGGCTGTTCAGGTGGGACGTTTAATATGAAGCCAGACAAAGTACTAGCTTATGCATTCATGTTACTAAACTTGTATTTTACAGGAATCAGCTGGTACTGAAAGGGGTAGATGCATGAAGTGTTTTCCTCTGGTGGCAAAGCTGATTTATCAGGTTTCCACTATCTCCATAAAACTATTCAAGCTAAGGAAAAGACTATTTTTTAAACTCCTAATATTTTAAAAACTTGGATTGACTCACTTACCCAGTTTTTAACATTGCTGTGAAGAACTTGTCCTGCCAAGCATGAATTGAAGCACCCCAGCAGGGACAGCAAGGTGGGGGTGCCATGGGTGGTGGTGACAGGGGACATCAGAGAGAAATGTACCTCTGCCACCAGAGGAACCATGTGCTCCAAGTATCCTTGGCAGCTTTATAGAGATTTCCCTCTGTGGAGGGAGATAGAGTGAATGTCTCTCAGAGATTGCTGTCCAGGAGCATCCAAGGAGTTTTGGCACAAGCCCTCAACGAACTGTAACGGGCAGCAGTGGCTGGATCCTCCAAACCTTGGGAGTCGTGCCTTGGAGGAGCCCAAGGAGAGCATCCCCCCCGCCATGGGCCGGGTTGGTCATGGCTATGGAAGCCCAGAGGCTGCATCAAGGTGGGGACACCCGGGGGGCTCCAGGGCAGCAGGTTTATGAGGCTCCTTTGAGCTCAAAGCATTCTGCTAGGAGGGCTGGCTCCCCAGCCCCAGGTTGAAAGGAGGGCTGGAGGGAAGGGGTGGGAACGGGCAGCCGTCCATGCCCTGGCCCCAGGCGGAAAGGTGGTGCGTTTGCCGCCTTCACCCCTCCCACCTTTCAGCCACATTAAAGCCCGATTATTCCCGTTTGATGTCGGTGAGGCAGGGCCTCGCTGCTGCCGGATCCCTGCCCCGAGGGGGGTTCATGGGGCGGGCAGGGGGGAGCCCGGCGCTCCCTGGCTCCATCCACCCCGTGTCCCGGGGAGACGCCGCTTCACCAGCCTCGGAGCCGCCGCGGTGGCCCCGGAGAAGCGTCCGTCCTTCGCGGTCCTGGGTGCTCCATCAGCTCTGGGCCCCTCGCTGCCAGGAGGATGCTGAGGCTCTGGAGCGTGTCCAGAGAAGAGCAACGAAGCTGGTGAAGGGGCTGGAGAACGAGTCTTATGAGGAGCATCTGGAGGAACGAGGGTTGTTTAGCCTGGAGAAGAGGAGGCTGAGGGGAGACCTCATTGCTCTCTACAACTGTCTGAAAGGAGGTTGTGGAGAGGAGGGAGCTGGCCTCTTCTCCCAAGTGACAGGGGACAGGACAATGGGGAATGGCCTCAAGCTCCACCAGGGGAGGTTCAGACTGGACATTAGGAAAGAATTTTTCCCAGAAAGGGTCATCGGGCACCGGCAGAGGCTGCCCAGGGAGGTGGTTGAGTCACCATCCCTGGAGGTATTTAAAAGACGGGTAGACGAGTTTCTCAGGGACATGGTTTAGTGGCAGATAGGAGTGGTTGGACTCGATGATCCAACTGGTCTTTTCCAACCTGGTGATTCTATGATTCTATGATTGACCACACCAGCCGTGATGGCCGCAGTGGTCCAGCGCTTGGACCGGGGCAGAAGGAGGGATGCTCGACCTTCCCACTTAGCAACAGGGGCACTAGGGAGAGGGACAAGGAGAAACACGGGAGGGAGGGAAAGAAGAGGACTGAATTGACCCTTTTCCCCCTAACCATTCACATGCTTACAGATTTTTATCAGCCTTTTTAGCTGCAGGGCAAAGTGTTTCTTTATAGTTCTTTCCAAAGCTCTGCTGCCAAACTCAAGCTGTGGCTGCAGCAGCTGTAACCCATCCCCCAGGCCCTGCACACCCCTGCTCTAGGAGCAGCTCGGCAGGAGTCCTTTAGAGGGCTTGCATCGGGCTGGCAGGTATATTTCAGCATCCTCTAAGGCCTCCGTACATGCAGTGCTGTGAGCATTTTTGTAAGGGGTTTTGTTAGCTTTCACAAAAGCCAAAATGGACGTGGTTGCTTCAAAATCCTGCCACCGTGCCCTTGCTCCCGTGTGTTGTGGGGCCAGGGGGAGCTGGGCACATTTTGGGGGCACCGCTGGCTACTCTGAGTGCAGGCTGTGAGCACCTCATTCCCCAAGCCAGGACTCACTGACCAGTTGATGAGTACCACGATGCTCATGCGATGCCAAAAGGCAGGCAGAGGAGAGCCAGGTGTGAAATCCACCGGGATGGCCAGCACTGCTCCCTCCTCCCTGCCAAGCCCAAGGCAGCTGTCAGCTTGGTGGCACCCTCAGGAGAGGGCCTGCAGATGGGGAAGGTGCCCGGGCAAGCTGGAACTACAGGGCTCTGCCCTCTCCCAGGGCTGAAGACAAGGGGGTCACGTTCTTGAAGCAGAATTAGACACTTTTATGGCCTGTCTGGGGCTAGTTTCTCTTTCTCTGTTTTGTTTTTTTTTCTTCCCCTTCCCCAGTGGAGACTTGCTCATTTGTAATAGGAGAGTTCATTGTTTTCCTGTCTGATATTTCTTTGATTACTTAAAAAGAAATCCCAGAGGCTTGTTTTCACAAAATAGTGATTGCATAATTGATGTGATTATGATGTATTTTGCTGTGTCACTGCAGCTCAGTTGATTATTTTGAGAAGCTCTGAGCACTGTTAATGCTGCCATTTGTTGTGCGTGCATGGCCTGGGCTTTCGTCCTCTTCCCCGTGTGCGCAAGAGCCTTTCAAACACCCTTTTCTCCAGTGGGGACTGTGTGAGACCTTCCTCAACGTAAGGAAAGGATGCAGACCCACAAACAGCTAATGCCAATGAAATGACAAATACCATAGGGTCAGCTGCAAATCTTTTTTCAATTTAAATAATGACTTACTGGTGTGAATAATCTCCCTAAAATCAGATTTATCATGTGGGTGAAGACACAAGTAAAATTATGGGGCCAAATTCTAGACTCTTTCTCTGGCTAAAAATGTACAGATAAAGCAAATGCAGACCAGCCAGGTGTGCTGGAAATAAAATTCTGCTGAATCAAAGAAGTGCAGCAAATCATTAAAAGGAATTATTAATTATAACCTGAAAATGTATCAGCTAGTTGCAGGTAGGAATATTAAAGACCTCACCCACGCAAGACTGCAAGAAAGGATCACCTTCTCTTTTTTTGGCTAGAATTTTTTAATTATTTTCAACTTGAGGCTAGAGACCATCCTAAGAGACATTTCTTTGTCCCAGAGACTTTTTCTTTCATTTCTTTAATGTATTCTCCTTTCTTTTCTTTTTAATTCATGGATGAAACATTGCCGGTAGTAAAACTTCTTTGACCAAATTCCCAGATTTCTGAACCTTTTGTTTTTCTCAACATGTGTGCAATTTTCACTATTTTTGTCCAGCGGTGACCTCTGGAATTCCAGAATAATTTTCCCTCCCCTTCCTGGTGCCCTCACGTGACCCAGGAACACAAACATCTGAGAGACCTCTGGGCATCTTCACATCTGCTGGTATATAAGATCAGAGCCATTGTGTGATGTATTTTTAACAGCAGGTGTTGGGCTTGGAGAAGGGTGTGTTGGGTTTTGAGGGGCTGGGCAGAGTCTGCACTTAATTCTTAGTTCCCAGGCTATTTAGGAACAGCTTAAAAACACAGTTAATCTGTTTGTACAAATTTAACATTGTAAAACCACAATAAGGAATTGCTAATCAAGTGCAATCTGGATTTAGTTTCAGCTTTGCATCATTGCTGTCCTAAAAAAAAAAAAAATCCAAAAAACCCACCCAGACCAAAAACAAAAACCACCATCAAACTTTAAAGCTGAGTCCAACATTCTAGTTTACAACTTATTTTCATGAAATACTATTGATTGATTACTTGAAGCCTGTTAATTATTATTTAGTCACAGTTTTCAATACAAACTCCTTACAGCAGCAAAACAAACAGTGTGGATGTTTTATCTTTTGCCAATTAACACAGTTTGAACATGACTTAAAATAGACTGTTAGCTCAGGGTCTGATTTGCAACTGCAGCCCTCCAGTTGTGCTGCTGTAATTCCGTTGATTTCCACGGCATTGCAGGAACCTCTGTGCAAAATGAGAGAAATGCTTCTTCTAATCGACACCCTCTATCCATGTATAGAGGAGCCCATTGCACACGAACGCCTCACACGTGACTCTCTTCCATGGTCCATTAGTTGAAATTTATCTTCTAAATTAGAGAAACAGTATAAGCAGAGTGTTTTCCCCAAAATATCATTGCAATCCTATTTTCACAGAAATGTCTCTCAAATTTTTTTATCAGACAAATCTAAAATGGTGCTTAGTGTTCAGTTATCTGCCAGGTATAAATGGCATAAATGGATGATTACTTTAAATACATCTTCTCTGAGAAGGGAGCTATGGGACCTCACAAAAGCATCAAGCTGTGACTTCTTTCAGGAAATCACCTGGAAATAAATAAGATGATAAAGGTTGCTTGCAAGTCCTTAGATTCTCATTGCCTCCTTAGGCAGATGATTGAATTCAGGATGAGCTGTAATTCCTTTCTGGTATCACTAAAGAATAAATTATTTATTATTTGGGAGAAGAGACTGAATGACCTGACAGGTCCTTTCAGTCACAGCATCTATGATTATAAATTCTCACAGCACCGATTTCAGGGGGTGTATCCACACTGAAATAAAAGAGGGAGATTTTAGCTTTGTTGAAGTTAGTGAGATTTCATTGGTGGCCGTTTCACCAGTAACATGGTTTCACCTGTCCACTTTTCTAGGCTGTTTGAATTTGATCTGTTGGGTTTGACCATTTCTGAGTAGTTATTTTTAATAATGTACCATGTGTGGGTACTTCTGAAATGCAAGACCCTTGCTGTGGATTGACTCAGTGTGTTCTGGATTTAACCCAGGTGTTGGGCAATGAATTTGTGCCCTTTGTTTATCCTCCTTTAGTCCACATTTTAATATAGAAAGGCAATAAGGAGATGTGTGTGGCCCTAACATCCCAGGAGCAACCCAAAATGCCCTGCCTCCTCCCAGCTGCCTCCTGCTGATGCTGACACAGTACTTGCTATCTCAAAGCGAAACAAATAGCAGCCAAACATAACTGTATGTACTCAGTTTGTTGCACTCATTGGGACCCACATCCTGCCTTTCACCCACATGAGACTTCATCCAGTGAGATGTGAGATGCCAATAGTATCTGAATCCCTCTACCTTACATCCAGTAAAACATGCATTGCATAGTCAGAGATGTGGCTTTCAGATGACCAAAGCAGTTTTTTGAAGAATGGGATGCCTGTACATGAAACATCTTCTCATTTTTTTTTTTTTTTAAAGTTGTATCTGTTCTGCAATTGAGAAAATGGTGCTATTGACTGGGCATTTGTCAAGGTCTCATTCTTTGGGCTGCTCGACTTCATGGTACTGTTAATGCTGTTTCCAGTCCTGTATGTCACGTTGCCAGAATGACAGCGGACAACCACGAAGGTTTCATGGAGCATTTATGAGGAGGGGTGGAGGAAACGGAAGCTCTAAAAGAAAGGCAAAAGCTTTAGAAATTCTTAGCCTTGAAAACTAGGGGGTGGCAAAAGCTAAAATGGTGAGGGATGACACAATGAGTCTAAGTCACAGGCTGCTGCAAAGAGGAAGGGAAACATTTGACCTGGGTATTTGTACGGGATAAAAATAACGTTCAGTGTGAAGCTTCAGTAGGAAGAATTCATGATGAATAAGGATAGCAAAGCAGCAGAGTAGGTTGTCTGAGAAAGCTATGAAGGCCTTTAAGAAGTCAGTCAAACTGGATGACAGTAACAGCCATTCTGCCTTGTGCTGGGATATCCTCAGAGATTCCTACAGACATGTCTTTTTTTAGTGATTCTAAGGAGAGTAAGAGTTTTTCCGTTCACTTTAGTGTAAACAGAATCAAAAACAAAGTAGAGGAGGTCTCTACCTCACTAGAGGTGCTACAAAAGGTAGAAAAGGTAGTGGAGGATGGGTTAGAGAAAGCTGCCCTCTAGCCCCATCTGGGGCTATTGAGTGTTTACAGTGGGTGCGGCTTCACATCCTGTAATGAGATACAGCAATGGACATCTTCCCCAATATCAGACACCCATCACCATTTTGCAAATGCCACTAGCTTTAATGTGGTCGGAAATACTTTCTGAACACTTCTATTCCCAGTGGACTATGTCCATAGGGTATTATGAAACCCATAGTGATTGTGAAAATTCATTTTATGCTAGGACTTGCTCCACAATTGATCTGAACTGACTTGGAATGGGTTTTAGGAAATATTAAAATAATTATGACTTGAATTCCAGGCATCAACTCTTGTATAGCTTGGTCATTGCATCTTTCAAAGGACAATGAATTTGACCAATAAAGCAGAGAAGCTGTTGGCCAGCTATCCAGTCACAGTGCTGGGGAAGTCAAAACAGGCATACAGGGCCCTTTCATCTTCATTGTGATTTTTTTTATGCTCCTAGAAACTTGCTTCATTCCACTTAGAATACAATTTGCCTTAGCGTTCAGACACTGGAGATGCTTTCAAACAGTACCCAGCAACCTACATAGTTGTCTTGAAGCAACAAAAGCAGCATTTTTTCCCCTTTCACCATTCCCAAGAGACTGGAGGCCAACTATCTCCTTCTGTCTTCTGCCAGACTACTGCAGTTGTCAAGCATTGTCTCTCTTGCCTTTACCCTCCAAGCAAAACAGCTAGTGCTGGTACAGTTGCACTCACCACTGACAAACCTAAAAAGTCACTTCTGTTTTTTAGTACAAGGTGATGACAGTGGAAGGGTGGTACCTGCAAAATAATGAGCAGGATTTGGCAAGAGTGGATGCCTTGTGTTCCTGTGAATAATGTTATAGAAGGTCCACTGATGGTCAACAACCATGTTGTTGAGACCTGACAAGCCCTACATACATTATTGAAACAATAAAGTGTCATGGGAACACACAGTCCCATTTTCGGACACTTCAGGCCTGGCTAATGCACTAGCTAAGGCCAGTGAGTGATTTTCCAGAGGAGTCAAAAGGTCTCTGGTGGCCTTGCCTGCTGGAACTGAAGCTCTTTGTATAGCGTGCTAAGGCTGTTGCACTGAAAAAAAGGGCCAACAAAGAATAAGATGCTAAGCAGGTAGAAGGAAATAATGAGGACATAGAAAAGTTTAACTCTTATCCTTCAGAAAGAGTTTGCTGTACTGTCCAAGCTGGTAAACAGCATATCTCTAGTCTCTACAGCAGCAAGGCTCTCTCTTTGCTTCAGTTCAGTAAATCCACAGCTAGTGTTTTCATCCATACCGATCATGGTTGATTTTTTCCCACATGGCCTAATGAGTACCTCCTGACTGGCCCATATGCTTCAAGAGCAGGAGTACCCTCAACCACAGAAATTACTTGAGACTAGAGCCTGTGAGACAGACAGGCTCCCCTCACTTGAAGGGTATGAACCTTATCCCATACATGGTGTTCTGACCACTGAACTATAGACATTCATCACCATTTTTCATTACTGAGTTTTGCGTGGTGCTTCATTAGGAAGATGTGCGCTGAGAATGCATGTCAGGTCAGGCCTGGCAAGCAGGGGGTAATGCTTTGTTTGCAAATCCCAGAAGAACTTAGATGTGATTTCAGTGCTTGGAGGCTCACACTGTTAAGACCTTGGCAAGTTCTGGGCTGATATTTAGGAATTTTTCTGGCAGGGAAATAGACACCTCCAGGTGTATACAGCAGCTCAGCGGGAATGCAAATAGTGATGCTGAGAAGTACAGTGGCAGGTAAGTGGTGCTAGATGAGTAAACCTCTTTGTGAATCTAGTCAAATCCACTGTGAATAAGGATAATATCTGAAATGCTGAAACAGTGATCTGAAGGAGGTGCAGACTTGAAAAGGAAGAGGTTAATAAAACCAAGAGAGATCTAATGGAAGAGAAAAATTCCATTTCATGAACTCATCTGGTGAGGATTGTGTAGCAATATTTAATCTTGTGTTACAAATCAGACCCCCTGCACTTGTAGCTTGCCTTGAGTTACGGAAAAGGATGGCTAGAATATGACTGGCAGAATCGATCATGTCCTGAGGGTGGGCTGAAATCTTACACTGTGTTTATGTAAAAACACAAGTGCTTCTATGCCTCCCTCCAACCTTGATGCATAGAAGTGCTTTGAGTTGCAAGCATGCTAATTAATCTGGTCTGTGCCTGCTTGTCAAATCTTTCTTCTGGTAGGAGTATTTCTTGCTGTTTTAAGTGAAATTTATTTTACTTTGGAGAAAACTGCCTTGTGCTTCAGATTTAGCATTATCTGACAGGATTTGGGATAGGAAAAAGGCACCTTGCTGCACCAAGCTGCCCGTTTGACAGCCAGAAGCGGTGCCTCATACACTGGTTTGGTGCAGGGCTTGCAGATGGATGTAAGCAGCAACGGCACTTTGTGGGAGCTTAGCCCTCTTCACCTCATATCTCATGGCATCTAGATGCTGTTGTGTGGGCTATTACAGCCTGGCTCCCCAGACAGCATGTTGTGTGGCTGCAACTTGCCTTCTCTCCATCCCCCTTGCTGAGTCTTAGGCCAGTCAAGCTGGATGCCCTTCTCAAAGGTCCTTTGAGTTTTGATTCATGCAGCCAGCATCTATTTTAAGTCCTGTGGTAGGGCTGCTACATTTCGTATTTAGAGTTACTGTATCCGGGCAAAACACTTTATCTTATTCATTACTAAAAGCTGAGCTGCTTTTATTGTTGTTAACAAAACATGTTTTTCTTCTTGGCCGTTCTTTTGTGTGGCATTTACATTTTGATGTGGAGAAGATCTTTTAGCATGCAAATGCATCTAACCTCAACAGAATGGTTTGTGTTGCATGCAGTCTGTTTGTGCAGTGGTGTTCTGGAAGAAAGGAGATTTTCCCTATGATGTGCAGATAAATTCGCCTCAACCCCAAAACTGGGTGCTATTATTGTTGATTTTCTCTGCACATTGTATAGGAAACACAGGGGAAGAGCAGACATGAAATAGATTTTTTTCAAACAAACTCCAGACAGAACAATAGATGAAATGAGTCTCTTCAAGGTTTCGGTGTCATCAAATGTTATTGTTGACACTTTGAATGTAGCAATAGTTGTTACGCTAATTAGAGTGGTGTAGTTCCAGAAACAGGAACTGTGAAAAGACTGTGTCTAGAAGGTACTAATAATCTTTTGATACCTGTATTTTTGCCATTCTTTATTATTATAATGAGAGCGTTAATGTGCACGGGAGAAATCATGTGTGTCCTTAATAAAGAATGAAGTAGCACAGTTGTTATCATCTTGAGTATCATATTCATTTAAAATCAAGTAGGCAACTCAAAGGTTAAGAGGTTTAATGTTCCTGAACTGTACAACTGAAGCACTGTAGTCCAGGTTATTGTTAGCAATTATTCAGAGTGCTTGGGGGGGTGGTATTTGAAACTTCATTTTCCAGAATAAAGTCCCCCACAACTTCAGCCATCATTGCAGTGTGACCATTTAACAGACAGATGCTTCTGCACAAAGTGCATCACAAGATATTATCATGATATAATTTGCTCCCAGATATTTATATGCTGTTGGATAATCATCCTCGATGGTTATCTTCAATTTATGGAAATCTTCAATTTCTCTTTAGTTTTCATGCCACATATCTTTCCAGTGAGAATCAGCAAGCTTTAGCAGCTCTGTCTTTAGAGATTAATGTGCTATTCCACATGCAGTCCTCCTAACATGAGGGATGTGCCATTTATTTGCAGCTTTTCTAAGCATAAGAAACAGACAGGCCTTACTAAAACAGATAATGTATCTATTGGGCTGTGGGATATAAAACAGTAAGCCCAGGATGACTGGTACGGTGAGTAAATACTGAAGGAAAACAGCTAACTAGACTGAAGAGAGGAAGGCTGATGAGGAATTATAGGTAGTTTCAGAGTGTGTTAAATGCAGGGCTGAACTCCACGTCTAAAGCACAGGCAACTATAAAAGCTAATTGACATAGACATGAATGATTACAACATAGCGTCCACAATTAACCTTTTAAAATATGATTCCTATGATAAACAGGGGAGGTGGTGCACATGATAGAAAATATGTGTATGAGTCTGAATCAGCTCACAGAATAGTCTTGCAGGAAAACAGCAAAACGTAACAAAAGTGACCGTTTACTGAAAGGCAAAGATTCAGACTTACTTGCTTACTTTTTATGTCTTTAATCCCTCCAGGATATTCTAGAAGCAACAAAACTGCTGTGTAGTTTTTATTACTTCTCTTCTACTTGACCAGTCACAGCTGTGTTGCCTTTCTTTGGTCACTTAATAGAGGCTTGTTGGCAAATACATGTACTATGGGCTGGGTGTTCCCAGCCAGGTTCTTAAACTTGCAGCCTTCTCCTCTAGTAGCTAATTTACAACCTAGTGCCTACAAATCAAGACCTTTCAATTGTAACTGTTTAATCTGCTAACAGAATTTACGGAAGTTACAGCTTAGACTCCATTTGAGCAGCATCAGTCTGTATTAACTGTATCTCAACAAGATAATTTCTTTCCAAACTCTAACAAAACCCACCCGAGGGTGAATTCGTTCTTGTTTAGGGATCCTCCCACAGCACAGAAGGACACTAAGCCAAGCCACATGGGTGTACTTTCTTTGTCTTTCCTGATGCGTACATCATTCCAGTTAATTAAGTTCAGAATTTTGGAGTTCCTTTAACATTTGTTGCAATATGTAAGATTGTGTTTAAAGGCAGACTTTTCATAGTGGTATCCAACAGCCTTTCCATATCCTTTCACACCTTTGTACAAGAAGTCACCAGTACCTCCTTGCACGTTGTGCTCCATATGGGGGATAAACAAGCTTCACAATATAATTTGTCAGTCAACAAATCAAGGGTTTTGATGAACTGACACATAAATTTAGCTCCAGAGTAGTTTCCTCAATTTTCAACAGCACATCATGTCTCAGAGTCAGTAGCCAAAGCCTCCTTGCTATTACACAGGAAGGACGCTATCTAAAGTGGATGAGGTGCACTTCCTTCTGAA
Organism: Cuculus canorus; assembly: GCF_017976375.1. Classification (NCBI taxonomy): domain Eukaryota; kingdom Metazoa; phylum Chordata; class Aves; order Cuculiformes; family Cuculidae; genus Cuculus; species Cuculus canorus. The sequence goes on along the minus strand of NC_071402.1, from coordinate 134,155,019 downwards.
TGGATAAAATAAAATGCAAAGAAGAAAACGGGATAGAGCTGAGAAGTGGAACGACAGGCATCACCTTTACCAACATTTTCCCTGATTTGCAGTTGTGTAGGTGCTCCAGTGATTAACATATATAGGAATGCTTTAAAATTAGTTTCTGGCCTGTGTGCAGAAGTAACCTAAAAACCAAAGTACTCCCCCCGGCTCTGACTGCCTCTTGCAAAAATCTCCTTCAGGGCCCTGGCATTGGTCCTGCTGAGGGTGAGGACTGGAAGTCCCAGAACCCAGCAGTACCACACTGAGTAAAGCTGAGCCATGATGACTGGGGAATGCTTTCCTCATTCACTCAGTGTCACAAATCACCAGCATTAAAAAAGAGAAAACCTGAAGGAGGAACTATCTGTCTTTGCTTCTCTATCTAGCTGGTTCCCCTGAGTTCTGGCATGATCCTGTCCTTCTCTGATTGACTCATAACCAGTTTGGTTTCATCCAAGCCACAGCTGCGTCAAGGCACAGTAAAAGCAAATCAACCCTACCAGCTTTGTCTGCGTTTCATGACAGTTTAATCATTGAAGACTGCCTCTGTGTTGAAATATTTCCCCTTCGGGTTTTGTATAGCAGGATTATATCAAAGCAAATGGAACCAAAATGTGAAAAAGGCACTCAACTTTATCCAAATCCTTTGGAATCCATACAAAAACACCTCTCTTGTTGCCTTTGCAGTGAGCATGCATACTTGTCCTGAGTCCTTCACCTTCTGGAGTCATAGTGGCTCACAACTCAGATGAAAGATCTGCATTTTACATTCTTCTTTTCAGTGACATCATGCCAGATGAAATGAAGAAAAGGTACCAAACAGTGTGATCTGATGACAAATATATTGCGCCCTAGGCCAGATTGACTTTGGTACAATCAAGAATTAGTACCAAAGTATTCACAGTTAAACTGCTCTATAACAGGCAAAGTGAGAACAGGATCAGAGGAACAGTTTCTACATCACCAGTGCCTGTTTCAGCTTAAAATTCTGAGTGCATAGTGTTGTATTTTCCTCTGTGTTGTATTCTTATGGCTTCTGACGGTATACGGCAAATGAGATACAAATTGCTGCGTTAAGATTCATAAAAAAAAAGCAAAATGGAAAGATGATAGAATCAAGTACTGAGGACTGCTAACGTGGGACCAGAGAGCTTTCGCCCCTCACTGGAACAACCATCCAGAGATGCTTGTTCACCTTTTTTGATAAAAATATCTAATCAAACTAATATTACTAGTGTGTACAAAAAAAAATTATCCTGTACACAAGTAACACTGCTCTAAGGAAAACACTTTTTCCAGTGATGTTATAAAAATTATAGGTCGTTGCACTCACCAAAGTTATTTTAGCAGAGCTATGTTGTTAGCACTGGAACTAAGCCATGTTTTCATAGTCAAATGAAAGATCTTTTCTAAGGTCATGCCCACTCAGTACAAAGCCCACTAAGTGCTTCATTGAAAAGGCTAAATGTAATTCACACTTCTCAGGCAATCGCTTTATTATGATCAGTATGAGTATTCACAATGTCATTTTTAAAATCTTGGAAATAAAACAGGCCTGTATCTAAGACCAATCATATTACGTATCATGTTGAAAAGCTTGTGATTTCTGGCTTTCACTTCCAAAATATAACATATCATACAATGAAATTAACATTTATTACCTTACTCTGGCCTTTCAATCATATACTTCTGCTTTTACAGTTTTGCAGAAAAAAAATCCACTTAAAAATAATAGAAATCAATAAATCACTTTTTCATACTGAGACCTACCAACACTCATGTAACATTATGCACCGCGTAAATGGTATAGAGCCCTAAAGAACAGACAGCAAAATGTCAGCACATGGATTTAGGATCCTTCAGAATTCACCGTGTGTTTGGTTTTTTGCACCTACTCGAGGTAAATCTAGACCAAAACACAGTGGATAGATTCACAAACCCAGACTTTCATTATCCACCACAAATGAACCCTGCTAGTGTTAACCTAATTAATAGATAACCCATGAAGACATACTTCTAGGTGATGCTAGGCAAGGCCTCTGCTCTAACACTCAGCCTCTAGCTATTATCAGGGTCTCTCTACAGGAGGTGTGTTTCGTGCCATTGCAATGAACGGCCACTGACATCCTCCATGAGTTTGTCTAAACCTTTTCTGAACACGAATACCTCAGACCTCTGTGACAGCCTGGGCAACTCCTCAGCAGAGCCACACAGCTATAGAAAAGGGCAGAGAACTGTCAGCAGGCTGGGATGTTGATATGGTCTTGCAGGGTTGTTGGGCTTGACTCCAGCAACATTCTGTCACCTTCATGCATGGTATTCTGGTAAGCAACCTATGGAGAAATATCAGAGGGTAGGTGCATAACTGACTGGGTACTACAGCCAGGGAAGAGTTTGGTGTTTCAATGCTACAATCAAAGAGTATCTCAAATACAACCCCCCCTCTTGCTGGGTTCTGTCTTAAATGCACTGCTTTTTTTTTCCCTTTACTGAGCTGGGTGATGAAATAGAAAGTGTGCTCACTACAGCTACAGATTATATGATACTGCAGAGATTGCTAGCAGATCGGAGAAGAGGCTTGAATTCAAACTGATCTGGACAAGTCAAAGAAATAGGCTTTAAAAAAAGGAAATTTGATAAAGACATGCAAAGTACTAAATTTAGGCAGCAGCAGTTGAACAAAAGCACAAGATGGAGAAAAACTGGTTAGGGAGCAGTTCCTCAGATAAGGAGACAGGCATTACAGTGGATCACATCCTGAGAGTGAATCAACATTGTCATGCTGTTGCAGAGAAGTCAGACTTTGTGTTGGGTGTTTGAAGTATCTTCCTATACAGGAGCACATCTTGTGGGGCATCTGCAGTCATCCTTCTGCTCCATGAAGCACTGGTCCAGCCTCAGCTGCTAGAATGCACTTCATTTTGGCTACTGTGCATCAAGAAAAGCGAGGGTCTCTCAGAGGCATCCCAGAGGAAAATGATCCAAGGTGTCCTTCAAGGAGGGACGAGGAAATATCAAAACAGTTAGGTTAGAGATTCCAAAGGAGAACCATCTTCAAATATTTAAGAGGCCATGACCAAGAAAAAAAACATCTGACCTTTGTTTCTACAGTGTCAAGAGGCAGCAACATGCTTTAATTGTACCCAGAAAGACTCAGGCTAAGCACTTTCTGAAAAACCTTCCTCACGCTATAGATAGTGAAGCGCTGAGGTTCACTGGGTGGCAAAGCAATGACGCAACCATTACTATAATTTTTATGAACCAATCAGACAAACACCTCTCAAAGGCAGCATGGATATGGTGAGTCCCTTCCAGCCTTTCCCTTTGATTACCTCGGATGTGCACCATGTCCATGGGAATTTGATGTGGACTCTTTGCAGGACAATTTCTCGGACTACTCGGGGAAAGTAGGTCCAACAAGTAGGCAGCAGGGTTATTCCCGGTATGTCTGACAGGGACAAAAAGTATCTCTGAGGGACAGGAGTTGCCATTAAGATAGCATTCTGGTTTGGTTCATTCTTCAGGCTTCGCCCACAACTGGAGTCAAATGCCAGCTATTCAAAGGGCTTCTGTGGTATTACAGAAGAACAAAAACGCCCTTTGCTTTCCTTTTTTTTTTTTTTTTTAACACTAATTCATCCATCCTGGTACCACAATCCACAGGCTCAAATCCCATTACACATACCAGTGCCATCTTCAGATGAAAATGTTTATCATGTAATTACTTAAAACTGTGTAGAAGCAATTGTGCTTGTTTACATCATTGTATGCCAGGGAAAGCAGGGGGCATAATTTGTAGTGTCTCTGTTATTATTTATACAAATCTCAGGTTTCATGGCTGGGAAGTACAGAATTTATACAGATAAATGGAAATGAGCCATCATTAAAAGATGAAAACCCAGGTCCATAGTCCCTGACACTGTGTATTAAGTGCCAATGGCACATTAAGTCTGACCCAGGAGGGGAAAGGTGGGGTTTGCCTTCTCAACGGCGCTTACGATTTTTAAAAAAAATCGCTCAGTCTAAAAAAGGTCTTTCCAGCTAGATATGCCATTTTTCATTCTTGTGCACACGCAGATCAAGGGAAGGCTATGAGTTCATAGCTCGTAAACTAGTTTCTAAAAACTCCTTTGCTTTGGGAAGTGCTAAGATCAGGCCTCCTTTGCCTTCTTTTATTTATTTATGATCCCAAAGCCTGGGTTCTTCAGAAAAGGGGAAAATTGCTTTCAAGTTAATTTTAGACGTAGAAGCAAACGCTGACCACAAAAATGCTTTCAAAGAGTCACAGCACTGTCTGGAACTTGAGTTGTCCTGACATTTCCTGATATTGGGGATAAAGCAAATTCCTTTTGCCTTGATGTGAAGTATTGAACTTAGTCAGGTTTTTATAAGTTAAAAACTGTATTCTACAAAATCAAACTTTGTGAGGATTTTACCTTTGTTGTTCTCATCATTTTTACACCCAAATCCTCCAAGAGTGACTCTGAAGTTGTATTCATCACAGAGTTGGTTTTATCAGTAGGTCCTGTAACCTTTTTCCAAGTGGTTACCTGACAGCCAGACCCACTGCAGCTTGGGCTGTTCTCTCGCACCAAACTCTCCCTCCTGCTGTGCTCTCCTCACAGCCGTGACCACCAGGAACATTTTGGTTATCATAAAGCAACAACAGTACCTCTGCCGTGGTGCTACCAGGTGAAGAGCTGGCTGCTCTAAAAACATTGCTCTAAAAAACAGGGTTTACCACATGTGCCATTCCCTGACAGTTCCGTACTTGCTTCCAGCCAGCAGCCCCCCTCCAGCCGGGTGCACCCCTGCTCACACACAACATCTCCTTCGAGGGCAGGGCCCAGAATATTTTTATAGAAGCCTTTTAGATTCCTTGGTCAGGCTTCCACAAGGTTAAAAGAATATTTGTTGGTACAGGACAGGCAAAGAGGAAAAGGACATCCAAGTTATCTCAAACCATTGGAGATAGTGAGGCTCTCGGCAGACGATCCCAATGAAAACAGTCTCCTATATGGATGGATCTTCTTCCTGGGACAGCCCAGGTGCTCTGTGAGCAATAGCATTAAAAAAGGCATCACCATTTAAATGCAACCAGTGGGCAAGAATGACAGGACCATGACAAGGTGGAGGGACTGACACCTGCTTCAGGGGAAGAAATAGCACGTGGTGTGTCAGTGTCCATGCAGAGGGTAGCTGTGGTTTCTGAACCACACCAAATGGGCACCCAAAGGTGGTGGGACTTAGACTAGGAAAGACTTTGATGTGTTGTGATTTGCTTGCCTGCAGCACGGAAACCCTTGTTATGGTGGTTCTGTATTTTCATTTGAAGGCATATTAGACCATTTCATTTTAAAGATCTATCAGATAAATGGTAAAGCAAACCTTTGAGCGTACTGGTAATGCATGCTTTAGGTTACTTTATCTCTGGGTATGGGCCAAAGTGGTTTCTGGCTGTGTGCATGTGCCTATGTAATTAGCCCACAAATTCAGACACAAATAAAACTAACCAGGCAATTAAAGTAAATAATCAGGGCCATGATACTCTTCACTCTCAAAATGTGATTCATGTGCATTGAGAAGACATGAGGACTATAAAAAAGAGAAACTTCAACTTTCAGTTCAGTCTCTGGGAAGAGCTGTGGGAGAACATAGCTACCTATCTAAAAAGGGAAGCAAAGCAGAACCAGTTTCCATGCTTAAGACAGTAAAACCAATGGCAGAATATAGAGAGCAGTAGAGAAGAGGGGTCATGGTTTGAACAGACTTCTGATTTGGAAGTAGCTTGCTGCCCTGGGGGACCTGCCAGGGCAGGTGGCAACTCCAGCCCTCAGACCTGCTGTCCTGGGCTCACCAACTAAGAGCTCAAGAAAAGCCAAGTTCAGGTCGCTTACTGTTAGAGAAGATTTTTATATTCCAACTGCCTGGACTGCACAGTAGAGAGTCTGGAGCCACAGTCAGGCATTTGGTCTCCTCTCCAAGATGCTTTGAAGACAGCTTTGCCCCGTGGACTGGGCTTAAGGGTGTACACCTCAGGTAGTGCCTGCAACACGTGCACATACCTTCCTGGGGCCGGCCAGCCCTGTGCATGCAGAGCAGCTCCCAGGGACCTCCACCCAACACTTTTTTCCTTCCCTCAAATGCGGCATGGTCATGGCTGCAGGTGCCTGCAGTGGCAGGGGGTGCTTTGTAAACTGATCTTCAACCTCCCTGCCCTTGTGTCACCTGGCATGAACCAGGACATGATGTGGCAGTGCAGACTCCTGCTGCCCGTGGTAGCCCCTGTTACTATCAGTGGAGTCATGCTGGCATCAGTAATGATGGAAAAATGCAAGGGGGAAGCCTGGAGGGCAGTCTCCCAAGATACTTACTACAGATGCTTTTCCCAGAGCACAACAGTGGTTTCACAATATCCAATGGCCTGTTTCTCGTCTACCCCGATACCGAGGTCAGAGGAACTGTAGGCAGCCACTGGTGGCACACCCAGGCACTGTCACATGCTGCCAGGAGACATGAGGGAATGGAAACACATGGAAATACGACACTATCACAGAGACTTATGGCTGTAATATTTATTAGCCCCATTTGTGAAGCAGACAACACCCACTACACGATGCAAAATAAAGGAGAAATATGTGGAAACTGTAAATCTTTTTAAGGACAATTGGTGTAAGCCTTTGTTCATTTTTAATGCAAAGAAGGTCAAACATCACAGAAATTTCAAACATCTTTTTTTACTGTTCCCATCCTTATCTCATCTCCAAAGAGTAGGCTTGAACCCAGCAGGTACAGGACATCTTCTAGTTTCCCCAGCTACTTCTCACTCTGCTGTTTTCATCCCCTTACCCTTGTTTTGCACCAGGAATTTCTGCTTCTTTTTGGTTCGCAAAAGGAAATGCATATACATTTTCAAGACGGGTAACTATTTATTAGTACGGTCACGGGTGAGGTGACAAGGGAGTTATAAAACCCGATGCGCCATCTGATACAGTGAGCCCAACAGATCCTGTGGGAGGACGAATCTGTGTGAGTGCAATGGGAATGGTGCTGAAATCCTCTTGCATCCTTTGTCTGTAACAACCTGGCTGCATACCATTTTTCTGTAGGAGAAGAATAAATTTATGGGAAGAGTTAAAAATAAGAATTTTGAAACATGACAGTTCTGGGCTTTGAAACACAATCGGTTTAATTAACAGTTCTCAGCTGCAATGACACTGGGTGAGTGCAGTGGTTCTTGAGAGTAACTTTGAGCTGTAGTTTTGCTTGGAAATATTGCTGATGGCAAAATGGACATCTCCAACTAATTCCTGAAATTGAGAAAATTGCTTGATTTTCCCTTTGATGAACACCTCCAAGCTCTATCACTGAAGGGAAAGGAAGGTTGGAAAGATAAAATTAGTTGTGTCAAGTGCACCCCTCCTTCCTTCTGCCTCTGCCCTTTCCAATATTAGCACTCCCCAAAGAACATGTAAGAGCATCCTGCAGCATTTTTCCACACAGTACCTTGCTTCAGTAAGAAAACATTTTGAAGCTGTCACTGTGCTTGAGGGAAAAGTTTTCAGCTGAAAGCACAAGGGAGTGCGGGGGACGCACCCAGAGCACCCTGTTCCTGCATGCTAACATATGTGTGTGCATATCAGAAAGTAAGTGATGAAGAAACCATGGCACTGGTGCATAGGAAATGTTTTGCAGCATCTGCAGGTGTTTGGTACTGTCTGGAGATGCAGGTAGAGTTTATCTCCATTTGCAGAAATCTTGTCACCTCAAAAATTACTGATCCTTCTTTTCATGCACAGCCGCAAGATCTAGGTACTCTGTCTGGTTCAGAGGGATGTCTGGTCACATGCTAGAGCCATTCGTAGCACCACATGTATGCGAGTCCCAGCCTACAGTTTGTGCTGCAATACTGCTCAATATTACTTGTCACCACACCTTCTTCCCACAACTCAGCTATGTACACCTTAATTTATGAAGCACAATGAGGCATGTGGATTTCTATCCTGAGACAAACATGTTGAAGGTCTCCATGTGTACTTACCACTTCACATCCATTTCTCTGATTCAAGCGGTCAAGGAATCAAGTAGTTTGATCCCCAACATGACCAGTACTGCCAGGCTGTACTGGGGTAACAGCACTTCTGAGCCTTTTGTTTGCAGAGTCTTGTGCAGTGTTCACTACCCTAGGCAGGGCAAGGGAACGTGAGTCATTGATTCCACATGTGTGGTGTGACTGGACCTGACTGGCACAGGTGATGTTGAGTCACACATGCCACCAGCTGGATAGTGCACCCCTGTCTGTCTGGACACAGAACCCAGGAGCTGCTGGCCAGGGAGGATCTCTTATGATTTGATACCCGGATCTATTCCCGTGGGCTCATGCCTCAGTACAGCATTGGCTGCCGGTACAAAAGTAGCTTGCCACCTTTTCCCACTATCAACTGCCCTGCTACCATGCAGCATAGTAATGCTTACTAAGTCAAGGTTTCATGATTTAGGGACACACAAGTTTTATCTTAGGTTCTTAGATTGTTACTGGTGTTAGCAGCTTCACCGACTTTAGATTATTCAAGAGGCCTTATAGATGGTGGCACCATAATAATTGTCACTCGATCATTTTAAATACTAGACATAGCATTAAGACATCATATTAAGACTTGATTAAGTCTTAATATCATGACAGTGATAGGGATATGTTATTGTTCAGTCCATTATAATTTAAGTAACAACAAAATTTCTATTTCTACTTCAAGTACTTTTGAAGTAGAAATATTGACAGAAAGCTAAATATTCTCAAATGCCACAAATTTACCCAAAGTATCTATGTACCTTTTACACTTAATTTCACAGCTGCAAATTGATTCCAAATCAATGATTTTTTTTCTACCTGTGTTTGCACAAGCCATATGAACTAGCGACTAAAGAAGATAAGGGCATATACTTACAAAATTTTATAAGTCTCCAATGAGAACTCATGTCAAATTCTGTGTACCACTTTGATGTTCCCCTCTTATGAGGGAGCCAGAGATGGTGCCCACAACCAAGCAGAGCTGGGTTCTGTGGCCCGGGAAGTACCTTTCCAGTCCTGCTGTCATGTGTGCTAACTGGTATATGAGAATGAGCTGAACTGATTTTTCTTTGTGACTATTCAAATAATTCCAAAAGCACAACCTCACTTTAAAGCGTACAGAAGACATATTGAGCTGCAACAATAGGATATCTCATTTGGCTTAAAATTACTGACTAGGGTGCAAGCAAGGACACAACTGGGTTTCCCGAGTCTGACATGCTGGTATTTGAAACTTCACTGTTGGTGAGTCAACTCTCAGCTCCGCTGGAATCATGGGGATTTTTTACCACTTGTTTTAGAGGTGCAAGATTATCACTTCTAGAATCAGCTGAAATCAGTGGAATTATCCATATTTGCAGTGACATTGCTGAGCTCAGAATCTGCCCTTGTTTTCTTTCTTGTTGAACTATCAGATTTAGAAGCATGATCTTAAATTCTTCTAGAAGTTAGTCAGACTTCCATCTCCAGGTCCTTGTCTTCAGCATCGCCCACTGCTTTGTTGAGCAGTCCTCCCAAAGAGGATTTCAACTCCTAGACCTGCACCTCCAAGCCCGCTGCCCCAGATCCTCCCCTAAAGGGCTGCTTCCATCCAGGGTGGAGCACATTGCCTGGTGCTGGCTGGTCTGTGGTAACTCTCATATCAAAGGCAACTGTTCCTCACAGTGTGCTGAGAGAGGCAGCAGCATTTGCAAAACAGCTAATGAGAGGCACCTTGCCAGGAGGGATGCAGGGCATGGGAGAGTGAGCTCCCAAGGACACCAGAAGCATAAGCTACAAAGTAACTACCTGAAGTTGTATGGTTGGACTCCACGATCCAGTGGGTCCTTTCCAACCTAGTGAATCTATGATTCTATGAAGTTGCTTGTTCCTGTGACTGGCAGTGCTGTTTTTTCTCTTTTGAGGACTCTGAGAGCGGTTTGCAGCATATAATAACCCTATGCGTCTCATACAGTGCCCGTGTTAGAGTACCAGCTATTGGTCACATAGGCAATGGCTCCTCCAGTGCACCTAGCTGTCCTCCAAGAAGCCTTCCCTCCCCAGTGACTGTGCAGGACAGCCTGTCTGCCGTGCTTCACCACCCACGCTGCGTGCCTCAGATTGCATTGGCCATGTACCCACGCACACGCACATCTCTTCTCCCCTTTCACCTCCTCCCCTCAGGACCAAATGCGTCCATGAGTCGCTATGGGAAGTGCACCTGATGATCTCAAAGCCACAGCACCAGACACAAAGCATCACAAATACACCTCTCGTGAGAGCTGGGGACTCATACAGCTGAAGCCTAACTGATCAGATATTGATACCTAGATTTTTATCCATTTTCACAGTGTTTTCCAAGCAATAGTAGTTCTTTGTTTTATGAGTTTGACAGACATTCAGATTTTGAAATGGTACGTTAAAAAATTGCATCTGGGATGTCATGTGATGTGTTGAAGTGAACATAAAGCAAAAAAATGAATTTTTATTAGCAAGAAGGAGAGGTTATTTATAGTTTAAAGGTCCCTTTTAATCACAGGTGTATCTGGTATCAATTGGAATAGAGAAGTGTAATATGACCACAGTACAGGAACATGAATTTCTGCTATCAGAGCTGTTCATGTACCATTAAAAGGGACAGAGAAACTCGCTCACCAAGGGAAAATTAAATTAAATTGTCATAAATGCCAACAATATTTCAGCCCATGTATGGATGCATGCAGATGTATTTAAATTGGCAGTAGCAGATGGTCTGTTTGCAAGGAATAGTCATGGGCCTTACACATCAGTTTCATGTGAAGTTTATGTAAGAAACTACATCCATCTTACATCACTGAAAATGCATGGCAGGTATCACTGTACCACGGCCAGTCCACCAACTCCATGGTCAGGATTTTCTTCAGTGCTTTGTGAGGCAGCAAAAGCATTCCTTTCTATTTGTATACATTTTAAAGTAAAGCTAGAAATTATTTTTAATGATACAAATATGACCCTATATAGGAGCAGAGCTCTCAAGATGCAGTTGAGGGCAGTAAATCCTATTTTCTACTGAGATGAACAGGTTTTGCAGGCTGAACATGCCTGAAGGCAGCCGTACTCTACACACCCAATTTTTTACACAACACAGCAAGACAGGTTCACGTCTGGTGTAATCCCTGTGCCTCCAGAACATTTCCATCTTGGCAAATTGGCCTTAGAAGAAAGCGGTATGCTGCAGCTTTCCACTCAGAGACCAATTTTTCTTCTATTTCCCCTAGACCACATCAGCTTCCTGGGCTTAGCCATTTCAAATGGGCAGAACACTCTACAACGTCAACTTTGAGTAGTCCAAGCAAGAAAAATGACACAAATCCTCCTTCAGTGGACAACTGTTATAAAAATCAGAGATGGGCAGGACATCATGGTACAGGCCTTGTTAAAAGGCCTTGTATGGAAGTGGTTTTGTCTGGAATCTCACACAACAGCCCTTTTCCTTGTGGCTTGGAGCTCCTATGCCTTTCCATTCGTGCAGGCAATCTCTTGCGCTTCGCAGGGTGGTGTGAGCCAGACCTGGAGCCTCACACTTCTTTAATGTGGCGGCCTCAGGTTTGGATTCAGTTTGGGAACTGGAGCAGTAGTTAGGAGCTAATCCATATGAAAACACGGCTGAGTTTGCTGCCGCTTCCCTGTGTCAGAGCAGCCCTGCTTCCTCGCTGAGCGTCCACCTCTCTTCTGTTACACCCATGCAAATTTTGCCTCACCACAGGAAACAAGCTGGTCTAGTTAAAATTCTCCTCTCTCCCTGTCAACATGCAGAAATGAAGACTGAAACTGCTGCCTCCACGTTGCTCAACACATCAGGCATTTGAAAGGGCTTTTAGGTGAACGTGGGGCTGAAGTGTCTGTCTCCACCCACTCTCTTTTTGCCAAAGAGGCAAGAGGGAAAAAATATATAATTATATAGCCTTTGTCACTGACTTCACTGGGTTGCTGGATGTGTGTGCGTGTGTCTAGCAGTTTCTGCTATAAAACACCTCCCTGCTTTGCAGGGGAAGAGGCTTTTTTCTGTGCTCACAATTGACTCAGACTTGTTTGTCCTGTAGGAAGAGTTGCAGGATTAACTTTGAGTACTTTGATATTCGACAATGAAAAGCTCACACTGACATGGGGATTTCAGGAGGCTCAGTGCATTCTTCTTTCTCACATTTTACACACCTAGAAGCTGGACATGCTTGACAGATTGCAACTTCTGTCCTGTAAATAGTCTCTTGAGGCTTAATCCAAAGAGCAACAGAGACTTCATGAAACTTGGTCCTGCTCTACTGAAAAATCAAGCAGCCAGTTTCAGGCATGAAATTCACAGTGCCAAGTTAGACTCTAATGATCAAATTCACAGCTGTGAAAGTCTTTGTCATGGTTAGCTGGAGCTACCAAAGACAGAGGCACATGTAAAACAGTGCCCTTCTCCCAGGCAGCCAGAAGGTGCATCTCTCAGGTGGCACTCATCCTTCTGTATTGGTTCCTGATTCAGGAATGAGGCAGAGTGACTTGGGCAGTGTACACACATTTCTGATGACAAGAAAGGAGGAGGAACTGCTGACAGCACCAGCCTTAAGCTCATTCAGGAAGAGAAAGACGTAGCCACCAGAGCTTGCTCAACCTGAGAATTTCAGTTTCACATCTCTGACCTGCTGTAAGATCTCTGGGCCACATAAAGCATCTCAGGGGACTGTGATCTGAACACTTACTAAGCTACATAACAGACTGCATAGTGTGCTAACTTGGATATTATCCCTGACATTCACTTTGTAAGCTGTAAGTACTTAGGCATGCATTCTGCCCACATTCAGAAATTATAGAGCAAAGTTGTGGTTCTCAGACTTCCCAGCACCAAAACAAATCTCTCCTGGAGGGATGATGAGAGATGGAGTGGTAATGGGGCAAAAGATAAAGGGGCATGGAGTGCATTTCTTTCACATAGACAAGAAGTTGATAAAAACATTTGTCTGTAAGTCTTCTTCACATCAGCATTCTTGATACAAATAACTTACAGTAACTACAGATAAAGTATTTCTTCTTGGAAGCAGAGAAAAAAACAAATCTGAAAAGCAGCTGTTGCCTGTTGCTATCTCAAGATAAGTGTGCTTGCTACGGGATTTCTTCTCTCAGTCTTCCGGCAGGACATTCACACTTACACACACAGCATGAAACACCCCTGTGAAAGCATTGTCTCTGTATGGTAGCAGCGATAGATATGATCTCTTTTTGGTAGCCTTAGAAGAAAATCATTATATACCAATCATATAACTGAGTTTTACTACCAATTTATCCATTACTTATTTCAGGAATGCCCTCGGCTTGGCTTTCAGTATCGAAAAGTGACACTCCATTCTTAGGAAGTGCCTTTCTGTTCTTCAAAACACTGAAGGAAAACAACGTTTCTTCAGCTGTCAAACTCATGAAAAATGCAGAACTGACCTTATCTCAAAATTAGTTTCACTTCAAAGAAAGCAATCAGTGGAATGCCAAAGAAACAGTGAATCTTCAAATTTTATTGTCAGTTATTCACATTAGACCCAGTTAAGAGGTTAATGGTGTAATTGTCTACAAGGAGGCAGGCATGCTGCAACATCTTACATTTCTTGGTTAGTCTGGGATTTGTATCCCTTTGTAAGCTCCCCATAGCTGAGACTTGAGAAAGACTGAGCATTACAAGTCTAAGGCTGCCCTGCTGTCCTACCAAGGTCCAGTGACACTAGAAGGTCTTTAAGGGCAATGGGAAACCAGACTAACTTCAGTGACATCAGCTGATGGTTTACTTGCCTAATTTTAGAATATGAAATGGTTTTGATGAGCTAGCATTGATGGAAAACTGTCGTGTTATTTTAAACTCTGCTTTGAGTTGCATCATTTCCGTGGAGTCAATGTAATGTCGACAGCTCATGGTGCAGGACGGCCCACCCTGGGTTTGAGCACAGTGGTATTTAGAAACTTGTCCTGCTGAGGGCTGTCTTCCTCCTGAGGAAAGCTGTGCATTTGCCTTCAAAACAGAAATGTTATGGGGAAAGTGAAGGAACAGCATCTGATTTAAGAAATTATGGACTAATTAGAGTGGGTAATACTTTTTCATCAGGACTTTGCTGGATGAAAAATGCAGAACTGTCAACACTGAAACTTTCCAAGAATGTCTCTTTTCACCAACTTATTTTCACACACAAAACTGAGGAGAAATTCCCTGAAAATTAAAATCTTTTGTTGTAAGATTTTCAAAATTAAGGATTCGGTGTTTCTTTACAAAACAACTTTTTGACTTGAGATGCCTTTCAATCTTCTTTGAAATAAAATTGAAAACATTTTTTAAAATCTCAATTTCAAAATAAAACACTTCATCTAGGGATCAAACAGAATATTCCATTTAAGTGGTCAGAAAGGCTTTTTATTCTTTGGAGATGCTGATGAATCAGAAAAATTCTTTCTTTCTACAACTCTGATATATGCTGTGTTGAAGCTGCTTTGATATTTGATATTTATTACCTTAATCTTATTTGTGCCTTAGCATTACAGGCTATAATGGCTCCATCCTTGCCTGATGTTAGAAGTTTAAATGCTGTGGGCCTCAATAGTACCGAGATGGAAACCCACTTAGGGATCACAAATACTGTTGACATAAACCAAGCAACTATGATGGTACTGCTGACCTCGTAGATAAAAAAATAAGAATAATCATCTTTGCCACTCACAGTTGCAAAACATGGGTGTAAATAGAGGATATAATAACAATGAAACTTAATTAGAAGAGAAACTGAATGTAGGAGAAAATCAACTTGAATGAAATGTAGAGATATTATAGCACTCAGATTAACTTTAAATCTATTTAAAATACATATCTGAGAGCTGATAAAAACACTCTTGTGTTTTCAATGACCAATAAAAATAATCTTGAGCCAGAACTGATCTGAAAAAGATATTTGCTTTTAGCAAATAATGTATGTTAGTGCTTTGAATACATACAGGAGAGCTTCCCATTGTCTGCATTTTATGAGTACATCTCTTATTTTTAATGCAGACACTGGGGAATGTTGGTCTTTGTGTGGCTGGTTTTCAATACATTAAGAAAAATACTTTTTTTAAAAAAAAGAAAAGGAACCTTTTGCCACCAGAAACCCAGAATTATCACATTAGGACCACCCTGGCTGGTTTCTCTGTCAAATTCCAGCTTCAAGTAGTATGAATACAGAAAGTTATATTTAAACTTAGAAGAGTGTATAGGTTTGTACTGGAAGTTTTCTTTCTCTATTTGGCTTTAATATAGCAGTCATTTTCAAGGTAACTGAACATCATAGAGACTTTACTCTAATTGCTTAGGAAAATATTGTCTCCCATTTTCCAAAAGAAAAATGAGTTTGACTTGAGGAGAGACCAGCTTCCCAGAGACCAAATGTTAGGAAGGAAATCAAGGTCCTTGGACCTCCAGTGTGCTGTGACAGCCACAAGCCTGTTCTTTCAGGCAAGCACTGTTGCAGGCATCAGTGCTGGAAATCTGCCCTTTTCTCTGTGGGCAGGACAAGGGCAGGGCAACCCATGAGGGTGACCAGCCATGAAATAACTGTGCAGTTCTAGGTTCGGATCCTGAAGATGCCTTCACTAAGCATCATAATTTGGATTCAAGCATTTATTTCAAGGCTATTAATACTTACACAAAGAAATCTGAATACATACCATCTGAGACTTTGAACTGTATCCTTTCTTCTTAGTAGTTTAGCAATCTTTCCATGGTAAATATGTTACCGTGATCACTGTTAGAGTGGATTCAGCCAATTCCACATGGAAAATATGTTATTTTGCAACTCCTAACTTCAGCAGGACATATTTTTGGAAATAGGTTTTAAGTAGTAGCTACAAGAAAGGCATGAGCCTATGTTTCAAGTGGTGCAAATGATGAGGTCAGGTCCTCAAGCCAGCATTTCAAGGTCAGTTATCTACATGCTAATTCATACAGTCAGCTGAGAGGTCTCACAGCAAACATCCACAAAGGACACAGAGCATAGGAAAGAAGGCAAATTTTCTTCAGTTTACTCCTACTTGTGTTTGGTTTCGCTACTTAGATGGCTAGAGCAACCTTCTCTCCATCTTCTTGTCAAGAGATAAGTTTATGCTCTAAAATTCTGCCCAAATGCTTTGGTTTGCATTTGAAGCAGGCTCAAAAGAGGCTTGGCTCCATCTGGAAAAAGGGCTACATTTTGGGTACGTCTTCATCCACATCTCCACACTGCTCAAGCATGGAAACATCCCACATCGCTTTGTTCATGTTTGAGCTTTTAGCACTGCTACAGCACATTCAGGTGTGTGCTTCAGAACGGCCAAACACATCAAGGAAGAAGAGCTGGTGGGTCATCAAGGTCACCCTCTACCAACACAGGAGTTTTCCCTGATACCTTTTCCCTGTAGCATAGACAGCTCTGATCAGACTTTCTGAGCAAGTGAAAGCGGTCAGATTAGAGACACATGATGTGGAAATCTTGTCAAATTCCTCCCCACTGCCATGAACACCACCTATTTGAAGTTATCTGGCAAATACTTTAGTCATTGTGACTAATGATCTGCCAGAAGAAAAGCAAACAGACATGTAAAACGGAGCTGCAGTTGGGTAGCTGGCCATGCTCTGCCCCTCCAATTTTCTTGCAGGCAAACTGCGATGGCTTTCCTTTTTGAGGAAGCTCTTTGAAACCTCACATTCAAAATTTGCCATCCTCATCCCCCCCCAAAATAACCCAAGAGTTATGTTTAAATGCATCTTTTGGTCAAGAAGGCAACCAGTGCCATTAGCAGAAAAGCAATTTAGTTAGATGGTAGCTGTTTGAAAACAGAATTCTGCTTGAGTTTTTCCTGGACAAAACCAGATCATACTAACAGGAGTTCATACACCTGGCACAGCTTTCCTGTGTAGAGCCTTCAAAGTTCTCACAGAGGATGCAGCTACTAGTCCCTTTTACATAGCTAAACGTTGAGACACAAAGGGACTTGCCCAAGCTGAAAATGAATATGTACATGTGGAATCACCGTTTATCTTCTGCAGGGCTGCGTGACCCACAGTTCTTTTGGAACAACCTGCTTGCGTTGTGGCTTTGTTACCTGCTTTTTTTTTCAGTTTCTCTTTCCCTTCTTTTTCCTCTTGGATTTTGCAGCAATAATTGAGCCCCTTTGGCATGTATCTGAGGAGGGGAAACTCAATGACTAATAATTACCTTGCATGCTATTTAATGAAATTGAAGGAGCACAGTAACATCCACGATCTAACTCTTCTAGCTTGTTAAGTCCTAGTTCAGCGTATTTCCAAGTGTTAATATGCAGAAATAAATGGAAAAAGGTTAAAAGGATTCAGTGAATTTGTAACAAATGTGCCCTTTGTATATATGAATTCTGACTCATCTCTACTGGACATGGTGTATTGGTTAATCTTGCAATGAATACCAAAATTACATCCTTGTTAGAAGGACTCATTGCTGTTATTACTGTAGCCCAGTGGAAAGGGCATTGACTTAGGTGCTAAGAGATTTGGTTTCTCATTGCATCACTGCTACTTGCCTGCCATCTGTCCTAGGACAAATTCCTGCATCTATTGTTTTCTTGTTTCATTTCCAATGTCATGCTTTCTTGTGTATCTAGAGGTGAAACTCTTTGGGAGAAAGAACTTTCTATATACTCCACATCAGGTACAATCTCAGCAGACGTCTTAATGAAGCAGCAACAATGCCAACCAGTTAAATGTTAAATGAAAAGAAGTTCCATCCAAAATTAATGAATATAGTCAAAGATGAGCAAACACTGTACAAAGTTTAAACCAGCTTTATCAACTACAGTTTCACCAGTCTTAGGTTATCGGCTGCAGGAGATGGCACATTGTGCAGAAGCGTCCCCTACACTTTAAATATGGAGGCCTCTAATAAGTATTGAACAAAAGCCAACACAGCTGATCCCATACCTTTTCAGTTTTATCTTCCTTCCAGTCCTCCTGCTTTCATGCTGTCATTTGCCATGCACAGCAGATTTTTGCACTGAAAATGAAAAATGAAAATTCAAAGGGAGAAATTATCACGGGGGAAAACTGCGAGGTGATCAGAATTTACCTGGAGTGAAGGTATACGAGTTCTGCAGCTGCATTGTGAGAGAGAGAGTGATCAACAAGAAAAGAATAAAAAAGTTGGGGAGTGGAGGAGAAAAGAAGCAGCACTTTATTTATTAAGTGCCATCAATGTTAAAGGCATGAGGCAGAAATTCCTGAACTAAGCAATTCATAGTTTAAGTGTTAAATTGTACCTTTAAGTGGAAAAAGCCCACACTGAGGCCAAGAAACCACTTACTGAGATTTCTCAGAATGTTTTCCAGTGCCTCTGAGGTTTGCCTTCCTCCCACCACTCCAGTGGAAAAGGAAGGTATCTCCATAAATCACATCTCCCTCAGAGGCCCACGTCACATACACGGATATCCTCTGCCCCCTCTGTGACTGCTGTTTCACAACCAGAGCTGCATCTCTGCAGCACTCTGATCTCAGGAAAGAGTCAACATCAAGACAAATGCGATAGAGCAAGACACCACCAACCCAGCAAAGAACTGAAACCATGCAAACTTTTCCCCTTCATGAAAAGGACTACAGTTAGTGAGTAGCAAGTTATGCAATAATAAGGACTATTCAGGAGTACCCATTATCCATATCTATGCTGTCCTCTCCAGCTGGATGTGTTATGTTGGTGTACACCTTTCCATCAGAAGATGCTCGCTGTTTTCTGCAGTGTTAATGCTTGAAGATTGTTGCTTTGGGTTGTTTCAGGTTTTTATGTTTATGTGCCTGTAACTAATGAGGTTTGGTCACTGTTGGCTGGACCTCAAGTATCTATGGTGAAGTACAACGTTGACCTTTCTTGGCTAACCTTGGCTAACTAGGATGGCTAGGATGCCATCCTAGTGTCTGGATACCTAAGAGTTTCTCTGAAGTGCAACAGCTTATGTAGTGGGACAAAAGTGTAAGAAAAACCTTTGTATTCCTGATCCACCTCACATGGGTACAGCTTTACCACGGAGCACTTACACACTGTAGGCACCAAGCCGCTCTGTACTAATACCTTGACCTCTACAAAACCAGAAACAATAACAACAAATGGAAAGATTTACGGGTAACTGTCTTGCTGAGGCTGTGGGATGGAAACATGACATATAAAGTCCTCTGAA
This sequence comes from Cuculus canorus, assembly GCF_017976375.1. Lineage (NCBI taxonomy): Eukaryota > Metazoa > Chordata > Aves > Cuculiformes > Cuculidae > Cuculus > Cuculus canorus. The sequence continues at coordinate 134,135,743 of NC_071402.1, read as the reverse complement.
GCATTCCCTATGTCATTCTTGAGTGTGGAGCTTATGTGAGACACAATCTTAGCTTCTTCCTCCTCAGCACCTGAGCCTACATGAGTATTTTGCCTCTGTCATTGACAAAAAAACTAATTTTTGTCATGATCTGAAAGCACTAGCATAAGCTGAAAACAGAAGGAGAAAATAAAAACATGACCCCGTAGGCTGAGAAATCTGCAGAAAGGTAGTGAGCCCTCCCTGTGGAGCTCTTGGAGGCCAGTTTCTCTACCAGAAAAAGCAGATAAAATCTAGCTGAGGATAATCACAGTTGACCTAATATGACTCCTAATTTAGAGTAAGATTCGGAAAGAAATACATGGCCTTGGAAGCACAGAAAGGTATTAAGATATCCACCCTACAAAGGGCCACTATGTTAAAAAAGTTGCCAATTGGAGGTGTTTGTTTTCTCTACCCATATTTTTCATCCCAGGAAATGTAAGACTTTTTGTTGCCTTTTCAGAAAATACCAAGGTTGTAATGTCTACCATGCCTGAGTATGAAACAAAAAGAATAACAATTTGCTTCTGGTTTACAGCTGTTGTCCCAATAGTTGTATATGCACCAATAAAATATTACAATGGCCCAGAGAGACTTATTTGCCAAGCCACAAGCACATCGTGCTCCAGAAATAAACAAGGGCCAAAGAAGAAAAGTCAGTCCTATTGGAACCATGTTTAAAAAAGCCTCCTTAGCTTGGTTTGAAACCATGTACACTACTGCCAATATTGTGATACTGTTAAACACTCGTGGTCCACCCCAAAACCATCAAATTAAATATATATGCATTAGGTTTTGGAGGGGGGTTGTCTTTAACAGGCTTCAAAGGTTCAAATGTAGAATCTTCTCCCTGCCATGAGAAGGGTCTAGTGTACTTCTTTTATACAAAGGCTGAGTATCATGTAAATAAGTGGCTCTAGGCACTGAGCTTTGAAAAAATACCCGTTAGAGGATCTGTTTCAAACAATGGAAGATGGTAATACTGTAGTGAGAGAAGGAACAGAGAAAAGTGGGGTGAGGAGATCAGTGCAAAGGCTAAGGTGAGAGTGGCTGAGCAAGACTGATGACAGTCTTCGCTAACACAGCAAGCACGGTCTGTCCCAGGACCCCATGGAGGAGAGCGGCAAATACACAAACCTCCAGCCCTGGTATTTTTCTGCAGCTCTGCTGTTCTTCATCTGCAATTCCTCTGGGAAATCCCACTGAGATTTTTGGCTGGGGCTTTGGAACAACTGGAGAGGAAACTTCATCGAGCCCTCTGCCTGTTTGGAGAGCACTTTATAAGTTTATGCTGTGCTGACTGAACACTTCTGTAGTGCAAACACCAGCCATTAGACTCCCAGCTTATACACATGGCAGTCAAGGTTTGCAGAAGGGCTGCCAGTAAAAGACAAGCTGAGGTGCAAGGCAGCTTTCCTTGGCCCGAGCTTCAGCAGATCTTATTCTTTTGCTGTGCAGCTGTGAGACGTGGTAGTTCCCTGATGGGTAGATGGAATCTTGTTTTCTCTCAAGAGAGTTACTAATCTTTTCAGCTACATAAATACACTTCTATTATTGTCTGAGTAAATTGCCTTAGAAAACTGTTTCTTCAGGAAAAAAAAGCTGAAATATTTTAAAAGGAATGTGTCGGTATATTTTTCATAATTATTTCAGTAGTTTTTTCTACCATTGTTTATGGTAAAATCTCAATAGTTAGGAACTAGCATATAAACTGACATTATCATACCTGCCTAAGAATCTAAGCTTACCTAGTCCCAAACAGAAAGTGAGACTTGTGCATCTCAACCTCCTTTGCTCCTCTGCACATCTCACCTATATTTCTTCTCAAATTAACACTTGCCTACATTTGTTTGTTATTACATTACAAAGAGTTCTGAAAAGAAAAAGATTACACAACCCCACCACTGGCATCGTACTTCTGTGCTCACATCCAGCCCTTTCCAGAAAGATTCCAGTTCAGCATGATATTTATCCAAATGCTTAATTCTGCATGCAGTGGTCTGCACTCACTCTGCCCTCTCCAGCATTAAGATGTAGGGTTTGCTCTGGCAGCTGGAGAAATGAGGCAGTGTTTAACAAATCCAGATAACAAGTGGACTGAACTCCCCCAAAAAATGAGGACAGAAGCCAGAAGAGGGATCTGCTCTATTATATACACAGTAACAGGTGTTCGTGATGATATTACTGGAATAATTAATTCTTTCAATACTTAGAACTAGATAGTCTTTTGAATCATTTCTGTTGTAAAAAGAGAAGAAACTGTGCAACAGGCACTATGTAGATGTAATTTCCAAACAGATCTGGATAGTGATTTCACCAGGAGGTCTGTAAGAGGAAGGCAGACAAGTCCAGAGCAGACTGATAGAGATGCCTATGGATGTCTGTTGAATCTGCCTTTATATTATAATAAAATATTGGATCAGAAAAGAACCCATAACCTAAACAGAGTGCTCTGGAAAAAAACTTATGCAAACCACTCCCTGATTCATATTATTAATTTTAGTATCTGGACTTACTCTTGAGGAATAATATGGACACTTGATGAACACAGTGAACAGATGCAGCTTGGATCTGTTCTCAATAAGCATGTTTATTCGTTATCAGAAGGCTAATATCCCAACAGTGGTTTGCATGGAAAACTCTTACCTCTAGTTCCAGTTATTCAAATCATAATAGTGGAAGAAACTAATAATTTTTGAGTCTGATCCTGAAATCACTTGCCCAAACAGCAATTTTACATAGCAGAACCCATTTACATCTGCAGGGCTAGGATCATATGTGGTTTTAACTAGGTTATATAATCGCCAAATTGCAGCTGGATGTGAGCATTTTGACCAGTCTGCAAGCCTGCTTATGCTGTGGCCCTGAAGATTTTGTCACAAGTCTTGGGATAGTTTGCCCCATCAAAATCCCAGCTCTTGGCAGAAACAGTTTGACAGAATATCAGATTTCCTTTGTTTATTTTTTGAAGCCTCAAATCTTCTTGGTTATAGAGCAAAGCTCAAACGTGTAACCTTCTAGGTGCCTAAAACTCAGAAATCAGATAAAATCAAGTCCCTGTTTCCTAGATCTAAAAGAACTCCTTTTTTTTTTTAAGCTGAGCTCATTATTCCAGGGGTCTTGGTGCAGGTTTTTAAATAACTGGGATTGCAATACTGATTGAGGGGTTCCTGGTCTGACATCAGTGATTTCTTTATCACAGAAATACTGTGATAAAAAATACTTTTCAGCTGCCAGCATGAGCAAGAGGGAAGAGAAGCAGGTGTCGTGTTTTCCGAGAGAGGACTGTGCCTATTCACTTTATAATCTAATGTTTTAACTTCGTAGTTTTAAATTTCACATAAAGCTGTCACAAAGCCATTTAGTAAATAGTGGAGGGAGCAGCAGCTCTCAGGCAGACAGCAGCTGCTATCGCACTGGCAGCTTCTGACCAGAGGCTACTTACTGTACAGAGCCCCGCATTCCTGTGGCTGTGGGGACCTGTCAGCTTCTGATCTGCAGCGTAAGGAAACCACTATTGCCCTGCTGACCTAATAAAAGGAAAATGTTAAAAAATAAAGGCTGTATTTACATTCCCTAGTCACTGTTTCATTGCAGTAAAAGGTGCCTGGGAGGGCTGGGGAGGGGGTCTGAGCCTTGGCGGTCCTGTTTATACTTGCATGCACATCCTGGGTTTCTCACCCAGTGTGGCTGGAAGAGCTTCATACTGCAAATGCTGTACCCCAGCACCTGGAGGTCTCCAGCAGCTGCTGGCCCATTGTGTCTGTGGGAGCTTTCACCCCACTGGAAACACGGGGTGCACAGAGGGGTGACATTTTCCCAGTTGGTGCAGCCCCCAAACAGGCAGCAGCACGGAGGTGTTGCAGGGGGGTCACCACCCTCCCACACTCCTTCTGTACGGTCTCAGCACTTTCTGGGTGTTCCCTCCTATTCCTGAAAGGAAAAGAAAACTTTTGTCATGATCACGAGGATTTCTTTTTTCTGGGCCAATTATTGCACCTTTTTAGTCAAGGTTTAAGACAGCAAAGTGATTCCAAGGTGCACGGTGCCTGCGAGCGGAGGAGGCCCTGGTCCCCTTCGCGGGAAGGGCACAGGGGGCAGAACCAGCAAAAGCAGCACAAGATTGAACCCTCCTGACTTTCTTCCAAAAAAAATACTTGCAAAGAAACCTGGAATTATGTATAAGTAAAGTTGCCCTTTGATATTACCACATAATTTCCACTTCTGGCAAAGAGATTTTTGCCCAGGCTAATTTGGGGACATTTCCCTTCACCACATTGGCACCACTGTGTCATTTTTGATAGAAGTCTCATTCATTGGGAAAGCTGGGCAACCTGCTTGCCTCTCGTTCCTGCAAACAGGGCTGTTTGTTGAGTCTCTTGAAAGACTGTGCGAACAGATAAACATGCTACACATGAAGTACATTAGGTGGAGGTGAAATACAGATGATTATATTTAAGGGCTTACAATAGTCGTTAAGAGCTTCTAACCACAGGCCCTGGCAGGGCTGGTCCTCAGCTTCAGTACATGTTTTGGCTACATCCTCAACCGACTTTCTGTTTCTCCCCCTTGAAACAGGGCCAATCTTGTCAATTTGGTGGCAATAAGGAAAAAAAAAAAAAAGAAAAGAAAAAAAAGTCAACTCTGTTAATAGGATTATAAGATTTGGGGAATATAACGTTGTTGTAGATCATTTATTTTGAAAGCTGATTTCGTTTTAGTGAAAACAAGCTCAACCCTGCACACTGGGGGTTTGCAGCCATTATGCCAAACACAATCATTGCTGGCTTGAAAGATGTGATTGCTTTTTAATGTGGAAATTTCACAAGGTTACAAAAGAGGAAAAAATTAAACTCCTTTCTTATAACAAAGTCACTCTAGGATATGTGCTACAATGCTCTGACAATGTCCAGATACTCTGACCACATTACACATCAGAAAGGTGGATGAGTGTGATTTACACCATTTCGCAACTGGGTTTTTTTCACACAGCTGAAAAAGCCAGAGAGTTTTGAACAAAAATAAAAACAGTGCTCTATAAAATGCATTCAGAATTGCACAAACACAGCCCAGGGGTCAAGGAAGTAGAGAGTGGATGAGTCCAGAGGGATAAATGAGGGGATAACGCGATCTGCCCCTCCATGCCTGAAAGCTCTGGACCCACAGGGGCAGCCTACTCTGCATATTGAAAACTAAGCTCCTCCTCAGGGCAGCAGGCAATATTTATATTTGTTAGACATCAGAATAAAAACCGATAATCAGCATCCCTGGCATTTTCAATAGTAATCTCCCAAAGGACTTAAATATATTCTAGAAATAATGGCTAAGTCCATTTTCCTGGGTGTCAGAAGATGTTCTGTCACCATCTCAGAAGAACCATTGTTGTGACAAAAGCCTCATGGCACAGCCTGGACAGGGCTGAGCAGGGAAACAGGCACTAGCAGGAATGTCCCAGTTAGAGGAATTAAACGGGAGGAACAAAAAGGAATGCTTTTTTCCAATGTGCTCTTAGAAGAGTGATGAGGAGGGAAAGATGACTGCCTCTTTTTGAGGCTGGGGGGACATGGTACAAATTCATGGGCTCTCTTCTGCTTTGTAGTGAAGATGCTGCTTCTGATCTACAGCGCAGGGAGAGCTTTCCCCAAAGACAGGGGTGAGGGAGGGGGTAGGTCTAGAGGGAGACACAAAGGATGGAGCTGAAGCACTGCCTTGTAGCTGGGAATTGAAATGACATGTGCACCACGGAACCTTTTTCTTTTCAAAGCAATTTACTATCATTATATTGCCCGTGCATTTCCAATACATGTCAGCCTGTTCTCTTTTAACTTGGCGGGAGGGGAAGGTGCTTTTATTGCAGGGCTCCTTGCAGAAGCTCACCAGACATTGCTATTATTACATCTGCCGGGCACAGCACAGAATGATGCATGTTCATTAAAGGAATGGGGTTAGAGTAGAGCAGATTCGTTCAGTCCCTATTGGAGAACGCCTGAGTGGGCTTAGAGGATTTCAGATACAGAAATATTGAAAATTTTAAAATTAGGATCATTTCTAACCCTGTAACTTCAGTTCAGCTTCTGACTCACATTACCAAAACCATTTAGCTTTGTTTGCCTGGATCTTGTCAGCAGTGAAAATCCAGGAAACTGCTAGAACAATAATTATTAAGGATTTCACAAAGTTGTAAATTACAAGATTCCCATTAACTATTTCTTTTAGGGTTCCTCTTCTGCTTGAACTCACGTGCTTCTATAACTGTTCGGAGACAGTGGGTGGTTATATATCTGCATGCGTGGGAGCAGAGGTTGGGCAAGGTTTGAAACAAAAATATAGATTTCATTTCTTCAACCAGATGCTCTGTAACTCACGTGCCAGGGGATGGGGCCGATAATCGCTCTGTGTGGCAGCATGCCTGGGCTGATAAACTCTGAGGCTTACCACCCATAGGCAGCACACAGCGGTTAATTTAGCCTCCATTTTTCCATTTCCAGCTATTAGTACAAGGAAGACTACGCAGAACAGAACAATGTCATTTTGATTCTCTCATCTATTTCACCATAGTGTTGTTTCAACCCCTAACTGCTTGAGAATGACCCAGTCCTTCCTCCAAACTTCTTTTCCTTCTGTACTTGCAGGGGAGATCTTTTGTACTTGCAGGAAAGGCCTTTTTGGTGGGAGATCAGCCAAACCAGACACCTCTGGCTATTTAGCTTTGGAGTCAGGATTCCTAATGGTACAGGGAGGCTCTGCAGATTCTTTGGTTTCTTCTACAGAGTTGTGAAGATGACATCAGTCGCCTCCTCCAAAGATGGCAAAGACTACAGAACAGTAGAACAGAACTCCCATCCTCTCAGACCCAGCAAGCAGAATGAAGAACCGAAAAGCTATATGGGGACTTCACAATGCAATTACTTTAAATCATCCTGCAAAACATGGTGAAGGAGCTGGTTTCAGAAAGAAACAGCAACAATAGCGTGCTGCCAAATAACACCTGCCTTTTCAGCTCTTGGAGCCACTGATGAGGCTCGTGAAGAGGAAGGTAACGCTGCAGGGTTTCAGGTTACAATGCCTGTGATGCCTCTCTGTAATAACAGCCTCATAAAGTGCTTTAGAAAGACTTCTGCAGCCAGGCCAAGGGTTGGGTTTGGGAGGTAGAGTACCAGAATTTGCCCTGTGGTTCGTCATGGTCTCCTGAAGGAGTGTCGAACCGTGAGGAATCTCTCTCTTGCTCACTCTCTGTTTTTGGGGTTTTTTTTTTGCACAGAAGCCTGACTAACAAAATGAAAAGCGCAGCTTGAAATGAGCCCACTGCACACAGGATTTCTCCTGGCATGACAGTCTATCTCAGCCTTAATGGTAGGCTGCTAGACTAGAAGCAGTCTTTCATTGAGTTTGTCTTACTGAGAGGAAAAACTGCTTTGTGTAATAACTTTATGGTAAATGTTGGCAAAAGATTTGCACTGCATACTGAAAGAGAGACATTTCTGACCACAGCTCATGAACCGCATTTATTTACTCTGGCATTTGTCCATTATTTGTTCATAGGCTTTCTGTCTCTGCTAAATGTGTTCCAATTTGGGGAGCTAAATCATTGCCAGTAGTTTCCAGGACATTCCGCTAGGCTAAGCAAAATTGCCCTAAGCAGTTGTCAGAAACCACTGGAGTAGTATTTTAAATACAGAGTATCTGAGGAAAATGAAAGATACCACGAGTCCTATCTGTCTGGATCCTGTGCGTTGTTATGAAGTGTTAGGGAACAGGAGGAAAGGGCTGAAAGCAATGCCTGTCTTCCCTAAGCCATTTTCCATCATTCAATGAACCAATCTGATTTTAAAATGAGGATCTTAATTAACAAATACTTGTATTTATCAGTAGCTCAGACTTCAGTCTGGACAATCCTATTTATTTACTTCTTAATAAAAATTAGTTACAAAATACAGGAGGAGAGACATGGCTGTGAAAAGTGGCACTCAATTGCTCTCAGATGATCTTACAAAAATGTATATTTATAGGTGAGGCATGATAATAATATGGGAATTGCTTTCCTGGACCAGCTCCTAATCCACCTGTTCACAGTGCTGTATCTGATGGAGTTCACAATAGCCTGATGTCTTACCTGGCCTGACTGTGGTCTAGTGAAGATTGCAGAATAATCTCTAAGACAATGAGTAATTAGCTTGAAATATGAGTTCCTGTATTTTTCTCTAGTGTTATTTTTTCTTGGCATTGACTATCATAATTGTAGATAGCCTTACTGTCCAAAAGAAAGCTTACTGCTTCTTCAGACTTTGTTGAATTTCTGGCCTGCGTGATATCCTCTGGCAAAGCAGTCCAGTTAGAGTCAGGCCCCAGGGAGCAGGAAACTTGCCTGTTAGTGCTGTGGAATTAACTGCCTTTCATTTTCATCCACTGTCCACTTTTTACTTTTTCTCTCCATTTCAAATAGAAACAAATCCCAGCTTTCCAATTTCTCCACCAGTGGGTGAGAGTCATTTTTGAGCTTCTTTCCAAACCCCTTCTCTTTCTGCAGACAGAAAAAGCAATCCCACCTCTGCAGTGCTGGGGGAAGTGGTAGCGGTGATTTTGTGTAGCAGCATTCACAGGAGTATGTTCTTTATCCATCCTGTTAAATCTCATCCAAGCTTTTAATCCACAGCTTCACATTAATAGAGCATTCTCAATCAACTGCTAACTAGGATTCCCCTCTAAATCAGTGCTTAAATTTTATGTCTCTTTGGAAAAAGAGAGCCTTTCCCTTCAGCATGCATATATAAATATATTATTGACACAGAATTTCAGCTGTCATTTTATTACTCATTATCTGTTTGTAGCCACGTGAACCTTCTCAAAATGCTTTTTCCACACAGTGAAAAAATAATCCTGTGTCCTCTGTTTATTTTTCATCATGCTGCCCACTTGTATAGTAAACATAGGAATAGTAATATAGTAATAGCGGTATAGTAATGACAGTGATCCTAGTAAATGGAGCATCTCATTGGTAAACCTTTTACTTTGACAAAAGCCAGCCATTTAATCCCTATGTGAGTAATTGTTTATTCACTAGGTATAAAGAGTACTTTGCTTCTTATGTTCTAGCTGGTTTTGATTGATGGAAATATTCATCTTATCTTTCATGATGATTTGGTTTTATTCTTTAGCTTTGTGTATGCATTTTGTTAGAGGCTTGCTAGAATTCTAGAAGGGTGGTTGGCTGGTTTGCATCTGTACCGTCCTGTAGTCATGGGCAAAGATTCAGAAAGATTAGACAGGTAAGATTTGGCAAAATCCATGCCAAACCTTATCTGCTCCCATGTTCCTGCTATTATTTTATTTTTGCTCGCCATTAAATGAATTTAATGGGTGAAGATAAGATTCCCACTGGTCCATGAATCCCAAATTACCCCTGTATTTTTAAATAGCAACAGTCTAAGCACTATTCCAATACTTTAAATTTTGTGTCTTTCCTCTCCTAGAACTTTTGCTATTCCCGTCATTAATAAGGCAATATAAATGTTATACCATCACTTGGCTACAGTAGATTTATACGGTATGGTAATTCATTTGCCTTTAATTTACCAGTTTGCTTCAGTCACATCTTCATTTCACATTCTGTACCATTGCTACTCCTAGAAAAGAAGAGGTGGGGAATAGATAATGTTTTAAAACCTCATGTAATAAAAATCTTCCTTAGCTCCCCCTTTAATTTCTCTCAGCTCAAGCAATGTTGCAATGCCCTTAAAGCCTTCAAGCTTCTGTTATATTCAAACAAAACGTTCTTATTCTGTTTAAGACATTCAGCTCCTTGTGCCTGTAAAAAGCTATCTTAACTTCCTACTTTTCCTCTTGCTTACTCTCTGGTAAAAGTCAGCACCGTTATCATTCACTCATGCATTAGAGTCTATTTTCTTACAAAAAAAAAATATGACTACAGTAGAAAAGCAGCAGTATTTGGAAAAATCAAACAATGTGAATTAATACACTCTTTATGAGCTAGAGGAAGCAATGGAGTCAGGGAAGGCCTTTGGATGTTGCCTTTTACAATACCTCTGGAGGCCCAGGCCCCACTGTAGGCTGTTTTCTTCCTGCCTTTGGACAAGGTGAAATTAACTGTTAATAACACACAATTAAAAGCGCATGTGTGTGCCTGTGAGGGTGTGTGTGTCTTTGCTCTAATTCCACTCCTTCTGTGCATTTTAACTTTCAAACTGAGACAGCAGCGAAGAGGAGACAGACAGGTATACATAGCAGCCACATCAAAATCTTGGTTGGGCAGGGGGAACATTTGACACCTCCTTGTTTCAATGCCCCCTGTCTGTTTTTAATTTCACTAAATCGCTCCCGTCTGGGGATTGTATATTTTCAGTGGCCTCTCCCAGCAATGCAGAGGTAGAACATTAGTGTGCCAAACCCCAGCTACGCTCTAGCGTGGGGCTGCAGCTTTACAGGAGGCAAGAGGGGAGTCAGCTCTCGGGACCAGTCATTCATCGAACTTATGAACTTAATTCAGGACTGAAAGCGGTGCCAAGAAATCTCATTAGCCCTTTTCCCTTAACAGCCATCTCATGAGGGAAGAGGTAGACAATCTGAGAAATAAATTGTCTAATAGACATTTTACATCACTGCTTTGAAAGTTTCATCAAGGTCTGAGTAACTGAAAGGTCCCTCACTAGCGAGGGGGTCTTGTACTGCAGTGGCTGCTCAGGACAATGAAGACTTTGTTGGCTTGTGTAGAAGGTTTGCTTGGTTTTAATAGGAGAGCAGGATCTGGTCTTGAGTACCTCCAGTGAAAAGGATGGCTTGGAAGGGCAATTTGAGGAGGACTTCACTGGACAACTTTAGGCACAGGGGAGCCCAGGGTCCCATCCCTTGGCTAGTGGAGGTTTTTCTCCTCATTATGCTGAGAGAAAAGCTCAGGACAAACAAGAAAGTTTGCCTGTTCTTGGAAGGAGTCACCTCATAGCAAGGAAAGTAAGCAACAAGAAAACATTAAAGAGAGAAAAAAAAAAAGAATTCCTCAGACAGCAGCTCCAAGGCTGAATGCTGCTGTCATAGGGCATTACCCTGCATCCTTCCTCCTTTTAGCATCTCAACAGATCGAATCCCCTCAGGAGCACTGAGTAAAGAACAGCAATTTCAGATACTTATGCCTGAATAAAAACCTTTCTTCACATATGGAGATGTTAAGATGTAAGGAAAAGCCATTGCCCGCAGTATTAGTCTAGACAACTTCTGGACTCTCATCTACTCGTGCATGGATAGGGGCATGAGACAAGGCCGGAGTGAAGCACTGGGCATACTCCAGGCATGTGTGGCTGCTGGGAGGTTGCAGAGCTCTGTCTCTAGAAGCCATGAGGCTAAAATATCTTTCAGGATAAAACCAGCAGAGAGACACCATTAATTACTTTGGCCCATTGTAGCACCTCTTGCAAGGAGCAGGATTTGGCCTCAGGAAACTGAGGTGGTAATAGGGTATTTTGAGAAATCACGTTGTGCATTGCATGGCCCTGAGGATGCAATGAATGACTTACACAACAGGCTAGTGAGAATATGAAAAGGTAAGATACCTGAGCCTATTCCACTAGAGCTTCATTATGTGAAAGCACAACTATTTGAGATCCAAAGGATTCTTTTTCCTCCCTTGCCTTCACTGAATCCTCTGCGAATTGAGCATTACAGTGGCTTTGACTGTAACCATTATAATCATTTTCCAGTGCTAATGTTGTGGTTTTAATGAAAGGAAACAGCAAATGGGGTATCGACTCATATACACAAATCTGCACTTCATTTGCACAAAATAGCTTCTGGATGGCTTTCCTCCATGTTTTTGGTCAACACCACTCTTTTTGAGAAATGATCAATGTCTACAACTGTTTGCTCTTCCACAGATAAAGCAGATGCTATTCATTACTGCCTTTGCCATGCATATATTGCTACTTTCCCCAAAGCAGCCGCAGTGGGTCATGTGTTTATTTTTCTTTAAATCCTTTTGTTCTTAAATAACTCCACTTTTGCTTTCAGGATATGATGAATGATTAATGCTGTAGTAGCAGCATTATTGAATTAAGAAAGTCACTGTCGGCTTCCAAAATCATTGAGACAGCCAACAAATAAATACAAACCACTTCTTTAGAGTTAGATATGGTGAAGCAGTGTGATGGTGTCGAGATAAGGGGAAGTGATGCTGATGTGAGCACTTTTAAAGCTGTAGGACAGAGTTGCAATTATTGACGTATAAATCATAGCAGTTCTAATAACAATGGGGATGTTTTAAACAATCTTGCATTGAAGTAACATAACTTCAGTTAAAACAATGTTAAGGCAAACTCAGAACTGGCATGAGAATTTGGAGAGAATTTTTTTTCTCTAAGAAGTTATATGATAAGAAATAAAATAATTATTCTTGTATTTTACGGTTTGGGTTTATTTAAAGAATAGAGATTCAGAGTTGGATGCTGAAAGGTAGGTGTTCGTCACCTCCCAGGGATTAGAGCCAACAGCATGAGCAGCAACTCATCAGGAAAGGGGAGAGACTATAGATTTCTGGAGTAACCCTTTGTAGTCACCACTGGAATATCTGTCTTGTTTGCAAGTAGAGTTACCCTACTGTTCATAGCGATGCAAGAGAATGTACTATGGTAAAATTCCAGTTAAATGGAAGTTTACATGAAACAGGAAAGCAAGATTAAGTTTGTTTTCCTACATTCATGCACAGAAGGTTCTCTATGGACTTCTTAATGAAGCCCATCAGGTTTCTGTGGCCCTGTCCCTCATGTATTTAATCACAGCACCCTGGTGCAGAGCAGAGGTAGAAGGGTCAAGTAACTGCTTAGACCACTGAGCCTTTAAAATTCTTTTATGCAAAAATAAAAGACTGAAAAGGTTATGGGATGGTGAGGAATAAACTCTAGCATCTCCAGCTTTTTGGGTTTGCAATCTGAAGGGAGGAACTTCTATGGGTATGGCACTGCGTAGTGTTTGACAGCAGTAACAATCATCCTCATCTGAGGCCTTAAAACCTTTTTTCTTTTTTTTCAATGACTTGTTCCTTATTAGAGCTGTGTAGGAAAAATGACTTCCCTGTAGAGTGAAAGATCTCAGTTTCGAAAAGGTCCCTGCTACTGTTCTACTTAGAATGCTACCAAGGCATTTCAAACAGGGACTGCTCACAGCAGCTAACAGCCAGGAGATAAAATTCTCACTGGAGCTGTTGGAGAACTGAGTAAGAAATATTTCTTTCTAGAAATAACAATAGAAGTAGTAGAAATAGAATAGCTGTAGTCCAGTATGTTGGAGGAGGATGAGGTGCTTTCGCTCATTGCCCTGGCTGAAGCTGTTTCACTTTGTAGAAGTAATGACACACTAGTTTGGGAAGAGACCTGGACTTCCATCTGCTCCTGCCAGCACAGTCACGTTCTTCCTGGATGACGAGCTCAGACTCTTTCACTCTCCTGCCCAGGCTGCCCAGGGAAGTTGTCTGGTTGCCCAGGGAAGCTGTGGCTGCCCCATCCCTGGAGGTGTTCAAGGCCATGCTGGATGGGGCCTTTAGCAGCCTGATCTAGTGGGAGGTGTCCTTGCCTGGGATTGGAATTAGATGATCTTTAAGGCCTCTTCCAACTCAAACCATTCTATGATTCTCATGATTGCCTTGGCATCCATGCAAACGGGAGCATCTCCAACTGGAGAAATTCTGATTTTGAAGCAATCAGCAGCATGGAATCCATGCAGGTTGTGCAGTGCTGACTTTCATGTACTTGGGTCAGCTTAAAGCATCTATAGCCCTACATGTGGTCTGTTGTTTTGTATCTGGATATCCTGCAATGAAACTCTTGTATTTCTACCAGAAACTCATTCAGCCAGTGAATGTCTTTCCATTGAAAGTTCTGAGTTTGATAAATCAGCACTTTCTGATTTGAGGACATTATTTCAGAACCCTCCCAGCCATTTGTGTTCCCTGTCACCTTTACCTGCAAGTCTTCAGTAGGTTCTTCCTATCTGCACATCTTCATTTTTCTAATGAGTTTTTGTTAAGTTGATTCAAGGAAAAATATTAGAGAATACTTCATCAGCCTTTCAACAGTATAGGCTCTACCTTTTTTTTCACCACACTTTCAGTCAACATGTAGCTATGCTTACCTAGCTGCCACCCTAGAGAGAAGTTCTTTCTCTTCACCTCGCTCCTCTGGTAGGAAACAAATTGCTCAAATCCTTGGCAGGTATTATATTTACAAGTTACATCACACCAGCTGAGCAGGGGTACCTGAGGTATTACAAGGAGAAACTGGAGGTCCCTTAATCTGCCCCATCTGACTAAACGAATCCTAGACGTGCCCAGAGCGAGAGGAATGTCATGGGCAGAGGTGAAGAATGTCCCTGCCCCCTTGAAAATCACAAAACCCATACAAGAATCAATCAAAATCTTGCCCTATAGCTCACCTGTCCACCTTTCCTTTCTTTATTCCCTTCACACAGAGAAGCTTTTGCCAAGAGGAGGGGCTGCTATAGAGCCAGCAGAGTTCAACCACATTTCCCTCTCTTCAGGCTCACTGCTCTTTTGATGCTCCAGCTAAAGAAAACCTACGCAGATTTTTTTTGTCCTTGGAATGAAGCTTCCCACTGCTAGCCCTGAGAGACACAGAACATCCTGGCTGGGCAAGAGCACTTTATGGATATTTCTAGTGCTCAGAGGGAGGGGGGTGGGGGGAGAAAGCAACAAACTACAGCAAGTTTACAGTAATTGCTTTAATGAGGCAAAGTCCTTTAGAATGCAAACATGCTCAACAATACACAAAGAAACAATAAAAAAAAAAGTGGTTTGTACAGGCTGTTTTATAAGAAAGTAATAAAAACAATTGTATGGCACATTCAGTTGCATAAACAGGCTCACCATGGAAGGTGTTTTTGTGAGAGCACAAATATGAATACTTAATTGCTTCCATTATTCTTATTTTCAGTACAAAATACTGCAATCAAAACTCAATCTGCAGCTTGATTTTTAAATAAAAAGGTTATATTCCTGTTCAATTGTTGTAAATATAATAAAACACAGCCTTTCTGTTAAATGCTACTTTATTTCTTGCTACTCATAAGGAGGTATAACAGTAATTAATATCTACATCCCTGGCAATTTCAAAACCTTTTTCAAAGGCAGGATCATTATTTCTTTTCATATGGGATGTAGAAGACCAAGATGTTCAAAAGGTCTTCATTAATGACATGACTTAGAAGTCATGAAAGCCTTTGGTTAGCTCCTTCTATGGCTGCCAATCCTCTTTGAAGACAGCATAATGCTATCAGGAATCAAGCAGGTACCATTAAATGCTTCCTGCTCACAATTTCATTGTTACATATTAATATATTGCATCACTAATGCCCCAAAAGAGTTCACATGAAGCAAATAAATTTCATAAGGCAGAAGCTCTCATTCCCCTCCTCTGAGAGAAAATAACTAATTTTAACACCTTCCATCTCACTACAATAGAACTAGTGGCCAGGAGAATAAAGGACATGTAACTAGGTTGAAGGCTCTTTTAAACTGCCTATGACATGCATGAAAACTATAGGCCTTCCTATAGAAAAACTGTGATCAGCTCACAAGCCTTATGGCCAGATCAGCCTTCCCAGGCATTTATTTTTAGGGGAATCAAGGGGCCAAAAACTCCCAAACACCAACTATTGACCTTTCAGCAATGAATCTTACCCTCTTGTTGGATGACAAAACCAGGTTGTTTACTGGCATCCATCAGTCTTCAGCAATTATAGGCAAGAGGACGTATTGAGGAGGAACATGTGTGTGTATATATATATAAGAAGGAATTCTACACATTTATAAGGAAGAATCATGTACAAATTTTATCCAAATAATATATATAAGGAATGCACATGCATTACGATGAATGCCTACACATATTTTAAGAATGTGCGTATGTATATGTGTGTGTGCGTGTGTGCGTGTACATCTGCTGGCCAAAACAGCTTTGATGACTTAAAGCAAATATCTTCATATACTGACCAACTTTTTTTAAGCCAGGCAAATTATGGTTTCTAACCTTCCGGTACATGTATCTCCTTGATTTAGTTGTGACCTGGTTTTGTCTGGGATAGAGTCAATTTTTGTCCTAGTGCTGTGTTTTGGATTTATTATGAGAATAGTGTTGATAACACTGTAATAAATTAGCTGTTGTTAGGCTGTGCTTACACTTAGTCAAGGACTTATCAGCTTCCCGTGCCCTACCAGCGAGAAGGTACTCAAGAAGCTGGGAGGTGGTACAGCTAGGACAGCTGACCCGAAATGGCCAAAGGGGATATTCTATAGCATATGGTGTCATGCTCAGTACATAAACAAGGGGAAACTTGGCCAAGAGGAGGCAATTGCTGCTCAGGGACAGGCTGAGCATGGGTCAGCAGGCGGTGAGTAATTGAGCTGTGCATCACTTGGGTTTTATATTATTATTGTTGTTGTTGTTGTTATTTCTTCCTTTGCCAGCCTATTAAACTGTTTATATCTCAATCCATGAATTTCACTTTTTCTCAATCCTCCTCCCCATCCCACCAAGGTATGAGAGTGAGTGAGCAGCTGCATCATGCTTAGTTGCCAGCTGGGGTTTAACCACAACATCACGAAAAGAACTGATTGCCAAACAAAGATTATAAGCATACCATGGTCCCATTTATCTCATTTCTTCCAGCAAACAACTTAACGATGGTATTCAAGATGAAAATCTTGCCTGAAAAGTAAATGGGTATCTAGGTTTGGATTACGGATTATGCAGAAAGATCTAGCACATTAGTCTGAAATTTTCAGAAGCAATCCAGAGCACACTTTCCTCTTAGTGTCAAATTCTTCAAGGTTCAGAAAGCAAGTCTGCAATCAGAAATCCAAACACGTCAAGGCGATCTATAATATGCTATAAAAGTGGAATTGAAAAGACAAGTCATTCAGTCTGATGAGGTAGATGGGTGTCTGGAAGCATGCTGAATGACATCTGCTAACAACAGCCATCAAGACCAAGGAGTCTAGCAGGGCCAGACTGAATTGATTCCAAAGTAACTCATGAGCTAACATTTGCTTACAAGGACATGTGAAGAACAGCCAGGAACCAGTAGCAAGGAACATTCTATAAAGAGGTGTGATATTAACCAACCCCCTAAACTAATCAGAGGCTTGGTGAGATGCGCCATATGATTATCTGACTGTTCCTAAATGTGTTGGCTCTAAGGTCCTAAAGCAGAGCTTTGCCAATAACGTTTGTTGTCATAAGCAACTCGTCAATTCTTCCTCTTCAGTGCTTCGCCAGGGGTCCCTTGCTACAGAAATCAAGCCGCAGTGAAGGCAGTCCAAGATAAACCATACACTGCTCCTTTGACCCCTTCTTCCTTTGATTTCTCCTTCTCTAAGAGGAAGTTGTCTGTATTTGGATCTCAGTTGAGTTCCTCCCCTGGACTGTCTACATCTACACAATATCAACCTGAGTCACCTAACAATGCTTTATTACTACCTTGGGGAACCCTTCATCTCTCCAGGTCAGTTAATACTTTCACAGTGACACTCACCAGTGGCAGCTCCCTCTGCCCCTGCAGTATGCTTACATGCCGCAGAGGCACAGATCTGAAAAAGATGCAAGTGACTGCTGCGTGCGAGCATATTGATTTGGGTGCTGACTTCAGTCAGAAGCCTGCAATGATGCTGCATTCTATGAAAGGCCTCAAAATAGCAAGAAATGAAATGCACTGAGCTTGGGCTTGTTTTGCATTGCTAATTATGCATGTTAGATAGTAGGAAAAAAAATCACTTTCTGGATGTGAATCTGCAGTCAAAATAGGATGCCTGATTTAGCTCTATGTGAAGGAACATGTTAGCGACTACATGTCGATCACATACAATACCTCTCATACCCACTGGAACAGTCTGCACACAGCAATCCAAGTCTTCGGAAGGTGTTGATGGGCAAGTAGCTATAGTCAATCCCTATTTCCAACTTCTCTCCCTCTTTACCTCTGTTTTTACTGCATGTGTATTGGTGGAGGTGTTTAGGGAAGAAAAAAAGGCTGCTTCCTTAGAAGAAATGTTGCCCAAGAGCAGTTTACATCATATGCTATCTGGAAGCTATTCTGTGAAACATCGTAATAATTGCTTTTCCTGGCTTGAAACACTTGGTAGTAGCAGCTAAAGTTAAGAGATTGGAAGACTGCCTGAAGATGACGGATGGGTTTTCTCAGATTGTAGATTTCTGGTCATTTTCCATGGCAGCTGTAAATTTAAAAATAATATAAAGTTAAGCAGCGGTAGAATAGAAGTCACAAATATTACACAGTTACTGACTTGATCATTAATCATCCTCAATTAATGTTAAAGTGTTACACACGGTGAGCCCAATTTTGCCCTGGAGTGTATACAGAAGGTTCTCATTGATTACGAATGGGAAATGGCACATGTATATGAATGCGGAATTCTGCCAATTGCTTGTTTGTTTTGCTGGATGTTTTTAACAATTGTTTGAGAGAGGTGGACATGTTTCCGTTCATCAATTTCCTTTCGTAGCAGTGATCTGCAAGAAAATCACCAAGACCCATCATCCAATTTGTAGCAAATATCCCAAGTTATACACAACAACATTTCAAAGCTGAAGAGCATCAAGGTGTTCAGGAGTATTTCATCTCTCTGATGTCCACCTTAGAGGTTACCACAGTCAAAAAAGGATTTGTTATTGGACAGTATGAAGATTTTTTACCACAACTGTAACTCCATCTGGGCTAAACCACAATTTTTCCTAGACTTTATCTTAATTTACCCCATTATTTTTTGATGAAATCCCATTTTCTTCAGATAAGTAACTAGAAAGGAGCTGCTAGAGATACACATGTAAAAAAAAAAACCAAAACCAATACAATCCTCTTCTCCTTACCCAGCAAATCAAATCTGATTCAGATAAAGAAGTCTTGCACTCAGAAATATGATAACGATTCCTCAACTGGTCTGCAGAATATGGCAATCATAAAATCTGTAATAGCTTCAGCAAGGTCATGGAGATATATAGGCCTTTGCCTTGTGAACATCTAACTCCTCTCAGCTCCTTTTTCACTTCCCCAATAGTCTTATGCTACCTACATATTAGCTATGCTGCTAGCGTATGTTATACGTGCTGTTAGTGTTAATATATATTAGCTACAGGTCAGAGGTTTTGGGCATTATTTAGCCTTGCATTTAATGCCTTCCAGAATCTGGACTTAGAGTACACTAAAACCAACTTCTTTGAATGCCAACTACAGAATACTGTTATCTACAGGTTTTCACAGGGCCCATTTACTTCTGTTTATCTACAGGATTTAGTAGTAAATACATACATTTTTAGGTTCTGTGTACATTAAATGCACTGAATAGTCAAAGCTAGTAGAAGATAATTTCCCTGTAATTGCATTATAGTTAAACTGGTTACACAATTCTCATTTAATTATGTAACTTGAAGAATACCAACAACACAGATTCCTGAGTTCAATGGTATATAAGCTGGTTTTAGCACGTACAATGGATCGGCCTCTAGCATGAGACATCAAACTCATCATGCTTTGAAATTTGGAGCCCCAGTTTCAAATGCAATATTGTCTTTGTTCGATTGTGCCATTAATGGCTTTTTTATATACTTCCTGGATGTCTACTATAATATTTTGTTCAAATCAAAGCGAAGGCTGGAAGGTAACTTACAATTAATATATATAGTTAAGCCCTTGCACCATCAGATCCACTGTTGATATCAGCTTAGTCAAGCAGTTATTCAACCAGTGACAAAATGTGCACAATAGTCAAATAAACTATTGCTGTGAAATCGTGATGTAGGGAAAGTGCCAGGTACAAATCTCCTCAATGGGAATTCTTCAATATTTATTCTATGTGGAACGCACTCAGCTACTGTATTAGTACAGAAGGAAGACGGAGAAATTAAGGGTTAAATTAATATCCATAGAAATTGACATACTATTATGATTTTAGCATTGTGTAATAGCAATAAAACACATATCAAATGGATTAAAAACTGGCTGACATATCTCAAAATCTAGGCATCAGCTAGGATTTGCGATTGAATGAATGTTTCCAATGTTCCCTTGAGATCTGTACAAGGCCGCCTATTCTTTAGTAATTTCACCAATGGTCATGTAAATATATCCCTAAATATAATCTGTGAATGATGTGAGTTTGGCAGGATGGTATACAATGATGAAGACCGGGCAGTCAAACAGAAATTGGAAACAGTACAGGAAATAACCACAAAATTATTCAAAGGAGCATTCCTTTCAGTTGGGGGGAAAAAAAAATAAAAATAAGAAGAGCTCCATCTGTTTAGTTTATCAAAAGGAAGACGGGAAATGGTGAGTCGTACACCTAAGCAATTCACAGAGGGAAAATACCTAGTAAGAACAGAGTCTTCCATGCAGCAGGAGAACCATAGGCTGGAAACTTAAGCCAGACAGACTGAAGGTAAGGTGCCTTTTAAACAATAAAGATGCTTATCTTTACTTTCCAGGGGTATGCTAGACACATTTTGTGACCTCTTAATGCCAGAAGAGAGACATGCTTTAGCCAAAACCAGTGGGCTTTTTTAATATAAGAATAACTGGAGATAGTGTAAAGACATTTAAGTAGACAAATTGATCGTATAATGTAAGTATGGATGTACACAAATCTACCAGAACTAACATTTCCTCATCGGCCTGTGGTATGTCTCATTAAGACAGCTGTTTAATAAGAACTGTCTTCTAAGGACATGGATTATCGTTGTTCAATCTTACCTTAAGGGATATTAAGAAAGTAAAACTTCATCAAGCATTCAGAAAGTGCAGTAAAGTCTGCAATACAGCTTGTCTTACAACACTACAAGTTGCCGGAGGTAACAGCCCCTGTTTGTGAGACACAAACCTGGAGTAAAATCAAGTGAAGAAATGGCACTTATATTATTTTAGCAAATATTAATAGATATCATGAAAATACTGCCATCACATACACTTTTAACTACTTGGTGGCATTAAAGTGTGCTTCAGTGTTATTTTTAAAATAATTAGAACTACAATGCATCTTCAGATGCTTTCTGCTTCTATCAAATAACAATAACTCATAACTGTTAACATCCTCTCCCTTCTTCCATTTTTGTACCATATTATATCTCCTGGAAACTTGCTGAACCAGTTACATTAGCAAAATCTGAGAGTAAATCCATTCAAAACAATGTGACTAAAAGCAGAATCTGTCTATTTGATTTTGCATGGTTAGAACAAAAGGTTCCATTGCTGCTTTTACAGCTAAATAGCATTTTATAATGAGCTCTAAAATTCTGAGGAAAATCAGATTACAATGTTGGTTTAACATCAGACACTCTATTGTTTAGATGTAGGATCACTGTGATGTCCGGACTCTGAAAACTTCAGTTTTTCTTTTGATATTAAAAAGACTGCTGAGGAAATCCACAAAGAGCTTGGGTCTCAGGAAAGAAGTCTAGAAAACAAACACTGTTAAAGATCGGTCAGACACGATTATGTGGCTGACAATTACAGATGATAACAATTAAAATTATCTGATTCCAACCACATGGCATCTTAATACAGCAGATCTCCAAGCAAATAACATGTCACGAAATACATTTTGATTGATGTTGTCAGCAGCCTTTTGAAAGTCACAAATACCTTCCCATCAATGCCTCAGAAATTTACTACTGACCTCATTTTAAACTGAAACTATTTGCATATACTCTAGTTCGAACTGCTCAGTAACGTAAAATTCTTGTTTTGTTAGATGATTAGATGCATGTGTACATGGTCTCCAGCTGCTTACTTCCAGTTGTAAATAGCTTAGCTACTATATACATTAATGGTTTTAACGAAAACCCAACATGTTTTCTGAAAGGTCTTTCAGTTACCTGCTAGTACATCTCTGGGAAAATATGTCTGATTATGAGCCAACTGAAGCACTCCAAACAATTGCTGAAGTCCATGTGTTTTTTTGGCATAGGGGACCTAACCAGAGAGCATAAGGAGCTGTCAAGGAGCTGCCACTGAGCAGCATGAGCCGACTCTACTGCCAACTTTAATTTGTGTTAAAAAAAAAATAGGGATGAGTTAATGATTGCTAAACCAACAAATCTTCTGCCCATTGGAGGAGCCCCAGAGGACATTCTGTCTCCAGTGGTGATATAATCAGTAAACAAACACATTGTCACATTGCCTAGAATGGGCATAAAAAAGCAGAGGGGATTGGACCAGGAATTTGGAGTATTTTCATGGTGCCAGTCTCCACACATGTTCTTGGCTTAGCCTCCTGATCCTTATTTTCCTTTAGACCAGCATTAAGGCACAGCCCAAAAACTACTCTTCAGATCTGTGATGCAAGTTTTATTGTTTCCTTCTGTATACTGTTAAGTAGGAAGAGAAACATAACATCTTAAAAATGAATTGAGGAATAATACCATACATTTGTTAGAAGGATAGTTTTTGCTACCATTGTTGTTTTTCAAACAACAACTTTTTTCTGCTTTGGCATCTAAATCAGGATTTCAACATTGTAGCTGGTAAAACAGCTGTCTTTTCTAACTGTGGCTGCCATGAACACAGCTCTCCCACTCCAGGCTGTGGAGTCAGCAGCACATTGAGAATGAAGATTCAGTTAAGATAGTGCAAAAGTTTTTTCTGTGTTGTTGAAGATGAGCAAAAACCTTATGTGTTATTCACATCAGTTTCACCGGTCCGTCAGAGTACATTATGTAGACACCATGCAGGATCTTGCTTGTGTTATAAATACATGGGGGTTTTAACCAATGCATTGTAATTTTGCCATTCTTTACAATATATCATGCTAAGGATCAAGAAAAATATGAAGCAACAAAACTCATGAACACACAATGCAACTCAGCAGTTATTCTTGACACCTCAGCCATAAATGTGCTTGTCCTGAGTTAACAATTCAGCAATGTGTGCCACAGTTTTATCTAAACGGTCTCTCCAGTAAGCAATATTCATGCATGATGGATGTCATCTTACTGTAAAGAAAATATATTGGTTTTCACGTAGGTTGAGAATTATCTACGAGGTCCATGTTAAATTAGAACCACATATTGCCTCTAAACAAGAAAAATTAAATTTGTTGTAGTTATGCACCATAATTGTTGGCATCCCAGGAGAGTGGGTTCTCCAGCAAAACAGCAAAACACCAGCTCATTGCAGTACACCACACAGGATGAGAACTCTCCACACCCATATAGTTCTAAACTTTCAGCACCAATCAGACAATCACATCCCTTGTCCTGGACTGCAGAGAACTGTCTCCAAAAATACAAGTCATGTGGTACTGAAACTTTTACAGAGACAAGATCTCAATGTTGTGCAAGAATACATTAGACAAAATGTCCAAGTCATTAAAGATCCATCAGTAGATCAATCAACAGAGTATGTAAACAAGTCAAATTACACAAAACCAGATGTAGTCATGCATCCGTACAGATGTAGCCATAGCCATATTCTCCGAATAACTGGGTGAACACTACTATAAGCTAGTTCAGTTGACATTATTTTCAAACTCTGATGTCCAACACTATACATTTAGAGGCTTCTTCGTGAGTAAAATTCTTGTGTGGCTGAAGCATGAGCAGAGGTCATTAGCATGGGAGCAGCGGATTTTGATCTTTAGGGGGATCTCTAACACAGTGAAAAATAATAATTATGATAACACGATAGTAGTAATAGGTACAGATACCAATGCTGAACCTTGAACACATATCCATTGTAAACACATAAATATTTAGTTGCCTACTACAAGAACACAGATTAAAGGCTCTTTAGCTTCATTTCCCTCCTACACAGCCAAGAGTAGGCAGGAAAATTATTGAAATGCACTTATTAGCTGGTAAACAGTGGCATGACAAGAATATGGGGAGTCAGGCTCCTAATGTGTATCTGAGAATCTGTTTAATATTAGAAGCAAACAGAATATTTGAGCTGTGGAAGAATATAAAAAAATAGCCAAAACATCAGAGACTTTCTTTCGAAAACAGACAGAAGAGGTTGTGACACACATCTAAATTGCTTCCAGTGTTTTGAAATACTTAGCATCTACCTACAAATGAGTGGGGGCCTCAATTTATTATTCTACTGAATCAAATTATGACAGGTTGGTTGGTAGGTTGGTTGGTTGGTTGGTTAGTTGGTTGGTTTAATAAAGGAGAAATGCCCAACCTACAGCCTTCAGGGCAGCTTCCAAAGGCCAGCATAACTTATCCAACCAATAGCTGCACTTTGCTGTCACATCCTTCAGGAAGCCTTCCTTCACAGGAAAGCAATGAATTGCAAGCCTCTAAATGAGCAAAAAGGTAGGCAGAAGCTTGATCTTAGCATCAGTTTTGCCCAAGGCCCTGTGGCATTTACATCATTACAAACCAGGAATTGCATCTGTCCTAATTCAGACATGCCACTATCGTACAATGAACGGGTGATGTGGACAGCCCTGTGACAAAAGCATGAGCGAATCTCAGTCTCGAGACACTGCTTAAACCACCTCATCTATTACCCAAACAAGCATTTTCTGAAAGAAGCACTTGCATTTTGGTTTTAATGGATGTGCCTCTCATCAAATCAGAGGTTAAAGCATAGGAATGTTTCCTTAAAAATTGCTATCTTCCAGACCAAATGGCTGAGATTGACACAAGGTACGTGGAGTACGTATTTATAGAGTAATCACAACTATTATTTGTTTCCAGATCTAATGCACCAGAACTTGGCTTTGGACATATGTAGCAGCAGTCTAGCATTTTCCTGAAGTATTTCTGTCACAGTGATTCATCCACGATGGTGAAAGCATGTCTGTATTTCAGAGCATCCCTGCTTTGGGAAACCAACACTTCAAGAACAGAGGGGCAAAAAAAAGACTGAGAGAGTAAAACATTGAGAAGGTCATCAACAGTGAGGTTTTCTGCAGACATCATAGGAAGGGAATAGGTAGATTGAAAGGGGAGAAGGCAGTGCCTGGTGAAAGAATTCAGGGAAGCTGAATAATACCAGTGGGGCTGCATGGAAGAAGCTAAATCTCTCTGTTATTTTCTGATCAAAAGGAATC
The DNA here is from genome assembly GCF_017976375.1 of Cuculus canorus. Taxonomy (NCBI): domain Eukaryota; kingdom Metazoa; phylum Chordata; class Aves; order Cuculiformes; family Cuculidae; genus Cuculus; species Cuculus canorus. The sequence goes on along the minus strand of NC_071402.1, from coordinate 134,110,638 downwards.
TGTTGAACTCCAAATTCACTGAAAAGTAATGAGCTAGTGCTTCAGAGAGGGGTTGAAAACAGGGAGGTGGGGCTGCTTGCATAGTTTTGCTTGGCATAGTTTCATTGTTCACAAAAATGAGGTGAAAAAACAATATTCTAAAACTCTTCCCAGGCAGTTATTAATTATTTCTCTCCCTTGAATTACAACACACACAAACATGAACAACCCTTCTGGTTATGTTGGTCTGGAGTCCTGTCCAGGCTTTCCGTGTGGAGTTTATGAGGGGCTGTCCCACTGTGTGCATGTTGAAAGTCTCTCCCTTTGGAAATGCATTTGGGCTGGTGCCTTGAAGTGACATTTGAAACTTGCCCATGCTTCCTTGCTTTTTTTTCCCCTTCTTGTTGTCAGGCTCATCATGCTGAGTCATATCTGCAGCTAGATCATAATGATTATCCTGAAATGTCAGCAGCTGCTCTTTTCACCCCCATATGGTGCCAGATTTAGGATGAGGTTTCCCTAATGCATGAACAATGACTATAATTGTGGTTTTTGACAACCAAGGTATCACAGAGATGTTATTCTGTTGTAAAGAAACTGCATTTCCAGAGCTGTAATGAAGGGGTGGGTCATACTGACCCATATGTTTCTTTGTATTTCACCCCAGAAAAGTCTATGACATAAGTGAATCCCTGTCAGTGTGCCTGTTGGACATCGGATGTTGTTTGACAGAGGAAACAGCTAAAAGCTTTAGCAGTTAATATCTTCCTATCTGTGAGAGCATTATTTGCCTAATTCCAGAGATGATTGCTTCACAGATAAAAAATTGTCTCTACCTTCTAGTCTCTTAATTCATATGTAATTTCCCTGCGGTCCTCAGATAGCTCTGCCTTCTCCCTTAGTGCTGATTAAAGTTAACAGCTCTCTTTAAAAGTCAACTAAAAAAAAAGGTACTGAGGTACTACAGAAATAAAAAATAAAAGCCAACAAACAAACAAAAACCCCACAATCTTGTAGCAGTTCATAAAAGTAATGAAAAACTAAGGATCTGTCTCTTCTTTCGTTTATAGATGTGCATCAAAAGTATCTCCACTATCTAGTATGTGTGGAGATAGAAGATTATGGAGCTGTGTCAAAGAGAGCGGAATCTAGCCCTGGAACCTCCATGCTGTATTTTAATGTCAAACAAAGCAATAAGACATAAATGAAAGATAAGCAAGTCAAAAATCCTGTAAGGGCAAAAGCAGGGTGAACATGATTCACTATTGTTGAAGACTGGGAGAAAAGTCACTGAAGCTGATGGAAATAACCACCACCCTTCATTTGAGATAACAGAGCCAAGTAAGTTCTTTGATGAGGTAATACAGGTTTCCAAGACAAGGTACACCCTAGATCTTGAATAAAGTGGGCAAATGCTTTGGGTAAGGGTGTATTTGTGTGCATGCATGTACAAGAAAACAAGCTGGCTGAAACAGAGAGAGAAATAAGCTCTAAACACAGCAGCTAACAGGAAACTATCTAGGCATGAACGCCTAAAGGAAGAGCTTATCAGGGATACTGAACAAAAAAAAATGTGATGCTATAGGCAAAGATACTGTCTTTGGTGGTTTGATTGCATCTGCAGTGAAAGGAAGGGAAGTTTGCATGTTCTTTATAAACAGGTAGAACTGCATCCAAGAAAGGCCTGACTCCATTAATGATTTAGCTTCCCAACCAGAACAAGCTCTGATTTGCGGCAATCTGTGTCAAAGGAAGGAGTCTTGCAGGTAATGAAACAGACTAAGGGGAAAACTATGGACAAACCTACACTGTCCTGAGAAAGCTAAGAATGTTGTAATGAAATCTTCTTATAATGAATTAAATTTATTACAGTGTAATGACTCAAAAGCCACACGTACAGAAATTATTGAAAACCCAAAATGCTTTAACAGATAGCAACACTGACACCAACCATTTTTCACTAAAAGAAGCTCTCCTGAAACTTAAACTAACCCTCAGGAATGAGCCTGAGAAAAAAAATACTACTGCTTTGTAGGACAAGATGTTCAGGTTCAGTGAGACTAAAGTGGCAAGTGAGTTCTACAGTGTCCTTCTAAGAGAACAAAGACTACCCAGATTCAATACATAGGTCCTTAGGCTCCATTCTCAAAGCTAACTTAGACAGCTAAGCCCTTCTTAGGTGCCTAAGATCGCATCCCCTCATTCTCCCAAAACAATCAATGAGACTGAATTTTACGTACCCAATGGTACAAAGATGGCAGATGAATCTACCTATTTTGCCAGTTTCAACCCTGCCTGCACAAGCCGTTCCACTGAAGCTGCCAGAGGATGTGAAGACTAGTTGGAGAGATGAGCACAGGGATGACCTCTGCATTAACCTGAGTTGTACGTGTTCTACACTTCCCGTGTAGATCAAGCAGTACATGTCATCCTCCTGATTCACAGTTATTTTGGATCTCTAGTGCTAAAACCATACTGCACTTCCACAGCTGTAACTAAAAAGCAAAACTCTTCTGACTGGAAGCTGTTCTGATCCTTCATAAATGAGACACAGAAGAAAATCTGTAGAATGCCAAACATCCAGTTGCAGTTGGATTTTTTTACACATCTTTATTTTCCCTGGGTGACTGTTCTCTGGGCATCTTGTTTCATCCACTTAGATTATCTTAGATTCATCCACCTCCTGGGATTTAGCTGTCTAAAGGTTGAACATCTAGGATAACTCATTGTCTATCCCTCCATGGTTAAGGAGGTAGATGTTCACTTCAAGAAACATGTCACTATAGCTTAACAAAGGAATCTAAGTTAGATATCTCTGAACAAGAGCACGGTCTGTCTTTTTCCATTGACTGAAGTGGGAGTCTAAAGAACTAGTCAGCCTAAGCAAGTGTTCAAGGCCAGGTTGGATGGAGCCTGGGTAGTGACTTTGGGACAGCATAAGTCAAGTGTCACAAACACTACTTCTTGTGTATTGAGACATGGTGCATTGTCAAGTCGTTCTCAAGGGCATCTGTGGTTATTCATGTAACCTTTCTTGTGTGTGTCAAAAATTAAACTGTCAAATGGAGTGAACTTATGAAAATACAAGATCTGAGAAGAGCTCTCAGAAAAAAAAGCCATTGGGAAGGCTGCTTGGGTGTCTTACTTGATGAACAAACCTCATGTGGCTTCTCCCCATGAAGGAGGACTACTTGTCATTCAGTATTCCTCTCTCATAAAAAAAGTTGCATGTTGGGGGGGGAGGGGGGAAAGAAAGAAAGAGTACCTGTCTCAAAAAGATGTGGCTTGTTTAGGAGGTTAGACTTGAGCACCGTGGTTGTCTGAATGAAGAGGAGTAAAATGAGGAGCAGAAAGAAATGAGAGCATTCTGATCTGTCTGCCACTCTGTAAGGGGTAATAGGAGGTTGTTTTATTGTTCCTCCAGCATAACATACAAGAATGATTTGTGATGAGGCAGAATCTAAGGTAAATACCTCTTGCTACAGTACTTTGCCTTCAGATATCTTAAGAGTTAATCTGCAGTGACTGTGCTTGCTGTAAATCAGAGGCTGTGCCTTTGCATTTGGAAGTCACTATTATTATGTTAAAGGGTGTATGCTTACATAGTTCAAGTATGGCATTTGGAAAGAAGTAATTTCACCTCAGAGTAGAAGTTTCCCTGGGGCACAAATCTTCAACAGGGAAATTTTGTATGTGTACTTTGACAAACGCATGCCCACTGGGCATGTGCCAAATTATGCCTTTGAAGCCATGGAAGCCTGGCTGTGGGAACCTAGAACCTTGAAGAGTTTCTCAAGGTAGAGGAAGCACAGCCAGCTGGACTCATTTTCTATAGACAGAAATTTAATTGCTCACTAGTAGCTACTACATTAGAAGAGACATTGTTTTAGAGAAGTAGAACATGCTGGTGTGAAGCCCTTGTCACAGGAGGTGGATGGCAGCCTGACTGTGACCCACCCAGATCCCTCTCTTTGCACACTCTTTTTAATTCCAATATTTACTGTCACAGTAAAATGTGATCATAACTATCAGAACCAATACATAGTTGTTATTGCTCAGCACCTGCCAAGAAACTGTAACTGCTCTGCTTTTCAGTGCAAACCAGTTGAGCAAAGAACAGTTTCTGTAGAGCTAATGCGTATCAATTCAGCAGACTTACAAACATGAAACTAAATCTATGTAGTAAAATAGAAGTACAGCCTCTTCTACAAGAAACAATTTATTCTTACAACCCACTGATGGCTGAGGTCCCTCTTCCTCATTCTCTGAGACATAATCTTGCAGCCCCAAGGGGCAGGCTCCTCTTTGTAGTAGCAGATACATGTCTTATGCTCCATGAGCTCTTTTTTTACTTCATCCTTCTCCAATGCTCTCAAGTAGGTCCTACGTCATCCTTAACTCACACAGATGAATACACATGCATTATTTCATCTGTCCACAAGAAGAGACAGAAAACTGGACTAAAACATTGCCCCATCCAACCTGGCCTTGAACCCTTCCAGGGAGGGGGCAGCCCCAGCTTCTCTGGGTGACCTGTTCCAGTGTCTCACCACCTTCATTGGGAAGAATTTCTTCCTAATATCTAATCTAAATCTTCCCCTTTCCAATGTAAAGCCATTCCGCCTTGTCCCATCACTACACGCCCTTGTAAAAAGTTCCTCCCCAGCTTTCTTGTACCCTTAAGGTACTGGAAGGTTGCTATAAGGTCTTCCCAGAGCCTTCTCTCCTCCAGGCTGAACAACTCCAACTCTTTCAGCCTGTCCTCATAGCAGAGGTGCTCCAGCCCTGGGATCATCTCTGCAGCCCTCCTCTGGACCTGTTACAACAGTTTCATATCCTTCTTGTGCTGGGGACTCCAGAACTGGACACAACACTCCAGGTGGGGTCTCATGAGAGTGGAGTAAAGGGGGAGAATCACTTCCCTCAACCTCCTGGCCACTCTTCTTTTGACGCAGTCCAGGATACAGTTGGCCTTCTGGGCTGCAAGTGCACATTGCTTGCTCACGCCAAGCTTCTCGTCATAAGTCACATGTTACTGTACTTATTACGATACTGTTTTTCTATCAAAGTCTTCGCTTTATAGAAATAGCTCTTCAGATAATAATAAGAAGCTATACTGAGGGAAATGACCTAGTGAAAGGGGACTCAGGATATACCTTTATCACTACTCTGAGGTCAGAGCTAATTGGCAGACAACAAAGCTTACAAACCCAAAAGTTGATCGCTGACTACGGTTTTTCTCCACTGACAAATGAGCACACATCTCCCTCTGTTACTCTTATGATTTATTTTTACCTGCATGCAGACCTCAGATAAGATCAGCTCATCATCATGTTGAACTCTGTACCAACTCCACTATACAGCTTATGATCTGGACAGAGAAGGAAGAAAGGGAGATAAAGCTTCCTTCCTTTTCACATGGGGAACAAATGCTCTGATCCACAGAGAAGTTTAGGTGCTTTGGGTCTGATAGGTCAGACTCATAACGACATGGAAATATCTTCAAGCACCAGCTAATCTGCTGTCTCCATGCACATCTCTCACTACACAGTAAGGGTGAAGTAACTAGACCTGTTGCACTACAGGTTAAATCAGTGCTGCCTTTGTATCCCAAACATCGCTACCAAAAATGTGGTCCTGCAGAGTGACCTGCACTGGGGAACTGGTGAAGACTGAAAAGAATCCAGAAAAAAAAAAAAAAAAAAAGAAAAAGAAAAACAAAACAACCTCCCATATTTTAAACCAGATGAGTTACCTTCTCAAGGATACAATCTCATGGCAATGGAGTTGGTTACACTGGCTCAATTTGCTCGTATAACTACGCTTTGGATCACATCATCCTGTGTATGCCCTGGGTAAGAGTGCACACAAGGACAGTCACTGCTCTTCAACTGAGACACAATAGCCTGTTAAATTGTCATAAACTGATCATAAGTCTGAGTCCCAAATGGCTTACCCGAGGTCACCCAGCAGTTTGAGACACACCCAGCAACTGAACAACATCCCCAGAGTCCAGCCCAGTGTCAAATACAATGGCACTTTTCCTCCTTAATTGTGACCAATTGTCACTGTCTTCTGGTGGGTATAACCAGGAGAAAATGGACATGGGAATGAACTGGGTCTGAACAGTGAGCCCTTCCAGTTTCAGCTGAGGCATGTTGGCAAGAGTTCATCAGGAAAACTCCACTGTTCCACCAGGCCCTGCCTCTCCAAAGGCAACAATTAGATATTGTTGAACAACTGAGAGAAAAGTTCTTGTGATACATGAAGGTGTTGCTGCCAGACAGCACGTTTCAGGGAGAGTGGGTATCACCTGCAGAAATAAAAAGCATTTTTTAACCAGAGAAGCTTGATCAAGTCAATGCCTTTCTTTCCTGTGCATCAGAGTGGTGGAGTGCTGTGCTTAGTGCTACACAGTGCATAGTTTATTAGCATTATATTGATCTGAAAAGCTACTAACGCGGGAGATGAAAAAATTAAATAGTGGGGCAGAAGGATCCAGTGTTGGAGGAATGCTGCTTTCCACAAGTCATGTAAACCCTAATTATCGGACAAAGGGCTCTATTCTTCCCTTGCATCTAAATCCCCTTCTTTTGCTTCTCTTTCCTTTAACTGTACTCCTTTCCACCCTCCAGTTTGCAGTAGCATATACAGAGCCTGACGAAAGCCCACACAAATCAATGGCAATGCTCCCATTGACTTCAATGTGCTTTGTAACAGGCAAAGGGAGAAAAGGTGATTATTTTTCCCTTCCAAATGACAAGCCCCCCCCCAACAATCCATACAGTAGTCATAAGTGCTTTATATTGTACAGTGCATGGGCATAATTACTCCAACCCTCTAAACAGCTAGCAGCAGTTGGTCTTTCTAATGCCTGGAAAATTATTTTAAATAGACTTCATATCTACAAAACAGGATTTTTTTTAGATTGCAAATACCTAGGGTCAGATCTCAGCAGTGGTTACCAGCATATCTACACTGAATTCAACAAGGATAGTCGATTTGCAGAACTGGCCCATACCAGCACCTGCTGCATAGTCAAAATTATTTTAATATCCATGACCTGTTCTCTCAAAGCCATAAAGGTAGGGTCAGTCCTGCTATTGCCCTTCAGCCAGTTATCTAGGCATGATCTTGATTAATGACTCATCTAGCTTTTCTTCAATTTCAGCCAGACTGTCATTCTGTCTTTACATCTCCATCTATCTTTCCTACTCTACAATAAGGCACAAAAAGATTCTTCCACTTCTTCCCCTTGATTCATTGGTGTGAAGACTTAACTGTGAAGAGTAAATATCCTAGGTGTACTAAAAAGTTATCTTCTTTGCCCTTATCACTGCCTGCGAGTTTGTCTGCTTGACACCGGGCCATGATACGGAGGGGGGAAAGGCTGTCACTGATTCGGTACATTAGCATGCTCTGGATAGCTAAAACTTTGTTCTTAAGAGCTGCATACTTTTTTGGCAACATTTGGACAAAAATGATCCAATGGTCTTAAAGTTTAGATCACATGCAAATACTTTTATTGAGAACAGTGTTTGGAATACTCTCTTTCTAAATCTTCCACTAAAATACGATTTGTGGCTGTTCTTCACAACGTCTGCCTGATTAAACATCCTTGAAAAGAAACATGGATGGGATTGTAATAAAGAAAAAGAAAAAGGTTTCTTTTCATCAATAATTAAGTAGCAATTAAGCATAATTATTACAACTTGTATCTAATTTATAGTATCTGTAGAATGAACAGATGCAATTTATCCTCCAATGATCAACAGTGCTTGGTTTAAGCAAAACCACCTTACACTTCCCTTCGCATTTACGACAGAGGAGGACACTATGGATGGCGAGTGTGTCTGCCAAGGGGTGGGAACATTCAGCTGTGGGGAGGAACTGCTCAGTCATCTGGAAGCATGTGAAAAAATACCTGTACAGACAACATAAGCTTTTGCTACTGTATTTAGCAGAAGAATCTTTCCTTTCTGTCAAGTGATAAAAATCTTCAGGTTTTCAACCTCAAGAATGAAGAGCTCTAATTTCTGGACAGCTGGTACAGTAACTCTGTTCTGTCTTGCAGAAATGTACCCATGTGCTTTTTACTAAAATATGATTAAAATTGCTCAGGCGATTTTCATGGGGGTGGCTGGAGGGAGTTCCTCATTAACAGGCTAGGAAAAATTACGTAGTTTACTGAGTAACCCACAGAGAAAAAAAAAGATTTTGTTGCAAACTCTGGGTTAATTAACTCCACAGTTTTAAAATACTTAGGAAACACAGGCATGATCTTGGTCTGTCTGGAGACAGCTAATGTCACTACTTTCTGCCATGGATGCTTTCAAATAAAACTGCTATGAAATTTTCTTTGTTGTCTGGCCTTGCTTAAGGTCCGTCTGAGCCATACATGACTTGGTTGTAAAAAAGTCTTACATACAGCTGATTACCACAGAGCTATGTTCAGAAAATTGAGTGATGGGTGGCTACAAAAGCACCTTAGAAAGTTCTCTGGAATCAGTATAAAACAGATAAATTTACAGACAAGCCTTTACCATTTGTGAAACAATAGCAAATTCATGCACCAGGCCTCCTGCGAAGGTGACCTTAGGAATTGAGTTCAAGGAGAAGTAAAAACTTCACATTTTATGGACCCAGAATGTCCTTCACGTTCACAAGGCTGAATGCACATGTCCTGCCCTTACACTGATGCTCTACTAGGCTAAGAGTTGATCTCCCAAGCATTCCTGCTGCCTGGGAAAGAAGGTGCCCAAAGGGAGCTGCAAACATGCCCAGAAGGAGCTGCAATAAACTAGTCTACTAGTATCAGATGTAACCAGACTGAATCTAGAATTGCTTGTGACTTGAAAAGGTGAAAGAACCTGTTGAGATATTAAAATCTAGATTATTCAAGCCAGTGTTACTTTGGAGAACCGAAGAGGTCTGTAGCTTTCTCAGTGACAGAAGTCTCTCATTGCTAGTGGAAGCTGTAAAGTAAAGATTTCGTGGATTTCTTAGCCCTTGTAGGACCAATGTAAGTCTGTTCAAAAGACGGTTATGGAGAAAAAAACTGACAGTTTTAAACTGAAGTCGATGGTTTCCTGATGGAATGTACCATTAAAGTCTAGCTAATTGAAAGTGGTAATAAGGAGACAGATGCATATTCAAATGTTTATCTCTTTAATTTTCCAACACCTAATCTGTTAAATGAGTGTAATCAGAAAAGAGGCATTCTAATTCTTTTGTGGGGAAGAGAAGGCGCCAGAGATCAAGAGATAACCAGGCTGTGTCTCAAGCCATTCTCGTGAGACTTTGGTTGTGTTTGAACCCAAATTGGAGAGAAGAGGGGTTTTTAGGCACGGTGTTTGCCAGAATTCAAACAGCAGACACACTTCTGCTCTCACGGCACAAATCCAAACTATGGACATTATAAAAAATCATGCCTGCTTATTTTGCTTTGGTTTACATAAAGGTCTTTCTCACACACATATACCTTGAGGCTGAAAGAACAATAAGGTTGTGAAGTTAGTCACTCAAAAGGTAGAAAGTGCCAGATGTGAGGTTACATATGCAACCCAAATTCAGTTCCTTATGTGAACTCATGAGCAGACATGCTTTAATTACATGGCTACAGACACTTTTTTCCACAGGACAAAGACAGTGTGAGCTTGGCTTCTCAGAGGAGCAAAGAGTAAGATCTGGATAGTCCTGAAGAAAGACAGAAATACCAGGTCTGCATGGCAAGAAATGGGTTGAACTACCCAGCTCTGCCCTGGACAGTGGAAGTGGGAGGCTGTGAAATGCCTTGCTGCCATGTCAACAGATTCTTTCCTGCCACCGTGCCAGTAATCTCCTGCACAGAAGTGTGAGGAGAAAGGGAGGCAGCTGGCTAGGACTGCAGCAGCATGACGTGCTACACACCATCAAGGGATCCGCTGACAAAATGGGGTTGACTGCAGCCGAGGTTGCTCCCTAGCCTATGACCCGTTTTGTTTTCCGTGGCGGTCTGGTTCATATTACAAGTACAGTACCGACAAAGTTGGGGTAGTGGGGTTTTTTCAGTTGTTCCGGCATTTGCTGGCAGTTCTGAGGGTTTTGTCACCTCTTCTCTAAATATTTCTTTGTTCAGCCTCATGCCTTTGAAACTTTATTCCCAGGTCTAGTCATCTTTGCTTTTCCAGCCCTCTGAAGAAAGTAGTCTCGATCTTGTAAGAAACTGTGGACTCATGTAGGCCTGAAGTTTTTTTTAGACCCCCGAATAATTGTTACAACTCCAATCATCTGCTGCCTGAAAACACCTCTGAGCGGCAGTGGGTGTCACAGATATTTGGGCTGACTTCTGCAACCACTTCAACGTGCAGGCACTGGCTTCCTTGAGCCCAAGACAAGTCACTGCGTTAAGGATGGTGGGGCGGGAAGCCCAGACAGAGGCCCTCATCTCCCGGATGATGGCAAGAGAGTGAGCCGGAGGGTCTTTAGTCTCGCCTGCCGCATCATTATTTGTCCCTTTCTGTTGGCAGTGAGGCACCTGGCGAGGGATGCCCGGGCTCCTCCGACGGAGCTGCCCTGCAAAGCGCTCTTTCCCTGGCCGGGACCACCCGATTTCTGCCGGGACCTCTCATGTGGGACGGAAGCCGCGGATGCCCCGGGAGCCACCCGGCCCCGCTGGCTCCTTCCCCCCCGCCGCCAGCCCCGTCTGACAGCAGCCGATCCAGCCCCATTGTTGTTTGCGAGCTGGTCTTTTCGGCTGAAGGGAGATTTAAAAATCAATAGTGAAGTCTTATGCCTGACTGCTTGGGCACTCATGGAAAAGCTGTTGGCCAAGGCCGATAAATCAATCCTCCTTTTTCTTTCTCTGTCCTGTTTGTTTCTTTTCCGCCTCCAGAATTTTCTTCCTTGCAGAAGGGAACCACATCTAAGAAGGTGCCACTTGGAAATACATCGTGCTTGAAGCCAATGTGCTAATTATAGATTAATAAGAGGTAAAACTCACTTGAAATGACACGGTAAAAAAACATCCAAGCTGATCAAATTTAGCATGTCATCAAATATATTATGGTCGCTTATTATAGTCCTGTGTTTAAGAGGACTCTGTGTAATCTTCTTCTAAACGCCATGACTCACCGGCAATGGCTTTTACTCAGAGAAGTGAAGTTAGAATTCATGTAAAGTTGTTTTGCGGTAATCTGGCTCTCAGACCTCTAAGAGTTTTTACAGTCCCAGTCAAGGTGGACCCATATTTGCAGCCTGACAGAGCAGCAGCCTGCAGACCGAACGAGCAAATGAAACGTAAGTGTTTAACAGGCTTCACACGTTTCATTTATTTGGATTTGAACTGAGGAGCTGAGCTGAGCCTTGAATCACCAGCGAAGGAACAGCATAATTACTTGTCATTATATTCATTCCGATTTATAAATAATGTTTCTGGCTTTACTTTATTCAATGCTTAATTTAAAAATAATGATTAAAAATTAGCCCTTGGGCTACGTGCTGGATTATAGCCAGATGCGTTATTACTTTCTCCTTGGGACTCCGGAAACATCTAAATGGACTGGGAGGGAAAATGAAGATTTCCCGCTCAGTGAGTTATGACGGAAGGACAGTACCTTGGCTTAGGCATTTCAGATTTTAATTGTTCTGAAACGACAAGGTTTTTCACTAGAATCAATACATAAACGTGGGAGAAATCACACTTGCTGAAGGGTCACACTTGCTTTGGGATCCTCCCTGCCTGGCACGCAGAGGAGCACCCAGCACTGCGTTTCTGTCTGTACACAAACACACACACACACACACGCGCGTAAAGAAATTATAGGCGGCTGCATATCTGCACAGACGCGTAAATTTTTCTAATATGTTTATATGTTCAGTGGCTGGAACAGCAGCAAAACAAGTGTTCCCTGATTTAGAGCGCTTCCCAGCTACTGCAAACACTGATGAAACAGAATCCTTATGTAGCAAATGAATAGTTCCCCCAAGCATACACACACACACACACAAAAAAAATAAGGAGAAAGGAAGAAAAAGAGAGACAGAAAGAAAGGAGAGGAAAGGGGAACTCGATTTATTCTCATTTGTTTATCTCTAGATTTTTTTTTTCCCCCTTTCTGCAAATTCATTTGAATAGCTTTCAAGCTGCAAAATGGAAATGTGGCTCCTGCCCTCTATTTCAGCAGCAGCGTCCTGGCAACAGAGCAATTTTCTATCATCAAGGATAAATGGCATCGAACAGAACATTCTGATAAAAAAGAAAAAAAGCTTTAGCCCAAGAAGCCCATGATTGCTGCCCTTCCTGTCTGTCATCCCTTTACAAAATCCTCTCCTCCAAACCTGAGCTGCATGCTGTCAGAGCTAATAACGTCTTCTAAAGAAAAGGGGAAGAAACAGCATTCATGCACAATGTTCCCATTTATTACATAGAGTGCTTATTTAAAAAATTGCAAATATCTTTGTTTGGTTCACTGCAAATTAAAACCAAGATGTAGGAAGTTACACGATGCAACAATTATTCATGTCACAGCAGAGCATCAAACCCTCATATCTTGCTTTTCTATTGGTTAATGTGTGTGTGTGTGTGTGCACGCCATGTGTGTAACGCAGGGAATATCCCTTGTTGTGAAAATAAAAACCACTTCAGGTAAGTCTGTGTTTTGTTGTTTTAGAGCGAGTGGGGGAGTCACTGCCGGGGAGCAGCTGGAAGAGGCCGTGCTTGTGCCGCCTTTGGGCTCCGTGGCGGCTTAAGCTCACTGGAAGCCTGTCGGGGAGGCTGCTCCGGGCACGGGGGGGCCTCGCTGGGGCCGCGGGGTCCTTCGGGGCTCCGATGCCTCCCGGTGCCCCTCAGCCGCGGTGACGGGCGCGGGGTGGCAGCGCCGGGGGTCGGGGCTGGCGCTCTCCGGCTCTGGAAGGATCCTGAGAGCCGATGTCCGAGAGGTTCGCCAACGTTAGAGATTATTGGGGGGGGGGGGGGTGGAAGCGCTCCCCCTCCTGCCGCCCCCAAGGACCAAGGCCGGGCACACAGCGAGGTGACACCGGCAGGGAGCGGCAGGACCCGCGGGGCACCGGCTGGAGGGGTGGGAACGGCCCGACCGGGAGGGCTAGAAGCGACCCACGGGGCACGGTGACTTCACGGGGTGCTTCACAGTGGAGCGTGGAGACGCGACACCTGGACGGGCTCGGGAGACGCCGTGACGGGGCACGGGGATGCCCGAGGATGCTCGAGCCGCCGGGATGGGCAGAGGGATGCCCAGGGATGCTCGAGCCGCCGGGATGGGCCCGGGGCTGCCGGGTGCGCCTCGCCGCCGCCCCTCGCACGGGGCCGGTGTGTCCCGGTGCCGCCGCGCATGCCCCGCGCCGCCGTCACGTGGCGGCCCGGTAAAGACGGCCGGTCCCTCCGCCGAGCCGCCCGCTCCCCCGATGACCTCGTCTCCCCGCAGCGGAGAGGAGAGAGGGGACCCGGGGCATCGCTCGGTCTCCCCGGGGGCTCCCGTGCCATCGGCGTGCCGGCAGGGTCCCGGTCGCGCCGGCCGCCCCAGCTCCGCTTCCCTCGAGGGAGACGCTCGGGGGGCTCTGCTCGCAGGGAAGGGCGGAGCAGCCCTCCAGAAATCGTCAAAAATAACCCTAAACCACCCGTTTAAAACGCCAGGGTCGGTTCTCACGCAGGCGGCCTGATTTTCATAGAATCCCTAGGTTGGAAAAGACCTTCGAGATCATCAAGCCCAACCGTACCTGTCCGCTACTAAGTCACATCCCTAAGCATCCGTAATTTTCTTCTCATCCCTAATTTTCCTCCATTCCTCTTCCTCAGGCACAAGGGCTGCACCACCACCGGCTCTTGCTCTGCACGGTGGGAGAGGCAGCGGCAGCAGCCCCGACCCGGTCGAAGAGAACCTTCGAAGTTTAGATCAGAGTCCCGAAAACTTGTATAAAAGTTATTTTATCCACGGGCCGCCTGACGAAAAGGAATCCGAAGACAGCACGCGTGAATCTTTTCCCGTATATTTTGTATATATGCGTGCATACAAGCAGGCGACCCCTTTAAACTTTATGTTAAATGGGAAGAAGTCCATGAAACACTTCTTGCCCTTTTCTGGCTGAGGGCTGCGGGCAGAGCGTTTGATTTATTCCCATTTTTTCAAAAGAATGGAGAAAGTCGCCCGATTAATAGTGGTATTATTATAATCTCCATTCTTAAACCTTGAAAGACCTTTGTAAACAATCGGCTCCTTCTCCCAGCCCTGTTCCCGCTGCCGCTTAGCAATGACTGGAAGATTAATGGGGCTTTTTTAGCAACACCTGTCTTTTTAAGCTGTCGACACAACCAATTAATACTTTTAATTATCACTACAAGGAAACTAACCAGAACCTTTCTGATTTGATTTGGCCGCTGAATTTTATCCCCTCTGAAACGAAGCAGCCCCGATGAGAGGCAGGGCGGCCGCGGGGGGAGGCGAATGGCTTTGCTTCGAGTTTATTTTGCCTCGGGCAGGATGGGGGAATTATTTGTTCGGGAGGGAAAAATTGTTTTCAGTTTCTTTCGCTTCGCTTTATCCTGCGCCTTTTGAACTTTCCTTCCATCCCTTACGAGAAGGGGAAAATAAAAGTGTTTGGTGACAGAAGTGTTTGGCGCAAGAGTTCCCCGGCTCCCCGAAAACTAGCTTCTCGCACAGGCGGGGAAAGGCTGCAGGGAGCAAGGAGCCGCTTAAACAAAAGTTACCATAGAGAGAATCGGGGGGGGTGGGGGGTGGTCCGACTCGCACCGAGTTCAGGGCAGTTTTTACGAGTTATTTCAACGAAAGAGCGGGGAAATACCGGGGCACCCGACCCCCGCAGGCGGTGAGACGGCGGGACGGAGCTCCCCTCTCACTGCGGGGCTGGGCTATTCCTATACTGCAACCTCATTTCCTCCGGGGTCCCTGATCTGCGTTGGAATAACCAAAGAGCCGAGCAGGAGATGGGGCAAAACACTTGGAAGGAAAGGGTGTTTTCCGTTCAAACGGCACGGGAGCGATTAAAAGTTCGCAGACGCCTGCGAACGGTGTCGGCAGGCACCGTCCCCTCCTTGTCCGAAGTTCCCCTTCTCACTATAGGGTGTGTGGGTCTGCGTGCCCCCTTCCAGACCTACTCAAAGTGCTAGGAAATGAGGCTGCCGGGGGACCCCCGATCTTCTCCTGGGGGGATTGCACAGGATCTTGCCCCCCGCTCCCGTGTTTCCCAAGGCAGCTTGAAGTGGGCAGCAGCGTGCGGGAACGGAGCGGGAGCACCCAGCTCGGGATGCTTAACTTCGGCCCACCCTCGATGGGCTTTCCCCTCTCCCCCCAACCCCCAGCTACCGCATGTGCGTTGCTGGGAGTTCCTCCGATCGAAAGTGGGGACCTGGGGAGCAGAGAGCGTTGGTCTTTAGGTTAAACAGACACCTCTCCCCCATTAAAGCACCCCGTGCTGTTCCTCCTCTGTCCTCCTTTGTGTTATTTCTCACACCGCCCAGGCCTCGCAGAGTTGTGCCGTGAAGGCGATGTCCCACATTAAAACAATATGAATTCGCGGACGGATCCTGAATATGAATGAGGTATGTGGTCGTATGACTGCTTTTAAGCTGTACTACTCCGAATATGGCTTTAATTAAATGTCTTCCGGCTCTAAAAGATTACATGTTGTGCAAAATACATCCTAGCATGAAATTTACTTCCACGATACGAAATTAGGTTACTTATAAATGTCTTCATTTAAAAAGGAAAATAGCTTCTCCTCGTTCTGGTTTCTGTTTTGTTGAAGAGAGAGCTCCAACGAGGAAAGAGGGTTGGGATAATATATTTATAGAGGCACGTGTAACAAAACCTGCCAGAAGCAGAGTGGGTGAGGGCTGCTTGCTCAAATTCAGACAATTCACAAAACAGGCAAGTTAATCCAGATATGATTTGTTTCAGATCCAGCTGTCAGAACCCCGGGATACCTCCCGCGTCTTCTGCTGCAGCTATCTAATGTGCTTTTACCGCCTCCCCCACCCTGTCCCTTCATAGTGCATTTATTCCCTGGGAAGGATGCTCGGGAGTAGGGGGAGAGGGGTCAGGGCAAACAGGTGGAGAAAGGTGACGATCTCCACTCGCGAAAAATAAAAACAAATCTTGGCTGGCACCAGTTAATAGGGCAAAGCAGTTTCGCTCCGCCAGTGACACCGCACTCGGTGTCAAGAGCTTTCCCGCTCCGGACGGTGGACGCAGGAGGAATTCACGTTGCTGGAGGCGATGCTCCGTTTGTCTATTCCTTTTTATTCCCTCAGATTCAGGACCTCGCCTAGCTGAGTTTCTATAGAGAGATCAGATAATGGATCCCTCTGGATTACCTTTCTAAATTAACTTTTATATTTGTTTTTATAGTCCGTTGAGACCCTAACAAAAGAGGCTGTAGCTAGATACAGATACGAGATAAACACATAAAGCAATCTCATTACATGGGAATGAGTGAGGAATACTCTTTGCAATCTACTCTAGATAACGAGGCTGCCTGAAGAAACAACTGAAGCCGAGACATTTACTTCTTTTCCTATTAAATAAACCTCAATAACTGCATTGACTTCGCGCAGTGTTTACTACATTTCCATTCAATGCTTGGGTAAATGCATCCCTAAAGGTAGAGTAAATAATTGCACTGATCTCAACAAGGGAAATGTGTAGGCATGTGAAGTGTACTAAAAATAAACGAAGGCGAAACAGACTGAAATGAGAGGACATCTCGCTCGTTTGCCGCAATTAAAGCCAATGCTTTCTCTCTCTGTATTCCGAGGCTCCCCGGCCGGGGTGACTCGTTCCCAGCGGGTGCCAGCGGGACAGGACCGAGCTCTGCCCGGCCTGGCTCGGAGCTTACATCGGGGCACAAACCGGCTGTTGCCGCTGGAGAAATTGTAGCCTCTCTGCTGACTTAAGAGAGCTTCGAGTTTCCATTCGTCTCCGAGCCCTTCCAGAATGGGCACTCAAGAGCCGTGTTTTGGGGTTTTTTTCTTAAAAAAAAAAAAAAAAAAAAAAAAAAAAAAAAAAAAGGATGGCGTATTCTTCTGCCAGAAGAAGGGAGTTTTTTTAATTGTTGTTGTTTTTTCTTTCATTCGAAAAGAAAACAAAACAACAGAAGTCCCCGCTAAAAGCAACATCTCTATTTCAGCAGCACCCGGGGACGCCTGCCAAGTGAAAGCCTCCCAGGCGGAGGTCTGTTAACCTACAGCTGCGTTCGCGGAGGCTCCCCCCGACCGCAGAGGGACAGGTTCCCCCCACACCTCTCCCAAGGAAGGGTCCCAGCGGAGGGATGAAGGAGGCAAACCCACCCGTTCGGACTCCTCACGCGGATTCCGCACGCCGGGGCCAGGCTTGCCGGCTGGGCAGAACGGGGGAGACCTGTGCCCGGGGTTAGGGTTTCAGCCGTGAGGATGCACACCTGGCCAGGTGCGGGAGAGGCGGCCGCGCCCCTCCGCGGGGGTCCCGTCCCCAAGCTGGGCAGCCGCCCGCCTGAAGCCTAATTCCAATTTAAAGGAGATATTCACACACGCTGCCATACAAACGAGACCTTCACCCCCCATCAGGGAAAACGACCAAAGACAATAACACGACAAAACACTAACCAAACAAAAAGCCCCAGTCCCCGACCCTCTGCGGAGCCACACATTGAATGAATCTAGTTGTAAGGTTTTAATTACAGCGAAGGCTTCTCTACAAATCTGTACAAGAGACAGTGGCTGGTTCCCTCTGGATCTTTCCCCTTCTGACTCCTATTATTTTGACCCAGGCTACAACATAGAGAGCGGCGTGTGTGATCCATCTGCGAGGCTGGGCTGGGGTTTATCCCCCTTCCCCCCTTCTCCCGCCTCCCTGCCACTTCCTTCACACTCGCGGTATGGAAAGCCATTGACGCCTGCCTGTCTGTTATAATGTTAGTGGGTTGAAATCTAGAGGAGCCTCCGCTCCGCTCTCGCTCTAGCACTGGAAGCGCTCAAATTCCCCAGTCTCTCCTTAAAATAGCTCGCTTCCAGCTGGAGAAGGTGACCTCCTCCTGCGGGAGCCTTTGCTCACCACTCAGCTGGTATTAAGACGGCGACAATACGACACACTGGCAGAAAGAAACGAGCCCGTGTGTTTTGGGGCAAACAGGATCGAGAGACCGGGTTAAAAAATGTCGTCGGCAGATGAAAGGGGAGGCATTTTGTTGTAGCGTCTTTAGCGGTTGTGAATGTCGCTGCTCTGCCAGGGCAGGACCGTGCGGGGACACAAGGGGACACAGCCGCCATCCAGCCGAGAAAGAGTCCCGTTCCTCTGCTCAGGGACCCTCTCCGCAAAAATGTGTCTGGAGCGGATCTCCACCAGCTGGAATATTCTCCCACTTTACACTTCTCTCGAGATTTTCCCACCACCACTCTGCAGGAGACTCCCACTCTCTCCCGAGCGCCTTCCGATTGCTTTGTGCATTCCCTTTTGTTGCTAAAAAAAAGCAGGGGATCCCGCACTACCCCTTGCCTCTTCCTGCCCCCACCCTCCCGTACTTCTTTGCCCCTTTAAAAAATCCTATTGCAATATCCGCTTCGTGCAACTACACGGGCTTCCCGATGGAAAGAAAACGTACGTAGAAAGATCATTCCTGAAACAAGCTTCTCTCGGACTTTTCCATCCACCCTGGTCGGGGTGGGATAGAAAACACTCTCCGGAACTCTGCTGTGAATTGAGGAGGAGGGATATATATCCGCAGAGGGCATCCCTCAGCCCCTGCGCCCTCCTTCTGCTGGCATGACCCCCCCAAGGAGAGCCTCCTGGAGGAGAGCCTCTTGGAGGAGTTCCTCCTGACCAACGCCACCAGCCACCAACACACCCCTCAACAAACCCAATAAGAAGCAAAACGACTCTAAAGGGGGGCTCCGCTTGAAGAGTCCACCCGTGCAAACACCAGGCCAGGGTCTCCCGGGAAGGAGGGGATGAGAAATAAAACTGGAATGTTTGCTTTCCCCTGTTATTATTGGTGAACGCATGCATGAATGAATGAATGAATGAATGGAACAGAAGGTGCTCGGAGGCATATAGGAAGCCTCTGGCCGCTTATATTAACTTCCTATTATACCCTAAAAATAGAACCCCGTTTCCTGTTGTTCGTCAGCTCCTTCTAACTGTTGTGTCTGTTGTGTGACATCTTTCGGTTCACAAATGTGACTTTAAACCGCGCACACGCTCGTTGGTCTTTTGGAAGCATTACTCGCAAACATCATTAAAGCGACGCGGTTTAAGGTGACACGGAGGGCCGATGGCACGAAGTCACCCAGCCCTGGGGCACAGGGAGCCCGGGCGGGGGGCGAAGCTGCCCCTCGGCTCTCAGCCAGCCCGGGGGAGGGGAGGGCCTGGCCCTAATCCCGCTCAAGGTGCACAGGCCTCCCTGCCCTCCAGGCGAGCGAGGGCCACTTGCGGAGCTCACACTCCGCGGAAGGTTAAATCGGAGGGCCGGGGGTGCGCGGAGCAAGGTGCAGGGCGCATCCCTATCGTCCTCGGCCAGGTCTGCAGCATCCCCCTCTGGGAGCTCGGGTTTGGCAGCGGAAGGAGCGAAGAAGCCGGGCGGAGGGGAGTCGCAGGCGATAAGATCCTGCTGCCTTTTCCCTGGGACAGCCGAGTGCTTCAGCCCCAGAGCAGCCCCCACCGCCCCCGAACTCGCCCCTTGCCCCAGCCCGCCCTGCCCTGTCCCGTTCCCGAGCAGCAAGATCGAAGCCAGGCAGCTCCCCCGATGGATTCCCGCCCCCACGGCTCCGCTCCCCTCTCGGCACTGCTGCCTGCTCGCTTTCGGAGGCACCTCAGTGCGAGAGGAACAGGAGGTGAGGCTGTCCGCCCCCTCTCCCTTTTCATGAGTCACGCACTCTCGAAACGAGCCCCCACTGCTCCGGTGCGTCCAGAGCTTTTGATTCAGGTCTAATTTCCTCAGAAGGAGTCCGGTAACGGAGCTGGGCTGCAAGCAAGCCGGAGCGGGGGAGGGCAGGTGCCCGGCAGCCCCTCCCCAGCGCCAGAGCTCAGGCCCGGGCTCTGCTGCCCTTCGGAGAAGAAATACCCCTGCAGCTGCCTCTGCCAGGGCAGTGCTCGGGCCCCTATCGCCTCCCGCTGCCATTGCGGGCAACGGGAGGAGAGACAGGGTGGCGGGGCAAGGGGCAGCTCCTCCGAGCCGTGCCGAGCCGTGCCGAGCTGCCCGGCCCCACCACCCGCCGTGCCCCGGCCCTGCCGCCCTCCCCCTCCCAGCATCTTTCGTGCCAGAGGCCACGGGGAAAAGGAGGACGGGGGGGAGAAAAAGAAAAGAAAACAATAAATATTGACAAGCAGCGTGACTCCTTGCAGCCGAGTCATTAACATCGACCAATCACTGGCAGCTCCATACCGGGAGATTTGCCTAATTAAATTGGGGAAAATTATCGGTGTGAGGCTGGATGGAGTCAACTGTCCTGACGGCAGACGAGGATGTGTGAGCGCGGCAGGGAAGAGCCGCGCCGAGAGCCCAGCGCTTCCCCCGACGGCGCCCATCGACGGCCCCGCAGGGGCTCCCGCACCCCACCGTCCCCAGGCCCGCACCGGGGACACCCGCTCGCCCCGCTGCAGTTCTCCGTCAGCTCTGAGGAGCGAGGGATGCACATGTACTTTTGCTGCCTATAGAAAGGAGCGGCTCCCGCAGACTCTCCCTGCCTTTCCTCCTTCTTCTTTTTGTTTCGCCTTGCCTGACTCAGACGCCTTTTTTTTTTTTTTTTCCGTTCGCTAAGGCGGCAGATAGGTATTGTTTTAAACTGGTCTCCTCTCCCGCCCAACTTTCCCCCGTGCCTTGGTTAGCATCCATTATACTGCAGGAATTATTTCGAAATAAGAAAGCAACGTGTTGCAAACGCTCCTCAGCCCTTTTTCTGACACGTTTTGTTATGCATGCTCTCGCTGCTGGAGAAAATGCTAGGATGTGCACCTGCGAAAAAACACCTTCGTGATGTTAACAGCAAGCTGGAGGGTATAAAGCAATAAAACTGCCAAATGTACCTGTTCTTATTATGCACATTACCTACACCTATGAATAAACAGTTCCAGTAGGAATTCTTTCCCTTCTCTTCCCCTTTCTCTATATTTTTATTCATTGTAGGTTTGTAAACGCCTGGATCGGGTTACCCCTTCGCGTGTTAAAGTGGAACTCTTGTTAAAAGCAGGAGAACAAGGCAAGACACTTACAACTGCATTCAGAGTTACTGAACCGACTCCAAGGGCTCAAAAAGTGAAACAACGGGGAGAGGGTGGGTAAGGGGGCACAAAACATCCCAGCCGTCCAGGAAAAAAAGACACCCTCCCAAACATCCCTGAAATAAGCCAGCTGAACCATAAGCACCGAGAGACGCTGTGTTATGCTCTGCCGCAGACCGAGCATCGCTTCGCATCCCCCTTCCTTCCCTCCCACCTCCCGTGGCCGGTGCCGTATGCAAAGAGGGGGCTCGCATCCCCCAGCTTCCCAGAAGTAAAGACCCAACTATGGAGAAACAAAACCCAAGAAAAAATGAAGAAAGGGAAAAGGG
This sequence comes from Cuculus canorus, assembly GCF_017976375.1. Taxonomy (NCBI): domain Eukaryota; kingdom Metazoa; phylum Chordata; class Aves; order Cuculiformes; family Cuculidae; genus Cuculus; species Cuculus canorus. The sequence goes on along the minus strand of NC_071402.1, from coordinate 134,089,127 downwards.
AGGGAGATCCCTGGAAGAAAAATCAAACCCCTCTAAATATTTCCAAAAGCGACGATTTAAAAGAAATTCTGCAAAGCCTAGAATCCAATCCTCAGGCACTGTCGCTGGGAGAGGCAGTGTCAGGACCTGCGCTCGGTCTGGGGGTGTCTCTGGGCTGTGCGGGGTTTTGCAAGCGGCGGCTGTTGGTGCCCGTGTTGGGTTTCAGATCCCGAAGCCTCCAGCCCGTTTCCCCATCCAGAGCAACTTTCGGATCTCTCTATGCTTAGCGAGTTCCGCCGGGTCCTTCCTACCTCAGTCCTCTCCGGCGGGGTCTGTCTCTGGAGTTCATGCTTAGCTGGACGCGAGGAGATTTAAGCGAGGGAAAGAGGGAGGAAAAAAGAGAGAGGGAGTGAGAGAGAGAGAGAGGGGAGAGAGAGAAGAGGGGAGAGAGAGAGATCCTCCGTCGTGCTGGATCAAACTTAATTTCTTTCCCCAGTCCATCTTTGAAAGAGAAGTGGTAATACCACCTGGATGTTCGGATATAAATCCCCTTGCAAATAATAAATGGATTAATAATAACAAGGTATGAAGTTCTTTTTATAGAAAAAAGGAGAGAATTGAAACTAAATGCGGCAGTTAGACAACCATTTTGATAAGAGGATAATTGAGGCGACACTGGTGTATAATTAGAGGATAATTTATGCTATATCCACTTTTATTCCACCTCCCAAAATAAACCCAGTCCATAATCATTACAGGCAAATTGTTCTGAATTTTATAGCAGCAATTTGAACAAAGTACTGCAGTTAATCATGGGAGATTTTTGTGTATTCCTGATTAGAAGTCTAATTGCCTCCTTCCAGAAAGTAAAAATAACTGTAAAACGACTCTATTTTTATCATTAACAATGTTGACAATAAAATAAAATCAACTGGAATTGTAATCTAAAGACAAATTTAGGGCGCAGGCACTTTTTATTTTTTTTTTATCCTTGGGTCGTTTATATCCTAATCAAGCTTTTGCCAAAACCGCCAACCGCACGTAGCCATTTGCATATATTTGAAAGCGATTACGGGAGCTGCTGCTGCTTCTTTGAGCACGGAAAAACGCGGTGCGCGTCGCTTCGCAGCACTGAAAATACCGCGCAAGGAGGGTGGGGGTGTGGAGGGGGTCGTGTAAAGGGGGAGATCCGTGATTTTGGAAAGGGGGATGGGGTAAGGGCTTCCTTTTCCCCCACCGACGCTCGAGGACGCGGACCGCGCAAAAGCGCGCTCCGCGGCCCCGCGCGCCGGTGGGGGAAAAGTGGGGGGGGAAAAAGGGGGGCGGGCACGGCGGGGCGGTGACGTCAGGGGGGTGAGTGACCAATGAGGGAGGCGCTGCCCTCCGGAGACGAACCATTCGACTTGTGCGCGTCCCTGCCCTTCAAGTCGAAGCTCGGGAGCCCCAACTTTCCCGGCTCCCACCACCCCCCCCCCAAAAAAAAAAAACAAAAACCAAAAAACCCACCCCACGCGGAGGAGGAGGAGGAAGGGGGGATGAAGCGAAAGAGCGGCGTAAAAAAGCGGCGGGAGTAGCCCGCCCTCCCCCTCCACACTCCCCGCAACACCGCCCTCCCCTTCCTCCCCTCCCTCAGTGAACGAGGCCCCTCGCACAACGGCTTCTTGGAGAGGAAGGGGGGGGGGAAGGAGGAAAAAAAAAAAGGCGGAAAAGAAAAAAAAAAAAAAAAAAAAAGAAAAGAAATTAAATTAAATCACCGCCGCCTCTCCAGCGGTGCCGCGGCGGGTAAGGGGAGCGGCGGTGCCTGGGCAGAGAGGAGGCAGAGCGCGGGGGGCGAGCCGGGGAGCGCCGCGCTCTCCCTCCCAAACTTTGATGATGACCATGACTACGATGGCTGACGGGCTGGACGCGCAAGACTCCTCCAAATCCGCCTTTATGGAGTTCGGGCAGCAGCAGCCGCCGCCGCCGCAGCCGCCGCCGCCGCCCCACTCGCAGCAGAGCTCGCCGGCCATGGCCGGCGCCCACTACCCGCTGCACTGCCTGCACTCCGCCGCCGGCTCGCACCCGCACCACCAGCACCACCACCACAGCTCGCCCTACTCCGGCACCGCCGGCTCCTACAACCACCGCTCGCTGGCCGCCTACCCCTACGTGAGCCACTCGCAGCACAGCCCTTACCTCCAGTCCTACCACAACAGCAGCGCGGCCAGCCAGACGCGGGCTGACGACGCAGGTGAGCCCGCACCGCTCCCCCGGCTCCCCCCGGCCCCGGGCGCCCCCCGCTCTCCCCCGGGGGGCGCTGGGTGCCGCGGGCCTGCGGCTTCGGTGCCCGGCAGCGGGGCCGCCGCTTCCCCCCCGCCGCGGCACCGGCGCCTCGCCCCGCTCCGCGCTCCTTTGTTACGGCGGGACCGGCTTTAGGCAAAAATTCCTGCTAACACCTGAGGAGTGAAAGTTTCCAGGCGAGCGGGTCGCATTCCGCTCGGGGGCCGCCTGATTTATGTGTATCTTTTTTTGTTTTTTTTTTTTTTTTTTTTTTTCCCAGGGAACCGCTCATTTGTACGTATCCATCCGGAGGGGCACGGCGGGGGGGGGGCGGGGGGAAAGCATTGTTAAAAGTCTCGGACTGGTGATTCACTGACCACCAAACCGGCGACGCTAAGTCAATTAGCCGGGTAAAACCTGGATGGCCCTGGAACCGGGCATCCCTCCGTCCAGCCAGCGCCGCGCTGGATTTTTTGGTTTTAATGCTACGTTTCCCCCCCCTTCCCGAGGAAAGGCAGAGTCCCCACCGCTCTCGGACAGTTGTTTGTCCTCCCGGTAGCTCCCGGGCTGTGTCACGGTGCGCCTTTAAGGAGCCGGAGCCTGTGTGTACGCGATGGGGTTGAACGGGCATCGATGCTGGGGATGCAGGAGCCGTGGCAGCCAAAGCGCCCGCGTTTAAATAGCTAAAGAGGGTGATGTTTCAGCTGTGCTGTTTTGCTTGCAGATCAGCAAAAAACCACAGTGATTGAAAACGGTGAAATCAGATTCAATGGAAAAGGGAAAAAGATTCGGAAGCCTCGAACCATATACTCTAGTCTACAACTCCAGGCTTTAAACCATCGCTTTCAGCAGACTCAGTACCTGGCACTTCCAGAGAGAGCTGAACTGGCAGCTTCATTAGGACTTACCCAGACACAGGTAATTACTGGGAATCCCAGATCACTGAAACCCTGCTCGAGCAATAAAGGCCAAGCACACTACGATGCTCCCTAAACGTTTTGGCCTCCGTATGGGAACGGTACGAAAGGTAACGCACAGGGTGCCCATCTGTCTGTGACAGAGACCGTTCTGCCGCAGAAGGAGCTGAATGTACCCTTCCCGCAGTCTCCCTTTGCTGCCACGCGTAACGTTCTAAAATTGCCTATATTTTCGGACAATTCCAACACCGAGATGCGATTGCCCAGCTGTGAAAAGGAGGACAAAAGAAAGGCAAGGAATCGCTGGGCCTGATGTAGAGCTAAAACCAAGGCAAAGCTGCTTAGCTGCAGCCTATAGGTGGAGGAGAAGCAGGAACACGTTAGGAAATACCTGTAAAATCAATAGTTAATTCACCCTGGATGACTAACGCAAATGCAGCGGTTACCCTTGGGCAAAATGTACAAAAGGTGATAATAGATCTGGAGATCAAAGACAGCCGTGTACAAAATTATAGCAGGTTAAGCCATAGTTAAGTGTGGTTGGAGTAGCTGTGCCATTCTGCTAATTTAAGCTCGAAAGACACGTGAGGCGTTACAGGCTTCCCAGGCTGGGGTTTGCGGAGAAATGCAGGGATAGAAGGATCAATTCGGGTAAAATGTAATCATGTGAATTTATGAGCTTAACAAATAACTTCAGGATTTTATCATTGTCAAAGATAACAGTCGCTTCCAGCCAGCGGTTTTTAAATACTCAGCAAACGTTAATCATGGGAATAGAACTGATGGTTTTACAAATGGGATTTTAGTATCCTTAGCGTGTACGTTGTCTCTTCTTTGCAATCTCGCTTTCTCTCTCGCACGCGTAGATTCAGGGGCCCGATCCAGAGCATGCAGCTGGACAAGCACTCCTGCTTATGCCCTAACATCGCGTTTGCAAAGTTTACAAGGTCAAACACACACGTGGGAGGTTTTTTTTCTTTGTTTGCTTGATTTTTAAGGAATACATGCAAGTGTATGTCTTACATGTATATCATGTATGTAATAATTCTGATCTGCCAGTGTGGGCTCGATCCTTGCACACCTCATCGCCCACAGTGTCACTCCTTGGGAGTTCTGCTGGATTAAGAGCAGGATGAGACCCTAAGAAATTCTAATAACCAATTACTCTCTGATCAAAGAGAATTTTGCTTTCTTTAAGAACAACTTTTAAAATAAAGCCACAATCCTGCTCCCTTCTGCCTCCTCCCCTGTCACATCAGCAAGGACTGCTTGATCATGCATGTTTTCGGATGCGCGGTTTCTTTGTAAGATGCCCTTTGTCTATTGGCTCCTGTTTCCTGGCACAAAATCATATGATTGCCCATCTTCGACAACAGTTTGCCCAAATGATCAAATGACCTTCAAAATTCTGAACGAGGCGTTAAAGTAGGAGAGCTCAGAGCCTGTACTCTGTTTCAGCTGAATCAATATGGCCTGCCCAGGGAATAAAACGTTCCAGGTTAAAGCCTCCATCTCTCTCGACTTCCAGCTCGGCTCTGCCTCTCCTGTTCCCTCCAGTTATATCCAGAGCCCCAGAGGAGCGGTATCTACCTCTCCTTCGCCTCTCCCCGTCCCCAGCTTCACACCCGACCTGCTTGGGCTCTCAAGAGCAAACCCTTGGTCCCAGGATCTTCCCTGCCGTGCCTTGGATGCTGTCGGCAGCCTAATATCTGCTACGTTTTGGTTTACAGGTGAAGATCTGGTTCCAGAACAAACGCTCCAAATTCAAGAAGCTGCTGAAGCAGGGCAGCAACCCCCACGAGAGCGACCCTCTGCCCGGCTCCGCCGCCCTCTCCCCTCGCTCTCCGGCTCTGCCTCCAGTCTGGGACGTTTCAGCTTCTGCCAAGGGAGTCAATATGCCTCCCAACAGCTACATGCCTGGCTATTCTCACTGGTATTCTTCTCCACATCAAGACACAATGCAGAGACCACAAATGATGTGAATTGTCCAAGAGAAATAATCTCCCAAGGACGCCTCGTCTCGACATGGCAAGAAGTTCCCCTGCTTCGTCACGCCGTGCCAGCCAGCAGGCTCTGTGTGAACTTGTAGATGCGGCAAAGAGACAGAGTGGCTTTATTTTTTTTTTTTTTTTTTTTTTTTTTAAGTAACCTCAGCGATTGATCTTGAACAGAAAGACACAATTTTCATTCTGGCGCACAGAAGACACTTCTCTTTAGGATATTTTCCTTTGGACTCCAAGGCACCAGCCTCTTTCTCTGTGGAGTATACGGCAAAACAAACTTTTTACAGACTTTGCCCACAAGAAGAACCTGAATCTACCATGGCAGCCGTTTTTACTTGTTTAATGTCCTAAAGACATTCCATGATGAAAGAGAGACTAATCAAAGCTCCTTCATTTTTATTCGCCGAATCCGGACTGGAGGGGGGGGGGAGGGAATTAAAACTGAGAAGAAGGGATTAAAAAAAAAAAAAAAAGAGAAAGAAAAAAAGAAAAAAAAAGTGAGGGGAAAAATGAGAACTGGTTGACAAATGAAAATATACTCTAAGATTGGAACATTACCACGAAGCAAAACCTGCATGCTTTCTCAAAATGCAATGGGCTGCGGCTCAGAAGAAACCATCATCTCCCGCTAAGTGCACCCGCACCCGCACACACCCGCACAGCCGGACAGACTCCCGGAGACGAGAAGGAAGGATGGAGCGAGGGATCCGCGGCAGGACCCGCCGCCGCGGCCCGGGGCAGGAAGGTTCAGCGCTGCCTGACGGTGGTCTCATCCACCGAGCGAGAGGGACCTTCCCCCCCGAGCAACGTTTCTGTATATATTGTTGAATTTTAGTTGTATATATACTTTGTATGGTTTTGTCTTCTTTCATATATAGAGTAAAAGCCACAAAATGCCCGCCTGGCTCCTCTTTCCCCTCGCCTAAGCCGACCCCTCCTCCCCGCCCTGTCCCCCCGCAGCCCGCACGCACGGACACCGCTGCCGGAGCATCCGTCTGCCGGCAAAGACAGAAAAGAGGGGAGGGTGGTTTGGTTAACTTGTAAAGCAACGGCTAAGACAGGAGATCTCGAGACCGCAAAGATAAGCCTAGAAGAAGGTTCTAATCACCCGGCCGTTTCTGCTGCGATTTCGCTGCTCAGCTGAGCTGAGCTTTCTCGCCGAGGCTAGGCTCAGAGCCCAGCTTTTCTTCCCAAAGGTTGGAGACTCCAAATTATTAAGAAAGGAGGCGCCCTCCTTTGTTTTTTAAGAGCAGACAATGCAAGCTGAGGAATGTTTTGCGGAGCCCTGAGAGGTGCCCAGGCACACAACACGCTGTCCAGCCAGCTCCAGCCTCGCCAACTTGTGGAAAACACAGCAACTACTGCAAATGAAAAGCCCTTTCCTCATCCAAGCTGGGTGCCCCATACTGCGAGAATTAATGGCTAGAGACCTGGGCATCCTTCAAATTATGAACCTTGAAACCACTGAGCCATTTATCAGAAGTCAATAGAGATCCTCAGAGTGCTCCATATAATGACAGCTACATACAGTCGTGCAAAAGGACAGTCACTATAATTAGACACAAAGCAAAGACTACTTACCAATATACCAGTTTTTTGGGGGGTGTTTTTTTGTTTTTTTTTTTTGAGCAACTTCCACGCTCAGTCAGTCTTCAGAGTGGTTTAAAACCGATCAGTCTTGTCATTTTCTACCATTCGTATTGTTACATTAGGAAAAATGTTTTCTTTTCTTTTTTTCCCCTTCCCACTGTGAAACTTTGGGTTCAGAGCTCCCCAGGATCAATTCTGAACAAAGCCTCCAGCTGCAGTGCCATCCAATTTGAAGCAGACATTGGGGACAATTTAAGGTTTTTATCCACAAGAAGGTTTTTTTCCATTCTCTTAAATGCAGCCATAATTAGAGTAATTTTTCATGTAGCCCGCTGATTACAGCGTTTTTACCGTCAAAGATAATTACCTGTAATTTTCTTCCACTTTTAATACTAAAAAGCCATCTTTATTTAGATTCAGGAACAGGAAAGGCGAAACAAAAGAGCAAAATTATTCTGTTATTCATACACAAATTGCAGAGACGTAGGGCCTAAAATTGAAAATTAACCAAAATTATAATGCTGAAAAGAATGGAAGAGGCTTCAGAAGTACAGCTGGTAGTGGGGCTCACTGAATTATTCAAATGACACTGGAGAGAAAGCTACCATACATTTAAACCAACAGCGTTTGTGTGTGTGTGTGTGTGTGAGTGTGTTCATCTTCCAGAACCCCCCGCTCGACACCCTCCGGGCTCACCCCGCAGGAGGACGCCCCGGGGAGCCCGGCCCAGCCAAGCCGAGCCTAGGCAAGCCCAGCCTGGCAGGTCCCGGTCCCCGCGGCCCCCGCCGCCGCTTTAACCCTTTCGCTGCAGCCCCCGAGTGGGGAAGCCGGCGGGCCGTCCCTCCCCCGCTGTCGGGCTCGGGGTGGGGGTAGGGGGGGCGTGAGAGGGGGTGTCCCCGCTTCTCGTGGGCTTTCGTGGGGCTCGTCCTCGCCTGCGCACCTCGTCGGTGCCAGCGTGGGTGTCGGCGCGGAAAGCATCTCGGCGCGTCGTGCCCTCCTCCCCCACCAGTGATTTCTCAGGTAGGCTTAAATAAAGCTCAGGCAACGAGCAAGAAGGCAAACAAATAAATGATGATGATGATAATAATAATTAAAAAAAAAGCCCGATCAACTTAACAGGGTGGGAGAAGGCGCGGGAGGCAAGCCCTCCCGAGAGCGGGGTGGGAGCGAATGGCAGCAGCGCCGGCTCCCACTCGCGCGGCTGCCGCCCCGGGAGACTCTCGTGAAACAGCGTCATCTATGGATGGAGCGGCAGCAGCTCCCCACGGCAGCCGCCAAACCTGCGGTCGCCGGGCTGCCAGCGCCGGCTCCGCCACCGCCCGCGGGCGCCCGCAGCCCCGGGGATGCGCGCGGAGAGGGGCGCTCTGCCGCCGCCCCGCTGCGGGGCCGGGGCGGCACTCGGGGCTTGCACGGTTTCTCCGCCGCCCTCCGAGCACTGTGCAGCCCCTCCGGGAGCCTGGCGCCCCCCGCCAGCACCCCCCCCCTCCGCCCCCGACCTTCCCCCGGGGGAAAAGGGGGCGCGGAGCTGTCGGGTCCGGCCCGGTGAGGGAAATCACCGGCGTCAGTCACCGCGACGCTGAGGGAACGAGCAAAGACAGACCGTGGCTCCTTCGAAGGCGCGGAGCAGCCACAAACCGACCCCAAACCCGAGAGAGCCCCAAAACTTACCCCCTCTGAAAATCTGCTAAGCAAGGATCAGGGTCTAGAAATGTATACTGAACAGAAGCAGTGGAGAATATTTTTCTGAGTCTCAGGGCAGAAGCTCTTTCTCTATATTCTTGGTTGAGTGAGCACATCCAGGTGTGAAATTGTTTGCACACCCCAGCACCTCTTATATTGCCAGCAAAATTAGCTGTTATTACTGTCACTGTTTAGTGATGGTTAGCTTGATAAAAAAAAAACTGCTGTAATCAAGACCTGGCGCATCTTTGCAAATTACAGATAATTGTAAACGTCCAGATTATGATAATAGCATCCTAATCCAGCCTGCAATATAATTATTACAGAGTGTTACATCTGAAACTGTCCAGTAGGGCTAATTCAGCCATTATTTAGACCCTATTTTTGCACTGCAAATGGGTTGCTGAGTTGAAAATGTACGATTGTAATTTCACGGGGCACTCAATGAGTAATGGTATAGGGAGAGAAAAATACAAAAGTGAAATGTGAACAGTAGCGATCAAATCAAACTCTGAAGGACAAAAGACTGTTTGATTCATAGGGAATGAGAAGAGCGGGAATTAAGAAAATAGCAAATCAGTGGTCTGCAGCGTTACGTGTCCAAATCTCAAAGAGTGCGAGCCTGATGTGCAGCCAGGGGCTGATGCTTCGGGCTCACGCCCGCATCAGTCGTCTTCCAGGCTTGGCTCTTCCCGGCAACCTCTCCCAGGTACCCGGAGGATCCCCGGGCTCCCCACCCATCCCCAAAAGCGGACTGGCCCTTATCGTGTGCCGCCTTTCAGGTCATTTTCGGGCAGGAAGCCTCGGGAGCCTCGTAACGGGGCTGGATGCGGGGTGCTAGGTGCGGGATGCGGGATGCGGGGACCGGGCATCCTCCGCGGGAGGTGGCGGAACTCGCGGCCCTTTGCGCTTCCGCGCACTCCCCCGGGACCAGTCGTCAGGGGTCCTTAAGGAAATTATCACAGAACCAACTCAATTGTAATTAATTAACCGAAAGAGCCTGGCTAACAGGACTACCTGCAGCTAGCGAGGTTAACTCATTGGGATAGTTCGCTTTCGACTTCTGATTAGCTTTTATTAACCCTAGACATGAAATACACAAACCTGCCTCATTTATAATGGGCAAATCCCCCCCCCGCGCAGTCGCCGCCCGCCGGCAGGTACGGGCCGGGCCCGGTGCGGGGGCCAGGAGGGGTGCCGGTACCGCTCCTCGCCGGCTTCCCCGGGCTGCAGCCGCTCCTGGCACCCCGCAGCCTTCCTCTGCACGTTTTTTTTCTCCACGGGAATTAAGACAAATAAGGTGAAGAAAGGGAAGGAAATGGTGTTGGATACCGAGAGGTGAAAGCCCTATAAAACGCGTTATATGGTGCATATCGAGGAGGCTGTAAAAATTTCCTGGGATGAAGGGCCAGCTCCGCAGTCAGGCAGACGATGCCGCTGCAGCGCACGGGGCCAGGTCAGAATCTGGCCCGGCGAGGCTCGCTGATCCCTGCTGCAAAGCCCAGGCAGAGGTTTGGGCAACCTCTCCGTGCCTGCCAAAGGGCAGGCAGCCCGGGAGGAGGGCGAGGAGCCATCCCCAGGCTCCTCCGTTCCGAGTACTGAACAGGTCGCAGCTTCTGCCCGAGCTTTTCCCTCACCTAAAGGGGGAAAAAAGGAGACGAGGGCGCCTGGGAGTTTTTCCCGTGGCCCTGTAGGTCGTGTCCGTGGAGGGTGTTTACAAGGACTACCCGGAGCGTGGGTGGGTGTCGGGATTTATCGGGTCTGTATTCCTGGCAGACAAACCATCGCTTGTCCTCCCAAATCGCGTGTAAATAGACGGATCGCCGAACAAAGAGGAGAAACATTTAATTGATGCAACAGATTCTCCCTAAAAGAGAGAGAGAGAGATGGAGGCTTATTTTCAGGGCTATTATCTGAGCTATAAAGCAGGTTATTGCGTTACTGCAGGCAACAGCTCCAATAACTGAAAGCAAGAAGAGGGGCTTCTCCCCACCCCACCCTGACTTCCCTGAAGTAATAGATCGCCTTTCCGTAAGCCACAACCGAACCCCCTAAAGTCTGTCAGTCGCAAAATTGCGTGGTAGCAATCTTTAATTGATGCCACATGTGCGGTGCCCGCTCGGGCCGCGGCGCTGCCTGCGGCGGGGCGGGAGCGCCCGCAGGGGAGCGAATTCACGGGAGAGTCCGAGGGGAGCGAGAGGGCGACAGGAATGTCTGACGAGCGCCTTGACGCGGTGACAGGTTGGAGGAGGTGGATTTCTTTTTCCCTAGGGAGGAGGGGGTGGGAAACCGAGTCGCTCGGTGAGGACGCAGCGGCTCCCCCGGATAGACGCTCTTCCCCGCCGAACGATGCGAAGATGCCCGGGCAGGGAGCAGCGGGGGCTCCTGGAGGCGACAGGGGAAGGTGTTTCCCTGGTGTCCGTAGCTGGGGGTGGCGAGCAGTCACCTGTGTGTGTCCGGGTGTAGATTTTGCGGGTGTGAGCCCCATTCGGGGGCGAGTGCAGCGGGGGTGGATCTAACTGTGGGTGGGAGAGCCCTAGAGGTGCCGGCAGCGTCGGGAGCTCTCGAGGTGGGGCAGCTGGGGCTGCAGGCTGATCTGTGTGTGTCTGTCTGTCTGTGTCAGGCCCTGTGGCTCAGCCTTGGAGCCGCTCGGCACCCACAGGAATGCGGCTCCTCTCGGCTCCCCGAGCTGCCCCGGCTCCACATGGAAGTGGCCGCCAGGAAAAGAGAAGGGAGGGGAAAAAGGAGGGGGGGAAGGTGGAGAAGAAGAAGGGGAAAAAAAAAAAAAAAAGCTCCGAGCCAGCAATGCACTGAGCCCAAACCCAGCGTCAGACAAAGGACAGTTCATCCCATCCCTTTCCCAGGGAGGCAAGGAGGGACGCCCGGACAAGCCAGGCTCCCTCTGGCCGCCGCCGAAGCCCCGAGGGTACCCGGGCGGGGAGAGGCGCCGGGCCGTGCTGGGACGGGGACAGGAGCGTTCCCCCCGGGCTCTCACGCAGGGGCGGGCGGCTGTAGATCTTGAGGGTGCACTGGGGCCGGGGCCACGGCGACGGGAAGCCACACCGATGGGAATTTCCCAACCGGTTCTGGCTACCCTCTCCTAGGAAGGGGTGCCAGGATCTCTCCGACCTGCCCACCACCACCACGAGCTGGGAGAAAGAGAAATTAAACAAGAGGAGGGACTGCCATGGAAACCAACCCGAGCTGACTCGGCTGGCTCGGAGAGGGGAACGCTTGCCAGAGCCCAGGCTGCCCGGCACCCTGCCCGCCAGCATCCCGCCTCCCCGGAGCTGCTCCTGCGCTGTCCCTGCGGGTCACCGAGACCAAACAGACCCGCGGCACCTCCTCAGAGAAAAGGGTGGGTGGACCGACCTGGGAAACAGGCTTCCACCGCTCGTGTCCAAGCGTTTCTGGAAGGGGAAGGGACCTCGGGAAGGGGAGAGTCTCTTACTGCAGGTTGAAAAATAAAAGAATGCTAGAGGGAGACGAGGAAAAGAACCCGAGAAAAAGAAAAGGTTGTTTTTTTTTTTTTTTTTTTAACGGAGTGAAAGTTAGCAGAAGAGACAAAGGCGAGGTTTTCGGCAGCCCCCCGCTCTCCGGCGGCGGCAGCCCCCACCCCCTGTCTCCGGCACCCACGCATCCCTCGCCGGCGTGCAGGGAGCAGCTTTACCGAACAAACTGGTCTATTGTACTGCAAGCCATTTACCAACCCCCAAACCTGTTACAAAACAGCAACCCCGGGCTTCTTTCTTTGGGGAGAAAACACGCACACGCACGCTGACACACGCGCTCACACTAACGCACACGCACAAAACATGGCAGGAACGGAGGGAGAAGAAAGGAGGGGGAGGGCAGCGGGGGGCAAGGCGAGAGACAGGTAAGTGCGCCCCAGGGCAGGAGCCTGCCTTTTCAGGCCTCCTCTCCCGGCCGTGCCAGCGTTCTCCCTGCCATCCTCGGGTGACAGGGGGTATTTTTTTCATCTCGAGGATCCTTCGAGAGACACCTTTGTCACATGCATTGCCGGCGCTTTACCACCCCGCACGGCCGTGAATTCCCAGCGCGGCTCCCCCCGCCCCCGCCGGCCGCGAAGAAGGGGGGCCCCCACGGGAATTGTCGAGGGAGACCCGGGGGTTCTGCTGGGTGAGGGGCCCACGCTCCGTGCCCCCATCTCCCGGTGCACCGGACAGCCCTGGCGATGGCCCCGACAGATTTTTCCTTAAATCATGTAGGTAAAGATAAAAAAAACAAGAAAAAAAAAAAAAAGGAGGAAATACCTCGGCGAAGTCCCTTCTTCAGCCGGAGCCGCCGCAGGCTTTTACCAGGAGCAAGGGGAGCGGGCCCCTCATTTTATCCTTTTCTCATATTTAGTGGCTCCCTTTGACGGAAACGTAATTTGTATAATTAGCCGAGCGCACACGGGCGACTGATGGGCTGTGGAGTGTGCAGCTCTCGACGCTAATTGCTCTCAGGAAAGGATTCAGGGCGGCTTAAGGCGAGAGAGTTGCTTTCTAGCGTTAGAATGGGCAGCTTTTCGCTTCGGCTTAAAGCGCTGTGCATTAAGGCGTACGCGGTCTTGCAAAAGCCCCTTTTGCAACGGGGCCGGAGCATCGCCGCCCCTCCGGGGACCGACAGGGCTCAGATCCTGCCAAGACGCCCGGAATACGGTGGCACAGCACGACATGGCGATCGAATGGGAGCGCCAAGGATCGGGCCCCTCAAAATCCCACCTTCCTCGCTCGTTCTCTGCAAGCAAATTGGTATTATTATTATTATTAATATTATAATTATTGTTATTATTACTATTTCCTCTTACTAATAGAAGAAGGGGTAATTTGGAAACGTTTCTCGTGGTCGAAATAATTTTATTTTATTCAGAATATACAGTTTAATTCCTCTATCTACAATTATTTACAGGGTTAAAATAACATTGAAAAAAAGTCTCTGGAAAAGTTGAGGTCATAGATTTCAAGGCACCATTGATAGTGTCCACAGCTGAGCCAAAAAATGTCCGTATTGTATAAAAAAAGGGTTTTCTTTGAAATGCAATAAGTTACATGCACAAGCTTTACACATTTTAATCTTTTTGTTTGTTTCTTTTCCCTTTTAAAAATTCCCCATATGCATTCCTTTCGTTATTATTCCTTAACAGTAAAACACAGGAGTCCAAGGAACAACAAAAAAAATAATAAAAAATAAAATAATAAGGGTGAGACGCTTAATAAATTGTCCCAGAGGCCAGCGCTAACGGGTGCTGTAGGGAGCCGTGGGGTTGGAGGTGGGAGTTGATGGAGTTGGCAGCGGGGTACCAGGAAGCCGAGCTCTCCAGGTAGCTGGATGCGGGGGACGGGTTGGAGTTTGGAGGGTGAGCGTGTGCGTGGCCGTGGTGGCTGAGGGAGCGGGACGAGCCCTGAGGTTCCCACACCGCAGGAGACTGTGGAGAATTGCAGGCCATAGGGTCGCTGGAGCTGGGGCTGTGCTCCGGGGGCATCTCCCCGTTCTTCATGATCTTCTTGATCTTGGATCTTTTATTCTGAAACCAAATTTTCACCTGGGAGGAGAGGAGAGAGGGAGGGGGAAGGGAAACGGACACCATTAAGGCCAAGCCGGCGCCCCGCGGCTGCGAGGGACGCGCTGCCCTCCGCCCCCCGGCCCCTTCCCGGCCCCTTCTCCGGGGGAACGGAGCCCGGAGCGGTACCTGCGTCTGCGTGAGCCCCAGGGAGGCGGCCAGCTCGGCGCGCTCGGGCAGGGCGAGGTACTGGGTCTTCTGAAACCTCCTCTGCAACGCCGCCAGCTGAAAGCTGGAATAAATAGTCCGGGGTTTGCGCACTTTCTTTGGTTTGCCGTTCACCATCCTCACCTCGGGCTCCGCCACCTCCTTCTCTGCACGGGCGCAAGGGCGGGAGAGAGACACAGACGCAGACATTAGGACGCGGCTCCGCTCCGCGCCGGGCAGCGTCCCGCCCGCGGGCCGGGCAGGGCGGCGGCGCCGGCCCGACGGGCCCTCGCGGCTCCCCCCGGGGCCAAACGGGGTGACCCGGCCCGCAGCCGCCTGCCGCAGCCGCCCCGGGCATCCTCCGCGGGAATAAGGAGGATTCCCGGCGCCCCGCTGAGAAGAAGCTGGCCCGGAGCGGGGACCTCCCCGGGGCACCGACCGCTTCCCCCGCGCCTTGTCCCCGGCCAAGCCCCCGCCGCTCGGCCGGGCTATGGGCTCGCTTTGTAGCCCCCCGCCCCGTCCTCCTTCCTCTTCTTCCTTTTTCCCCTTACAACAACTTACAGAGAAGTAAACGGAAAGCGCTAAAAACGTGTCGCCTTCTGGTAAAAAGCCCTCTCGGCTCCGCAGCCCGGCGGCGCTCCCCCTCCCAGTCTCCTCCCCCTCCCCTCCAGCACTGGGGGGAAGGAAACTTTCTTTGCCACCGCGAACCTGAGTTTGAGACATGCAACAAGGCTCGGCTATTTTCCCCTCTCTTCCCGCGGGGGGAAGGAGGAGGGAGGCAGCGCCGGGGGCCCGGGGGCAGCGGATCGACGTTTCCTTCTCTAAAGCACAGCTTTTAGGATTTGTGTTTTAGTCAGGAAAGCTGGAGCCAGGTTTCTACTTATTTTTTTTTTTTTTAATTTTTTTTTTCCTTTTCCTTTTCACTTTCTTTAATTTTCCTTCCCTCTCTTTTTTTTTAAATTTTATTTTTAAAACTTTTATTTCTCCCCGTGGTTCAGCGAAAGCCGCATTCCCACGGTCCCCGGGGTAGGGAAAGGGGCTCTGCCGGGGGGTCTCTCCCAGCCCCCCCGCTCACCCCCGGCTCTCACCTGGCTGGCTGGAGGAGCTCTGGACGCGGTTGTAAGCCCCGCTGTACTGGTGGTAGGGGCTCGCGTAGCTGTAGTCTGCATAGGCTTTGGCAGGATAGTTCCCAGCAGATCCGTTCATGCCGTGGTACTGATACTGGTAAGGGTTGAGAGCTTTGCCGTAGGAAGCCGAGGTAGGCGAGCAGTAGCCGTGCGGGGCTCCCCCCGCCGGGCTGTAGTAGTCGGAATCCGTAGCCGAGGACTCGGGTAAAGTAGGAGATTCCTGGGACGGGTGGTGCATGGCTGCGGCCGTCTGGAAAGGAGTCTGGAAGTCGCCGGATCTGATGTTGGGGACCCTTCTGTCAAATACTCCTGTCATAGCTCGGAGCCGGCGGCTGGCTGGGGCTGCTGGGCTCTAAGCAGACATGTCTGGGGGAGGAGGCTGCGGCGCTGTGTCTGTCTCCGGCAGACTGCTGGCTGGGGCGCAGCATAGGCTTGGTTAAATCCTTAATTGCGCTCTTACGCACAGCAGGGTGGATCGGGTTCCATTGGCCAGAGCAATCGGGAGCAGCGACACCCTAACTCGTCCAACTAGTTTAGCACAACAAAGCTTTGGCTTTTTTTTTTTTTTTAAAAAAGGGGGGGGGTGAAAAAAAAAAACTCCCATTCAAGCTCTGTTAAAGTGAATACCAACAGCAATCTCCGAGTCGGAGCGTCGCGATCGGGAGGTTTCCCACCCTCCCTCCTCCCGCAGCCGGCGAGGGAGCTCGGCCAGTGCCGCACCTCCATCCCGCACCTCCATCCCGCACCTCCATCCCGCAGCGCCCCGGGCAGAGCAGCAGCCACGCCGCTCGGTCCCTCTTGGCTACGTCGATAGCTTGGGTACAACGCACCGGGTTCTCCTGGTTCCCAACGCGATTTCTCATCTGGTGGCGGTGACCATTAGCGTCCAACTGGGACTGTTTCACTCGGGGAGTTCTCCGTCGTCCGGGACCTCTGCGTCAAAGAAAGTAAATCAGTGACACCCCAAAATCTTCAGTTTTAGTTACACCATTTCCTGCGCCGAAGACCCCAGCACGGAGCCGGGCGGGAGGCTCCGGGCAGGACCTCCTGCCCTGGGGATGCATGGGAGCTGCTAGGGGCACTGATGGCACCACCCACCCCCGTCGGTTTCGCGAAAGGCGACCTGGAGGTGGCATGATGACCACGGGCGGAGAGACCCCGGCCCCGTCCAGGTGCGCCCGTGCCCGCTCGGCCCCACGTGTGGCCGCTCCTCACCGCCCCATGGAGATGCTCAGCATCCAACCTGGTGATTCTATGATCTGGTCCTGCCCCAGCACAGGGTCAGATGCTCATCGCGGGGGGAGCTCACATCACTCTCACGCTTGGGCAGGACCACTGGGGGGCCGCCTTGGGGCTTTTCCCCTTGGACGTCATGGAAGGAGCCCACTTCACGGGTGATAGCCCCTCAGAAGCGTCTGTCGCTGTGCAGGGGTGTCCCCCCAGCAGCACCCCCCCAGCATCACCCTCCTTCCCCAGCACCCGGTTTTCCACGCCCGCCTGCGGACCCAGGTCCCGGGTGATGGGCTCCGCGGCCGGGCCAGGGCGAGCCACGGGCTGGTGATGCCCGTCCCTGGTGACTTTACAGCAGCCTTGCAAAAAATGGATCAGATTTTACTAGACACTAAGGAAAACAAATAGAAGGCTGTTTTCAGTGACCTGGAGTTGTAGGTTTTTCTGAAGTTGTTTACTCTCCAGATTTAGCCTGTTTGCTCACTGAAGATCTCCCAGCCAGCTGGGTAACACTTGTAACACAACCATGCATGTTGTACTTGAACTTATTGTTTGCTTTGGAAATGTCCACAGCTCATATAAAATCACATTAAACAAATCCCTAAGCATTTCATTATATGAATGACTTACTTAAAGCCATTGGAAATACCCCCCCCATTTTTATTTTTTTTTTCTTTTTAGGATAGGAACCGGAGAGGGACGTGTGTTTACGACTTGGGAGGGGGGAAGTCAGTTTATTGAAGCTCCCAATTTGCATCCAGTCGGAAGGGACGGGACGAGGTTTTAAAGAGATGGAGACGGGGAGGTGGTGGTGGTGGGAAAGCCCATTTGTGTCGTAAATTCCAAGGCACTGCACTTCCAACACGTCCGGGCAGGAAGGTGCCATTTGAAGGGAGAAAACCGGCGGGGACCCTGCGCTGGTGTCTCCCCCAGCCCCCGCGGCTCGAATCCGGGTCGGTTTCCAGCAGCAGAGAAAGTTTGCTCTTGTTTTAATCGGAGGCAAAGCAAGGAAATAAAAAAAAAAAGTTTCAGTATTAAAAAGGGGGGACGGAAAGCGGGAAATTCCCCAGATCCCACCGTAAAAACCCCGCGCCGACTTGTTTTTCGAAGGCACCGGCAGCCGCCGCAGCCCATGCGAGGATTCGAGCCTCTGGCACCCCGACCCGCCCGTTCGCGGGTGTCCTACCCCCCGTTCTTCCCAGCCCCAGCCCGAGTTTCTTGACTTCCCGCTGTTTTCTTTCCCCCAGCGGTTTTTTATTTAACACATCCGGTGGGGAGCGAGCGCTTCAGAGGGAGCCGGAGTCTGTTTTCCATTTCACAATCCGGTCATTGTTTACGGGCACATGCCGCCCCCGCTCCTCTGGGCTGCGGGGAGGCTGCGGGGGACACGCCGCGCTCGCCGCCGGGCGCGGGGGGCGCCGCCGTGCCCGTGCCAAGAGCGCCACGGCGCGTCCGAGCGGGGAACTGCACGGCCGCGCTACCTGCGCGCCGCGCCGCCGCCGGGGCCAGACTGAGCGGCGGCGGCGGTCCCGCCAGCGCTGTCCCCGCCCCGGGGCACCGCGGGACCGGCGGCGCGGGGGACGAGGACACCACAACGCGGCAATTGTTCCCGGCCCGCCGAGGCAGCGCCGGGGCCCCCGGAGGGACGGGGCGCTGCGTCCCCGCCGGTGCCCGCCCCGTCCCGGGGCTTTGCGGCTCGACGGCGCTTGGTGTCCGGCCAAAGGAGCGAAGTGTTTGGGATGAAGCCTCTCGGAGTTTTTGGATGAAATCTTGCAATTGTTCAGAGAGAAATCTTTCTGGATAAAATATTCTCGCTCGGGCACCGAGTTTTTGCTGGAAACTCTTATTTCCATGGAAATTGCTGGCAAAGAATGAAAGGAATTTTTTCCCCTTCTTAAAAAAAAAAAAAAAGCCCAACAAACCCAAACAGCTCTCAGCAGTGGAAACATGGATTAACTCTTGTTTTACAGCATCAGAAAATGTTGATTTTCAAACAAATCTCAGCAACGGAGCGCTTTTCTGGTGCATCATCTTAGGCTTGTTTACCTAGGGGAGCATTTTCGGAACGAAGAGGTGAAAGGACTGAAAGTCCTTATGTTCTCACCTGAGGCTGGGCAAAAAAAATAACCCATTACATCTGCTTTAAAGTAAAAATCTTGTCATGTTTAGCATGGGCAAAAGCTAGTGGGAATCCATTGCAGAAGGCCAGTGGACTACTAGAAAGATGTTCACAAAGCAATGATAACAGGGAGAAATGCTGGAAGGATTTTGGAAAAAATAATTGGAAGCAGAGGAGGAGAAAAAACCCAGTCAGAAAACCCACATCTAGGACTTTTTGCTCACATTTCAGTAGCTTTCCACAGAGCCTCTGGCTACAGCTCATTGAGGGAGGGGAAAACAGGCATTTCTCCACCTAGTCATGACATGCTCTGCTTTGGAGAACTCGCATCCCTCCAAAAGAAAAGGAGGTTTCTGCGCTTGTGCAGGTCACCATTTGTGATTGTGGAAGGATGCAGATGTGACCTTGGGATGGAAGCCTGCCTGGTATCTCAAACACTGGGGTAGATGTTGTTTTTGTCCTCCGTCCCAAAGCTTCATTAGGTCTGATCATCTCCCACCCCTGGAAGAGCCTTTTCTCTTCCAGTTGCTTGTGCGTGCCCTGGAAACGCCAGGCCTCTGGTTAACGAAATGAACCTGTCACTTTGGCATTTCTGTGGCTGATGGACTCGCTGCTGGGGTTGGCTGCAGCCTGGGCTCCGCTGGCCTCGCTCATCTGGCCTGTAAATTACACTGCGCATAAAACCCATGACGTACAATGTTAAGAATTAGAATTTACTTTTAAGGGCAAATTTTGGCTGTCTCTTTTACTTGCCAAATTGCTGACATGAGGAGCTTGCACTTGCACCTATTTCCCCCAAATTGCACCAGCATGACTGAAGGCAGGAGCCAGGGTTCTCTGTTAGCGTCAGCTGTAGCAGACTGAGCCAAAGGTGTGGGGCAAGATTATGTTAGATGCAAGACTCCTGCCTGGAGCCCCCCTTCCCTCCTCTCTTGTGGTGTGCCTGTCAGGGTCACTGGGAGGTTGTTTAAATTTGTCTTTGATGCATCACGACCTTTCCAAGGGAAGACATTGCTTGGAGTCACAGTCTAGTCATGGCCTGCTCCTCCAGAATGGGAAATCTTAATGAATTCACCCATTCCCTTCCTTTTTGGACCTCCGTTCACATGAGACGGACTAGGAGCTCCCAACTGAGTTGTCCTTCTACCTGCCTTTTCCCTGGATAGATGGGTGTTACTATCCCAGGATCTGTAGGTACTTTGATTGATGTGAGGCCTGGTGGTTTCCAAGAAAGATGACACAAACCAGGTGGAGCCATTTTCAGATCAACAGTTTTGATCAGCAGCAAAATCTGCAGGAGCACGACTCCCGGCACAGTTACTTGAGGTTTCCACAACAGATGTTTGAGCACAGACATGGAGCCGCATTGGCAGAACTGCTCCCAGAGGTGTTGCTCCGATGCAGAGCATGAGCCGGCACCGCTGAGAGCTGGGTGTAAGAGATTTCTCTGCCAGAAACGCTCCTGAGAAAATATTTGCACTTGCTGCTGCAGAGGTCTGGCACAGCAATCGGAGCAGTGGTGGTGTTGGCACAGGAAAAAGGCCTCTGACCAAAAGCAGAGGAGGAAAGGACCTCAGCCATGGCAGCAGGAAGGGCAGGAGGGAACAGCTTCAGGAAATCCAGCGTTCTTGATGAGCGGGCAGCTGGGCTGGATGGCTGTAATGATCTTTTCAGGCCTTAAAATTTATTACTGCAGCTTTTAGCTCTGAGTAGCCACAGGCAGTTGCTCCTCAAGGAAGAAGGTTGATTCATTTCCAGTAGGGCCATTCCCTCTGCTTATTCTCTCCCACCTGTCACATCTCCTTCAGCCATAACTCACTTCTCAGCCTCTCAGATAGGAGCAGGGCTGCTGCCTCTCTGCAGGACTTCAGATGTCAGATAAATCCCTTTGCATCCCAATGCCGCAGGAATGCTTTCCCAGATCTCTGACATCCCTGTTAAAAGATGACCGATCAAAGAATTTGAGGCGTAGCTCTTCAGGCCCTTTGGTGTGTTTTCAGCAGAGTGGGGCAGGGCAGGGCTCCTGGCGAGGGGCTCCGGGAAGCTCGCCCGCAGGGGCCCTTGTGAAACATGGATTTTCCTGACAAACCCTGTGAATTAAGCTTGCAATTTTCCTTTTGCTCTTTTAATAATGATCTAATATGTTGTTATCTACAGAGGTCAGCCAAATTTAAGACCTTGAAGGATCTGCGGACAATGGCAGCATTAGGAAAAGCTCTTGGAAACTCCTGTTTAGCTAATGCTAAGTTAGTGCGAGGTTAGCACGCCCGTGCAATCAGCTCAAATAAGGCGGCATTAAACCATACAAATCAATGCAGAAACAAACCACAACTCAAATTAGGCTGCTTGAGCAGTGAATATGACAAATGACAAACAACAAGGGGCCAGGTGGTTTGAAGATCGAAATAGCAAAAGCACATCTCTCGTCATATCATTCTGTCCTTATTACTTAGGTTGGACAGTCTGGCCTCGACTATTAAGTTTATCAATATGTACTCACTGACAGTTTATACGTTAGCCAGCAGTAGATAATATCTACAAAATAATAACTTGCATTTGTCATAAAACCAGCTTCACTTTCAGTCCCCCAGTTACAGA